>NW_026623056.1:80123755-80471255 GCF_023065955.2 Ursus arctos | reverse complement strand
AGCATTTTGAAGTTCTTTCATTCGCCAAGTATGATTTGATTGTAGAATGTATAAGTCTTTTTCTTTTTTTTTTTTTCTCGGTCCATTCAGTCTTCAATGCCATGTCTAGAAAAAAAGAAGAAAGCTTTAAGATACAGAGTTCACTGAATTGACAGTGAAAACAATCTTTTAGAGTTTTGGCACACTTTTACTTTTATCTTAAATAAGAATAAGACCGATTTAACTCTCAGTTACATATTTTAATGATGATTTTCGGTGTGCTAAGGAGTCAATTTTTTTAGTTCTTCTTCAGTATGTTAAAAAGAAGAACGAAAAATAGACCAATCTTAGTAGAGTATTACTTTTCATTTTGGAAAAATAAGTCCCTATCATAAGTATTATGGGTTAAATTGTGTCTCCGATAAAAAGATATGTTGGTGTCTTAACCCCCAAGTAACTCAGAAGGTGACTTTATTTGGAAAAGGGGTTATTGAAGATGTAATTAGTTGATTTAAGATGAGGTCATATTGGAGTAGGGTGGAGCCTTAATTCACTATAACTGGTGTCTACAGAGGAAGAGGGAAGATGGCTTCATAAGAAGAACAGAGAAATGCATGCGAAGACACAGGACATGCAGACGCCAGGATAAGACGATCATGTGACGACGGAGGCGGAGAATGGAGTCATGCTGCCATAAACCAAAGAATACATGAAATTACCGGAAGCTGAGGAAGTGAAGAAGGATCCTCTCCCAGGGACTTTGGGGAGAGCACGCCCTGCTGACACCTTGATTTTGGTCTCCAGAGCTATGAGACAATAAATTTTCAGTTTTAAGCTGCCTTAAACTAATACAGTGAGCATGACAAGCTTTCAGATTTTATTAATATGGCCATTCAAGAAGATATTCCTTGGAGATCTGACATGCCAGCCCAAGAACACACAGACACAAGGAGTTTTCTCTTCAGCCATCCCGAAGCCATTGTGTGGCTGGGATCACCATTAATCAAATAAGTAACTGTTTTTCTTTCTTTTTTTATTTTTTCTATAGAGTTAACCATACACATCTTTTCCTATTTTTCCTTATTTTATCTCTCTCCATATTTTTTTTGTTATCTGCCTGTATCATTATCATCTTCATTGTCACAAGGCTTGATTGAGTCTTATCTTTGTCGACCCTGTATTAATTGATAACTCCAAAATCATATGGTCATCATGGCCTTAAATAAGATTTAGAGCCAAATAGTAGGATGTTAATCTCCCATACCTACCACCAAAGTATTTGTAGATGAATTCATAAGCATGCAAATGAGGTAAGTATAGTCATTTCACTTGCTCATCTTAAGTTACTCTCAAATCAATAAAATTTTTCATTTTGGTAGGAAAGGAAAAAAACGCAATGCTGTTTTCTTAAGTGTCTGCTACCAAAAGTTTAATATTGTACTTAATAAGCCGTTCCAATATAGCTAAACTGAAAGCCTTCATTAATCAGCTCTGTGCTTGTTGACCTCCTTTGCCTGGCGAGGAGAATAAGGTTTCTCTGAGATAATTGGTGGAGTTCCAAGGGACAAAACAGCCCTACCTATTGAGGAATGCGTTAGCTGGTACGCAACTAAATTGTTATTAACAAAGACGCCCCCAAATGAAAGGTTTTAAAAAAGCACTTTATTTTGGGGCACCTGAATGGTTTCGTTGGTTGAGCATCTGACTCTTGATTTTGGCTCAGGTCATGATCTCAGGGTCGGCTCCATGCTCAGCAGGGAGTCTGCTTGAGATTCTCTCCCTTTCCTTCTGTCCCTCCCCCTGCTTGCACGTGCTCTCTCTCTGAAATAAATAAATAAATCTTTTTTAAAAAGCGGTTTATTTCTCACTCATATAACTTTTGCAGGAAGCCGTGCAGATTGGCGGAAGACTCTGGTCGTGCAGTCACTTAGGACTCAGGGTCTTCTCATATTTTTCATTTTCTACCTTCTGGTGCGTTGTCCTCATCTGAATGTCCAGAGCTGTGTTCCTTACAACAGACAGAGGAAAAGACATATGCCCAATTTTCTAACATTCAGAGCCAGAATTAAAACTTCTCTCTTATGTTCACATCCACCTGCCAAAAATTTACTTATATGACTCCTATAACCCACATAACTAAATTAGCTTCAAGAGGAACTAAGATATATAGTCTCTCCCTGGGCATATATGTAGGGCATATATACTTACTACAGAGGAAGGTGAGAGAGAATTTCAGTGGACAGTAGCCTTCTCTTCCAAAGAGATGTTGTCAATATAAATCAGGGTATTTGTTTACCATCAGGAATTTAAATGACTTGGTTTACATAAAGCCTACAAAACCATTTAAGCAACTTCGGGTTCTAATAATATTGGCATTAAAGATGTCATGCTATCTTTTGGAGATATATTCCAATGCCCTTTAAACATTTTCAAAACACAATATTTCATGTATTTATTTATTAAAGATTTATTTATTTGAGAAGGGCAGAGGAATAGGGAGAGAAAGAATCCTCAAGCAGACTCTCTGCTGAACATGGAACCTGACGAGGGGCTTGAAACCAGGACACTGAGATCATGACCTGAGCCAAAACCAAGAGCCAGACACTTAACTGACTGAGCCACCCAGGTGCCCCACAAAATATTATATTTAATTTAAAAATTAAATCAACTTCCATGTGAAAGGACAATGAAGAACAATATGCTAAAAAATTGGATACATTTCATAAATTTGTTGAGAAGACCATGCGGGAAGTACAAAGCAATGTCTATGAATTTTCACTGAATTTCTCTTCTGAAATCAAAAGAGAATGTTTAGAATTGCAGGAGAGGGAAACTTCCGTAATAATATTTGTCATCTTGCCCCATACAAGTTAAGAGAGAGAGGAGAGAGTGGGAGGAAGAATGGGGAGGGAGAGGGAGAGAGAGAGAGAAAACCACATAAAACAAAATACATTTATTAAGAAGTGGAGAGGTACCAGAGTGACAACGAATCTGGTTTGGTAAGATAAATTCGGAGGTCATAGATAAGCCCAATACTTGTCTGCAATAATTTTTCCACCCCCTCCCTCACTCAGTGAATTCCTTCTTCACTTGCAGAAATTATCACTTTTGGTCAGTACACATATTTCCTTCATAATGATTCTAGTGACCATGTTTTTCATTGTCTCTTGGCTTATTAAAACAGTTACTAGCAAACTTTGCAAATTTGAGCACTTATCATTTTGGTTTCATTTCATTCGATGAACTACTTCCTAAAAAGTGTTTCATGCAATGTTTACATTTTGAAAATCAAATTAAATTTGTATTGATTCAGGTTTTTTTAGTTGTTTTTATGTTTCTCTTTTTTCCTGAGTAATTTATGATATTCCTAAGAGTGCTCTGGGATGTCACAAAAATAGGTTTGGAAATCATTGCTCTGAAAGAATTAAAATTACAGTTATGATAGATGCATTCCTCCACATTCAGGCAGGAAAAGATAACAGCCATCATCCAGGCTTCTAAATCCCTCCGCTATATTTGCAGAGATCTCGTCATGAAGTATTTCTCTGAGGCATCATGCTATGTGAAACCATTTTTCAGGTGAGATGAAATCACCCAAACTTTGGTCGTATTAACAGCACTGAGCTATGGCAAGAAATTTAATCATCGAAGAGATTCAACTGTGTTCTTTACACTCTATTTACCAAGACAAGGAAGAAGATTGTTCTGTTTCAGAAAATAAAATTAAGTCTACCAGGAAGAACAAACAAACAAGCAAACAAACAAACAAACAAACAAACAAACATTTCAGGATAACTCTTAACCTGAAATTTAAGTTTGTTGGCATTCCCCCTGTGGAAAATGTCCCAGCATATCCATACTTGCCCTTACTCCTTCAGAGTGGGCAGGTCAGACTTTCTCCATGGCTAGCATCTGCATTTCTTTGCTTGGGTACTTCTTCTGGTTTCCTAAACGCATTCTGTCTTTAGCCAAATAAGCCCATAGGGCAGCACTCCCTCATGAGTGTCCCAGCAGCCTTCCTCTGGGGTAGTGTAACTTCCTCATTGTGTTCTATGGGTTTTCCCAGAGGTTAAGCAACTTGCTTGATAAACCACCGTTCCTCTTTCCCCTCTCTCCAGATCCCTTCCTAAGGGGGTACATCCTGGGATCATTTCCCAAATGACTGACCCTCTAATCTTTGACTCAGGGTAGGGTTCTTGGGAATAAGAAGCAAGACCAGCTCCACTCTTGAGCGTTCCGGTAAATCAATGTTTGTCATTACATTCCATATAGAGATCTATCTTCCTCAGCTCTGTGTTGACCTAGAATACCTACCATACTCAATGACTTAACTGTTGAGATGGCACAATCTTAAAGGACCATGGGTCTCACCCTGGACTCTGCTTTATAGAACAGGAGACTGAAGCAGAGAGAGAATGTGTTTCTCTTGGGTGGTGGAGCCTTGTGATGCAGGACACAGGATCCAGTAAGTTAGATTTCTTGGTTTGAATCTTGGCTCTACCTCCATGTTAGCATGTATTATTAGCATGTCTGCTAGCATTAGACAAATGTGGAAGTAGGAAATGTAATCAAAGGATACAAAATAAGAAAGGACACGGTCCTGGATCTCAAGTAAAATAAAACTGGATTAGCACAAGATGCACAATCATAGAGAAATGTTTGCTAGAGAGAGAATATAGATATCATCAATAATCGTGTACAAACAGAAACCTAGAAACTAGAACATTACATTTGGAGGAGCGCAGGCTCGTGAGTTAGACTACGTGGTTTGAATTCTGTCTTCATATCTTAGTGCCTAAGTGATTTGGGGTAATACGATTAACCTTTCTGTGCTTTACGTCTTCATCTGAAAAATCAGAATGATGATAATATGACCTAGCTCAGAGTACTATCGTGAGGATTAAAAATGATAACACGTAGGAAATAATCAGCACATACTAAGCCCAACAAGCATTCATTTCCATTATTATTGTTGGCAATGTGGCAGCCGTGGAGTAAATTTCAGGTCCCAAACTCTCCCCACCTTGCATCACACACCAGCAGTAGTGATGGAAACTCACATTTAAATCCATATCTAAGGCATAATTACCACAACAAATTAAAAACTCCCTTCTGTCTATCAGCATGCTAACAAATTGTTCTCCTCAAACATGTTTTATCTTATTTAGTATGTGACACATTACAGCATTTTTTTCCCTTTCTGACACAGAGTAGAACAACTGTTTTATGTGTGTTTTCTCTGCTTAATAAACTGAGCACCTTAATCTTAAATTTATGCTTAATTAGGAGAATCAAAGCCACAAAACCTGATACGCAGTGGCAACCACAACTTACAATTTAAGTGTACCGTGTAGATTTAGGATATGCTCATGGTAAAACATTTTTTCCTTAATAAAAAATGCCAATAAGGCAACAACAGCAGTGAATACAGAATGAATTGGGATAGCTATATCTGTCATTCTTTAAGTACTATCCCTTATTCCTGGATTCTCTATTGCTTATTCGATGTTCTCAGTTCCCCACTTTCCTATTAATTTTTAAAGTATCGGGTTTTTTTGAAATTCAACTTAATGTTGTGAACATTCCTCCCAAGCAAAAGACCGCAATTGAGACTAGGGAAGTATAGAAGACTTCCTCAAATTTATCTTCCATACTCTTTTAATTAGAACAGGCTCAGGAGAGATATAAAAATAAAATTATTGACTCATCTGAAATTAAAAGATCCTCATTGTGTTGTCTTCGAGAAATGTAGCATGACTCTTGTTAAATAATGATTTTCCAATTTTAATTACATTAAATTCTGTCTTCCTAAATTCCTGCTGCCATTCCAATTAAAGGGAAATTTCTTGTTTTCTGGGCAGAAGGCCTGCATTGGTGCAGTTCAACCATTTCTACATAATCTTCCAGAGGTGTTTTGTACTTTAAAGTCGGTGAAGTTTTTCTTTACTGAAAGATTAATAAAACACTTGAAATTCTTTGTACGTGGTTCATAAGATAAGGCATATGTACTTGCTACAGCACGTAATCCAATGGAGGAGACCCTCAGATGTACATATTACTGAAAACCGAACATGCAGCCTAGTGCAACCAAGTACTGAAATTTTGAGAACTCCTTGTGAACATATGCAAGATCTTTAACATTTCCTTGAGAATATACAACGTGTTATGGGGTAGATACTATCAGTGCCCTGTCCAATAGCTTTTGCCCCTTTTTCCTCACTTAGATATCATAAATTTTGTTCAATTATTTGTGGGCACCTATATTTCAAACTTGAAGATGACATTCTGCAAATGGCAGGTTGGATATCCCATAGGACTGTAATTGCATGGCTTCATTCAATAAATATATTTTTAGCAATTAGCATTAGCAAAATAGGTAAGTAGGAAATCAAATGAAAGGACACAAACCAGGAAAAGAAATGGTCCTTGTTATCAAGCAAAATGAAACTGAGTGAACACAACACAAGATGAACAATCAGAATCAGAGGTGTTTTATAAAGAGAGATAAAATAGAGATCACTGATAGTACCCAGACATAAACCTAAACACTAGAGCATGCATTCATTCATTTATATTCAAGTATAATTGAACAATACTTTTTGAACACCTGACATAATCAAACCTAAAATGGGTGATGATAATACAGAAACTATTAAATTTTGATTAACATAGCAGGGCTACAATATGTATGGAAGTACCCTAATACGGTGTAGCGTGTGATAAGTGGCAGCTAAAAAAGAGAGGGGAGACTAATTTGTTTTGGGAGCCTACATGGGAGAGATTATTTCAACCTGGTAAATCCAGGAAAATTTCACGAGAAGAGTATAGTTTGAAAAATGATTAACTAATGCCTAAATATAATTGATTTTTTTCACTAAATAAATATGTATTTCTACCTAGTAGAAATCTAACCTAAGTACTGGCATTACATAAAACAAAATGAAACAAAACAAAAAACCCTAACCATGTCCCTGACAGGCTCAACCTCAAATAGAGGAACAGAGGAGAGTGATACAGTAATGAATGAGGATACGCTGTGCTTCATAACAAAATCGAGATGTAAGAGTAACAGAATGCACTGAAACACCGAGACCAACACTGGCTCGCCAAGTTCACATCAAGTGAATAAAGGATGGAGAGTTTGAAGGTTAGGGGAAGGAAAGAGGTTTTCTAAATTTGTTTTTGTTTTTGTTTTTTAAGGGAGGAAAAAATGATTAGAAATTGTTATAAGAGAAAGAGCTATATGTAAGGATGATTTTTAAGAAATGTGAACATATGATATGCAATATGTGACTCCATTCCCCTGTCTTTCCATGAAACTTCCCTAAAAATCTACCTTGTTTTTCAAAATTATTTTTAGATTTGAATTTTCTCTGGATGCCATGACATGTGGTGAGATAGGCTTTAGATATGTGGTGGGTGAAGCCGTAGCCCTTACGTGTACAGTAACAGTCAGGTGACAATGTCCCGAACAGATTTCAAATCACAATGTCCAAACTTTTAGCTCTGCTTCCCAAAGCTCATGCTCTTGCTGTGTTCCTCATCTCAGGGAAGGGCGATGGTGCTGAACAGATTACCTAAACCAGAAGCCTGAGCATTATCCTTGACATCTCCTTCCTCCTCACTTAACCAAATCTAAATCAGGAAAGCTCCTTCTGGATAGCTTAACTCAGTTCACCTCTGTCTATCCTCATCCCTGAGATCAGATCCTCCATCCATTTACTTAAGCATTACTACATTCGCCTCTTGCCTGTATCACCCCCAACCCCATACAACTCTCCAAGCTGTTCTCCACATTGTGAGCATAATGACCTTACTAAAAGACAAATCTGATTATGTCAGATTTTGAGTAGCTAATGAGGAGAAGGAGCGAACAGTCAAGGTAGAAGAACTTGGAGCCTGGATAGAAAATTAGAAACAGAAGGATCTTAAGGAACATTCGTCCCAGCTCCTACATCTAACAGTGGAGGAGTCTGACGTCCAGTAGGTCAACAAAAGTGATTTGCCCAGCAGATAAAGAGGCACAGAACAAAGGTTTCTCGTTTCGTATTCAGTTTCCCTCTCTGTACTCTATACCCCTTGGTGTCTAGAAGTGTGCTGTCACTCTTCTTACCTGAACCTTGAAAACAAAATTTAGTCACTTATTTTATTATTATCACTTTCAAATTAACAAAGGACACATAAAATTGGCTTGGGAAAAATAATAGGCATAAGCATGATTCAAATATTAAGTTCAACAAATGGGCTCTTGGTACCCAGAGAGGAGAACCATGTTATACATTTTGAAAACAGTGTCCCCACAAAACAATCTACTCAGTCTTGGATTACATGTGCATATGAACCAGCTGATGGACTTTAACCATAACATAAGTGGCAGCAATCAAGCCTAGTTTATATTAATTCTGTACAAACCACGTTGACTCTCCCTTTCCTAGAGAATGAGCTGATAGAAGCTAAGGTTGTTTTTTTGTCTGCTACCGTTTGGATATATTATTAAAGGTATAGGCAGTGAGGCAGTAAACCACATGAAACACAGAATTTACTTATGCCCCATCGCTAACATCACCCGCATCCTTCTCTGGGAAGGTGGGCCACAAAGCACATGCTTGGTCACGGCCAGAACATGCAATAGTCTCTTAGTCACTTTATGATTAAAAAAAAAAAGAAAAAAAGTATCACATTTCATGATGTCAGAGAAGAAATGCTGCAGGGCCATTCTCCCAGGCATAGAGAAATCCAGAAAATGAGCCAAGGTGCAAAGAGGAATGTGATTTCCCAAAAGGCAAAATGAGCTTTTTGTAAACTTTGTGTTCAAAACTCCTCTCTCAGAGGACTTGAGTCAATGTCTTATTTTATCCAAATTGGCTTTCACTTCTGCAACTATTATTAGAGTTGTTGAGTTTTGCTTGTAAGTGTTGTGGATCCTGTGGTTCCCACGTTTTGTCAAAAACAGAATCACCTGAAATATTTCTGCGGTTGAGATGTGCAATGAATTTCGCTGGCTGTTTGAACACTTGCATGATTCTGCTAGCTTTTTGTTCTGTCTTCCTGCTGGTTCTTGTCACTCTTTTCTCTAATTCTGAGCATGGTTAAGTAAAGAAAGGCAAAATAAAAGTCTATTTTAAGCCAATAACACCACCCATGACTAACTATGTACTGTATTTGTGACTTTGGACAGTTCTGTCATTGCCAATTCAGGGACCACAAATTGCCACTACAAAACAAAAAAAATTCATTTTATATTTTTTATGGCCCAAATTCACACATGGCTGTATATAATACTTGTCTTTTACTGAATGTTTGGATCGCTCTCTCTCTCTTTCTTATTTATTTATTTATTTGAAAGAAAGAGCAAGAGATAGAGAGCATGAGTAGGTGGGGGGGGGTGCAAAAGGAGAGGGAGAAGCAGACTCCCCACTTGCTGGGGAGCCCAAGGTGGGGCTCAATCCCAGGACCCTGAGATCAGGACCTGAGCCAAAGTAAGATGCTTAACTGACTGAGCCACCCAGACGTCCCACGGATCTCTCTCTTTCTTTCTCTCTTTTCTTCTTTTCAAATGAGGAAAACTGGAGAATACTAGTACGTAAATATCAGCAATATCGTTTTAGGGATTTTCATGCTGTATTTTCCTAAAGCCAACCAAGATCATTCATATGAGTAGAATGAGTATGACTTGGGAATCAAACATGAATAAGACAAGCAAGAATATCTGAAACTGTAGGCCAGGAAGTGGTTTCGGGAGTGAGACAGAGAGAGAGAAAAGGGAAACAAAGATTGTACTGCCAGGAAGACTAACTTCACTGCTATTTTTGATTTTACTTTGAAATAATGTATGTATTTGATTTAAGCAGTTTCTGACCATACATTCTGGTTCATTTCTGAATCATATACATCCTCTCAATTTCCCAGAAGAGAGAGTCATCACATCATGTTCACAATAGAATAAACATGGGTTAGTGAATGGACTGATGACTAAAACTGTAAGTTGTGAAGAGCCACAATGTAGTTGGGAAGTTAATGCACAGGCAGAGGAAGCCTGCTTTGTGATTTAGAACAAAAATATGGAAGTCTCTTAATGACTCCATTTCCTCTCGTACCACCTAAGAAGCATATAAATCTATTTTTAAAATTGTTTTAAATGATGGTTAAGGGTTGTGGTGGTACTATCTTGATTTTAGATCGCTTATGTAGGAGCAGAAGGGTAAAGCTGTGAGTATCTCACTTCAGTCATTTGGCTCTCATCACTAAATTGGCTGTATATGACGATAAAGAACTGCCCCAAATCGGTAGGGTTGAGCAGAGATGTAAGTAGCATGGTCAAGGTGACTGGCTCCAAAAGAGAACAGTGAAGCCATTGTGTGTCCTCAGTAGGCTCCTTCCCCAACATCCTAGGGAGATTCCGGTCTCTACTGCTGGCTGGAGTGCAGCAACACGTCATGGAGGATTTTCTGGGGCTGTTGAGGGAGACTGTGTAAACCCTATTTTGACATTCTCTACTTTTTCATGGTGTGCACCAGACAGGAACATATGGTTCCAAATGTCTGTGGCAGTTGTGTAGAGGACACAACAGATAGAGTTGTTTTATGTTGAGAGTATTCAAAGAAGGGGGAGGGGAATACAGGATGCAATGAATTGGCCACAGGAGAGCAGAGGCCTTCGATTTCAAATCACCTATTATGGTCATTAGAGAAGAAAAACTGAGAGAGTTAAAACATTGATAATATCTACTGCTGTGAGGGAAAAAATATCCCCATTGATTATCGAAGAACTAGTCAATGACAAAAATCAGTAATACTCTAAAATTTTCAGTTGCTTGTCTAATTTTATAGAATGCAGGTATTTTGTAGTAGTAATTTACAAAGGGCTTTCACTTTGAGGATTTTAAAAGATAAACAGAGAATCAGTTCATAAACTGATATGGTTTCCTATGTGAATTTGCAGCTCAATAATTTGTACTGTGGTTGGAGGACATTTGTTTACCTTGCCCTGGGATAAATATCCAGAGAACTGGGCTCTTATCTGTTCTTTCCTCAATATGTAGCAAGCTTTTAGAGATCATTTCATCTGCCCCAAATATAGGAGTTGCCCAGAAGTAATGCATTTCTGTTTTCACTCATTTGGGATTTAGTGGCTTTTTATGACTGAGGTCACCCCACTCTCACCTTGCTATTATGCTACGGATGATTCAAAGGCAATTAGTGCACAGATTTGGGGATGCTTCCAAAATTGACTGGCCCTGGATAAACTCAGGACACTTGAATCAAGTGATGTCTCACAACATGCGTGACTTCCTGAATGAGGAGATATATTACCTTCCTGAAGTAGGATATCACTGGCCATAAAGAAACAAGGCTATCAAACAGGATTCTTGTGACTGTGGTCTACCTTGCGGTGACCAGAACACTAAGGATAAGATTAATAACCCAACTCTCAGAAATTGTAATTATCTCATAATTATGGGACAGCTAAAAAAAAAATAGCAGGGTAGGTCAAACATCTAACTAGGTTGGAAAATGGCTAGAGAAATATACTTCTGTGTCCTCTCAGATGCAAGCAGAGACAAGAATTTAATTGTTATTAGTTAATTTGGGAAGTGATTCCAGGAAAGATCAGTATAGGACTGGTGGTATGAGACAGGAGGGAGAAGATAAAATATGCCTTTCCTAGCATGTTATCACTGCAGGCACTTGGAACGAACCCCTTTGGGGATCTCGGGAAGAAAATGTAGAACACACCTCAGAGTTCTCTCAGTTGATGGGGGCTACTTCCAAGGGCGTTGACTCTCTGGTACTGAGCACAGGCCAATCTTCCAAAGTCAAAAAGAAAGAAAAACAGAAAAACAGCCCTCAGGAAGAGTCGCAGCTATTTGCAGGAAGCCCTGCTCACATGCAGAGGTCACCGCTGAGAGTGTATGGGTGAGGCATGGAGAGCATCTGTTCCTGCAATTTACACTAAAAGTTATAAAATAAGTGCTTCTGGATAAAGGTGAAGGATGGAACACAGTTCCTCCAGAAATCTTATTAAAACTACACTACTGAGACTGGGAGAAAATACAGCCATTGAGGATTGGAAACCTACCAGGCCAGCTCGAGAATGCTAAATCTTAAATCAGAACTGCCAAAAAGGAAGTGCCAGCTTGCTCTTCAGAGTAGAGAAGTCCCATGGCTAAGAGCGGATAACCTGGTGCCCCCATGCCCCAGGGACCTGGGGGAAATGCAGGGCTAATGGAAACAGGATTGTTGGAAGTCTCTTTAAGCAGTAGTTCCATCCAGCACTGGCGAGTTTCCTCTCCCCACCACCCTCATGTAAAACTGAAGGCATATTCTCTGAGAGGGTAAAGCAGAGGCTCTCTGGACATGAGGATGCCCAACTGAACTAAAGTAAAAAAAAACAGTCTGGATTGGGAAATTAAGCAAACACAGATGCAAACAGAAGTTAAAGTCAGCCAGCTCTTCTATCGGTGGCCTCCCAGTTCATAGACAGACAGACCCTTACTCTTAAGAGAGGGCACCAGAAGGAGGGGCACATTGGTGCAGCCACTGTGGAAAACAGTACAGAGGTTTCTCAAAAAAGTAAAAAAAGAATTACCGTACAATCCAGTAATTCCACTACTGGGTATTTACCCAAAGAATATGAAAACACTAATTTGAAAAGGTATATACACCCCTATGTTTATGGCAGCATTATTTATAACAGCCAAGTTATGCAAGCAACCCAAGCGTCCATTGGTAGATGAATGGATAAAGATATATATATATATATATATATGTATATATATATATATATGTATATATATATATATATATACATATATATATATATACACATATATATATACACACACACACACACACACACACAATGGAATATTACTCAGCCACAAAAAAGAATGAAATCTTGCCACTTGGCAACAATATAGATGGATCTACAGGATATAATGCTAACTGAAATAGGTCAGTCAGAGAAAGACAAATACCATATGATTTCACTCATACGTGGATTTTAAGAAACAAAACAAAGAAAAAAGAGAGAAACAAAATAAAACAAAACAAAAAACAGATTCATAAATACAGAAGACAAATGGATGTTTACCAGAGAGGAGGTGGGTGGAGGGAATGGGTGAAATGGATGAAGGGGATTAAGAGTACACTTATCATAATGAACACTGAGTAAGAAATAGAATTATTGAATCACTGTATTGTACACCTGAAACTACTAGAACACTATACATTAATTATATTGAAATTTTAAAAATTTAATTAAGAAAAAAGAAAGTCCACCAGAAAAGTCTTCTCTTGCAATGTAATCAACCCAAGAGAAAACTCTTAAATATACTCCTAGATTCTTAAATATACTGACATCAGAGTTTCCCTGATGTCATGTCATGTTCTTCTTTATCAAAGCTGAGAACCCATAAGCTTTGCTTAGTTTTGCTCAGAGGTTTCAACCAGCATTCTGGTCCCCTACTTTAAATATAAACAAACAATAAAGGGTCATAGGATATTTGAGAAAGTTTCCACCATGGACTAAAAAACACAGAAAAAAGGCATCTTGAAAGTAAGAGAGACTATTTAGGGGAGATAATTCCCCAAGAATACCCTCAGAAGGTTAAAAAAGATATTGCATCTGTGAAACAAAAATATTTTTAAAAATTCAGAGAAAAATATCACTCATAATATAAAACATAATAGCATAAATTAAAAAAATAAAAAATAAAAAAATCATAGAATGATTTTGAGAAAATGTCCCAGAAGGATATACAAGTTGACAAAGAGAGGCACTAATGCAACAGGTACCATATCTGAATAAACTGAATTTCAGAAAGAAAGATCTTGCAAGCACTTTTACTAGGAAAGTTATTTGAGTATGTATTGAGGAAAAAGAAGAAAGAAAAAGAGAGATAGACAGAAACAGAGACAGAGAGACATAAAAAAGGAATAAGAAGAAAAGGAGGAAGAGCAGGAATAGATAGTATTCAAAGCCAGAACTAAAACAAAAACACCAGAGATGAAATATAGAAAAAAGGAAAAGAATCTCCAAGATGATGATGAAGGTGGTATTCCATCCCAGAGGGACGCTGATCTGCATATTGATGGCCACCAGACGCTGATCTGCATATTGATGGCCACCAGTCCTGATGAAAGTAGTGCTAATTCAAAAGATGGCCATGTAGAGGGCTGTCACTATCATCACTTCTGATATTCTATCATTCTTTTTATGTCACATAAAAGAGCTTCTTGACCACTTGTTCTACCAAAACGAGAGAATAAACCAAGGACTACATGTATGTAGTGAAGAATTTGGCTTTGCCTAAAGAGAGGTCTGGCCTTTGCCCTGGGCTTGGGGAGGGAGTCTATGTTATATCTGACAGGCATGTCCTTATTTAGGGAAGAAACTAGCCATACCTGATAATCTGAGGGTTGAGGCTGGCCACGGCAGAAAGACCAACCTTATGATTTAGGGTAAGGAGTTTGGCTCACATGATATCTCTTGAACTGGAGAGTAAATTAATCATGTGGATAATCAAGCAATCAACCAATCATGCCTATGTAATAAAACCTCAACAAAAACTCTAGAGCTCAGGTGAGCTTTCTTGATTGGCAATATTCCATGCATATTGTCACATGATGATGGCAGGAGAATAACACGTCCTAACTCTGCGGGGTGAGGACAACAGAAGCGTTGCGTTTGGAACCCTCCCAGATTCTGCCCTATGTGTATCCTTTTTTGGGTGATTTCAGTCTATATCCTTTTCCTATAATACTCATAACCACGAGTAGAATAGCTTTTAGTAAGTTCCGTGAGTCTTTCTCACAAATAATTGAGTTTGAGGGTGATTTGGGGAATCCCTCAAACCTACCGTTGGTGTCAGAAGTGAGGAAAGCCTCAGGGACTGTGTCCTTAAACCTGACATTTTGGCTAACTCCAGACACATGAGCTCCAGAAAACAGAGAATGCATCCCAGGAAAGGAAAGACAGGAATAACTTAGATTTCCTTCCTAGACAGGGAGGAAAACTGCCAAAATGACAGCTGCGTTGAAGGCCAAGAGAGCCCAGAACAAAGAGCAGGGAAATGGAGGTTTCCATGAGAGATGCCTCCAAGGGAATATAAAGAAGTACAAGAACATTTGTGAAAATTGGATAGGGAGGCTCTTGGAATCTATGTAAAGGAGATGATGCAAAGAAATCAAGACAATTAAAAAACAACGACAACAACAAGAAGACAAATACGAAAAACAAAGAGTAAGAGGAAAATGTAATCACAGTTCATATGGTGCTCAACTGTGCAGAGTTTAAAATAAACCCCAAATAGTGATTGAATCTGAAATCTTAGTACAGGAAGAAGAGGAGAAAGTGAAGCTAATGGGATGATGGTCTTAAAGAGTGAACATTTCATACACCGTGACAGGATGATAAATAACACTCCAAAATGATGAAACCAGCAAGAACTAGGTGTGTATATTAGGTAGAAATATGGGATGTGCAAATGCTAGACAAAACAGCTGAACAAGTTGGAGAGGAGGAGCTTATAAAGCCGTTGTGTTGTTTTTATTTAGTACTATCTAACTTTTCAAATTATATACGTGTATTTCTTTGATAAACAAAAATAATAGTCTAAAAATACACAACACTTCTAGGAGGAGATTATAAGGAGAGAAATTAAGCCAAGATATAGTAATTAGAAACTTGGTTTAATTTATATGATTTAAATATAAAGAAGCTTAGTGTGTTCTGTTGTCAGGAGACATAAATTGGAAATCCGTAAGGAAGGGTGGGCTGAATAAAAATTAGAATGTTGTAATAGTTATGAGCTCCAATTCAGCTGTTTAAAAGCAATCACTAGCTCTGTAGCCTAGGTTCTTCAGATTTCTGTGCATGTATTCAATCATTCCAAAACAAATAATTTGAGTTTATGAGATTGCTGAAAATAATGATTATTAAAACATAATATGGGGATGCCTGGGTGGCTCAGTCAGTTAAGCATCTGATTCTTGATTTTGGCTCAGGTCATGATCTCAGGGTCCTGTGATAGAGCCCCACGTTGGGCTCCATGCTCACCAGGGAGTCTGCTTGAGATGGTCTCCCTCTCCCTCTGCCCCTCCCCCTGCTCACTTTCTCTTTCTTCTCTCTCAAATAAATAAATTAATTTAAAAAAATTATGTAAAAGCAAACTTTAAGCAAACTTTGCATACACGAGTTACATGCACAGGATACACCATTTTATACCTCCTTTCCTGAACTGAGATTTCTCGTCATGTTTTATAGACCTCTTGACATCCCCAGCAGTCAAAACCAATCAATCTATAAATATTAAATGAGCTTTGGTTATGTATCAAGAGTTGGGGAAAGTCCTGAATGTGCCCAGAACCCCAGCACTGTCTGCATAGATCCTGTCCTTCTGGTGCCTGCAATCCAAAAGGGGAAGGAAACATAAACAGACGAGTAAATAGTTAAAATGGCTGACAAATGCTGAGAAGGAGAAGTATAGGGCGCTATAAAAGAATCAAATGGATGCATGAACTTTTCATTTTGGACCCAAGGAAAGTCTCTCTGAGTAATGAGATGTGAGGTATGAATAATCCTTCATTAGGAAAAGTGTGAAGAAAAAAGAGTGTTCAAGGTGCTGAGAGCAGCTTGGGGAAATGTCCTATGACATGAAGAAGTGGACGTGAGTGAGGGCCAGCAGAGGACCAGTACAATGGGATCCAAGCAAGACAGTTCCACATCATGTGCCTGGAAATGCAGAATGGGGAGGATCATCAGGGGCAAACACAAGGAGAAGGTGATATGCAGCCTGGGTGGTGAGGACTCTGTCTTACAAAGCACGTAACTGACTAGGTAGATAATGACAAATGAGTATAGGTAAGAGAGATGAAGCCAGAACCAAAGGTTTCCTGTCAATATTAGAGTAAATTCTCAAATCTTTGAGAAGCTGGTAAGGATTCCAGAGGATCTGGGCTCTGCTCACATTCCCCATTTCATTGATGCCACCTACCCTCTCTCCAGCTCACATCTGCCCACTCAGGTCTTACTTCAAACATTTTTATGGTTGAGAACTTCCAACAACAGAGCCTTCGCCCCGCCTGGATTGTTCTTCTTCTCCTTCAGTAACCCAGCTACTTTTACAAGGTGACCTACAAAGGCTACTTCCTTGAAACTTTCTTAAGGTCTTACTCCAAAGCGAGTTCCTCTTTTCAAATCTATCACATCCTTTCACTTTCCTTCATGGAAACTGCATTCTGTCTCCATGGCTCAGTGTCCTCTTCTGTCAAATGAGGGTATTACTATCAGTGAGCACCTCAAAGGGTCATGGTGACTCTGAACTGTAAACCACTAAAAATAGTGCCGGGCATGTAGTAAGGGCTTAGTAAATGTTAGTTATCATTTGAAAGAAGCCAGGCACAAAAGAATATATATTGTATTTACATTAAGTCTCAAAACAGGCAAAATTAATCTCTGCCATTAAAAGTCAAGGTAGAGGTGATTTGCGGGCAGGAGTGGAAAGTGGCTGAGAGATGCCATAAAGGTTCTGATAGTGATTTGTTTCTTGTTTGGATTGTTGATTACATGAGGGTGCGCACTTTGCGATAATTCATTCTTGAGCTCTGCATTTAAGATTTGTACCCTTTGTACTTTAAAAACTTTCAAAAGTCAGCTATCATCATCATCATCATCACCAACATCATCAACAGCATCCATCATCGACATCATTCGTAACTCTGTATTTATTTGCAGAAATGGTTACTTGACTGGAGGCTCCATGAGGGAAAGAACCAAATCTATTCACTGTGTCTCTAATACCTAGTATAGTACCTGAAACAGAACATAACATAAGCCTTCTGTGTCACTCTTCTATTCAAAGGATCGGTGACTTCCCATTTCATTCAGACTGAACATCAAAGCCCTCACAACAGCCCACAAGTCCTTAGTGGATCTAAATACCCACTATCTCTCTGAGTTCATCGTTACTGCTCTGTCACCCTGAGGTATATTGAAATAGGTAGAGCTGGTAGTTGTGTGACATTGTGAAGATATGAAGTGTCAATGAAAAAAATGTCAATGAAAAATTAAGTAGTTAATTTTATGTAAATTTCACCTCCACTAAAAGAAAAAAAGTGGGTGCTCTAGAACTAGACTGAGTTCAAATTCTGGCTCTGTCACTCTGTTGTGTAATTTCTGACATGTCGCTCCACATTTCCGGATCTCCATTTTCTTACCAGTAACATTTGCAGAAGAGGAGTCCTTACCGTGCAAAGTTGCTCTCAGTATTAAGTACGTTAATACTACGAACAGAGCCTAGCATATAGAATAAGCACAAAATGAATAAAAACCATAAATATTATTTTAAGAGAAAGCTTATCTACTCTATAGCCAAAAGGGAACAGAGATGAGTTCTGAGCCCTTCCTTTCTAAAAATGGCTTTCAGAACTGGAAGGAGAAATGGAGAACATTAGTCCCCATTGACTTTTACGCATTAGTCTAACTACGTCCTGTTACAGTTGAGGCCTAAAGAAGTTATGTGACTTGACCAAGAGCAAGTGAGCCGTGGTGGGGACCCAAGTCTCATGACATCTGAGTGCCAAGCCTGGATCTTTTCTTCTTTACTCTTGAAGAGCCTCCCTTATGCATGGAGGTAGCCAAACACCAACCTGGTTCGGAGCTCCACCTGACTGATTTCTTTACACTCTTAGGTTGTATAATAGGATATAAAGATATGAATAAATAAGACATTTTTGTTTTCCTTCCAAAGATTTCACTGCAGTTGCTTTCCACAGTGCTTTCACAGATGGACCAGTGTTACTATAAAAACTGTAGTAAAATTGTTAAGGTGTGTGTCATGATAGCCACAGTGTTGAAGAAGGAAATGATCCGAGAAAGCCCTACCCCATCTCACATTTTACTGACATATGAAGAAACACGTGTAAGATTATACCCCAGTTTTGCTCGACACGGTGTACTACATTAATGTCCTGGGGATAACACTAAGCATAAACTGATCTGTGTAGGAGATTTGCATAAAACCAAAATAGAAATTTGTCTTATTATTTGGTTCAATCTTACAAATATGCACTTATGAATTGTAGGATGCATGGATTATGTGAGATCATTCATTCATTCATTCATTCAATGAGCATTTATCAAGTTCCCCCTAAGTGCTAGGCAAGTGCTAAGTGCTGTGGTTTTAAGCAAAAAGAGTAGTCTGCCATCACTGAGTTTATAGGAAGGTAAATAAATAATTAGTTGATCCTGATCTTGAGGGAACTAAGCAGGCCACTGTGAGGGAAACTAATGGGAGCAGCTGACTTAGATTCAGATGGGCAGAATGGATAGAAAGAGGCCAATGTGGGGAGAGGGACAGTGAAGAGTCTACTGTGAGAGACCAGAAGGAGGATTGTGGGGATTTGGATGAGTGCAGCGGTTCTGAACCTGGGACGATTCTGTACTTCAGAGGACATTTGGCAAGGTCTACAGACATTTTTTGGTTGTTACAATTTGGGAGGAAGGTACTACTGACACCTAGTGGATAGAGTCCAGGGAAGTTGCTAACCATCCTATGATGCACAGGACAGCCTCCACAACAAATAATTTCCTCACCCAAATATCAAAAGTTGTTAGGGTTGAGGAACCCCACACTAGTATGGTCGCCATGGAGCTACAGAGAAAAAGATTAAAGGAACGTTTTGGAGTTAAAACCAATACTGTATGAAAATGGACTGGATATGGGAGGAAAAGTAAACAAGAAATCCAGGATGGCATCCTGAGTTTACAGTTTTAATAGTTTGAGAGAAGGTGTTATGCATATTGAAATGAGAATATTTGGAAGAAGAATTGGGGAGAGGGCAATGCTGGGGCACAGAATCAAGAGTCTGACATGTTGGGTCAGAAAGAGTAATTAGAATCGGCTGTGTGAATCTAGAGTTCAGAGGTAAAATCTGAGCACAAGATAAAATTTGGGAATCCTTGGCTAAAAGCATTTAACATCTTAGAAACATATGACATCGCCTAGGGAAAAACGTATAGATAAAGAAGTAACTTAAAATGAGGATTTTTTAAAAAAGATTTTATTTTATTTATTTGACAGAGAGAGAGACAACCAGCAAGAGAGGGAACACAAGCAGGGGGAGTGGGAGAGGGAGAAGCAGGCTTCCAGCTGAGCAGGGAGCCCAATGCGGGGCTCGATCCCAGGACCCTGGGATCAGGCCCTGAGCCAAAGGCAGACGCTTAACGACTGAGCCACCCAGGCACCCCTAAAATGAGGATTTTATCCTAAATCAGCTACGCATTCCTACCAGCTCTAAAAGTCACTTGATCTTTTGCTCTCAGTGCCCTGGGTAACATTGTAAGTATACTCAAGTATACTCACTACATTCTGAAAACACAGTTTTCATCTGAGCTCCTTAGTTTATTTTAAGCTATTTTTCTTTGTATCTAGCTATCTTCTTTTTTTCGTATCTAATTATCTTCTAAAAATTAAGTAATTTTGAATGGATTAGTATCTAAGTATGTCATCGGCTCTCATAGAGAGCACAGTGCTGCATGTTACTCTACTGCTTTCTTATTAACCACACTGCAGCAATGTAAGCTTGAGGTTTGGGTAATGGGAAAAAGACAGTATGCATTCAAGTGGACATTTTTATTCTTAAGAGGGCACTATAAAAATGTGAATCAAAAGTGATTAACATAGTAATTTTGAGCAAAAATAACTAGATGTGTATATACACAAAATACAGCCCTTCTAAAAAGCACAAAACAAATGAACAGCAGCTGCTGATCACTCATGAGTAACCCAACACCATGAGCCTGTGTACATGAGCAATGAAGGGAAGCATTTTAACAAGGAAATAAATTTTAGTTTTAAGCTTTACAGAATTTTACAAATGATACTGAAAAGTGACTTAAGTGTGTCAAATATCCTTTGAAAAAGCTACTTTAGGAAATGCAATCTTTCTAAGATCTCTACCAATCAAAAAGGAACTGTAATAAAAATAATAAAAGTAATAAAATTTCCTTAAATACTATTGAACCAAGTACTATGACTATATGATTAACTGAATCAATATTATTAACTCATTTCCCACCAATGTATTTTAATCTCTACTATATGAGGCATATTTAAACTAGAAATATATGTGTAGATTCATTTAACCAAAAAAGTAATTACCACAAATGAACTAATTACACTGTGTAACAAGATCCTTGGAAAATGCATTATATATAGTAGTTAATACAATCCTCCAATGGCCCCACTGTGTTATGATCATTTTTGTTTTCCAGATGAGGATATCAAGTCTTAGAGAGTGTGTCAGTCAGTGTGGAATCAGTCAGGCTACAGTAACAAACAGACCTCAAAACACAACACTGGTTCGTTACTGATTTGTCACCAGTTTGCTGCTGGTCTGGCAACTGTTCAGAGCAACTCTTCTCCATAAGGTGACTCTGGGATCCAGGCTGATTTCATTTTGTCCTGCTGTGGCTTTCAGAGTTACTCTGCCAGGAGAAGAGTATGCTGAAGGGCCATGTGAGATCTTTCACTGCCTTCCTTTTCACCCAGAAATGGCACATACCACTTCCACTCATATTTTGTTAGCTACCGACGGTCGCATGATTACACCTAACTGAAAAGGTACAGACTTTAATGTGCCTTGGAAGGAGAAAAATGGATATAGATAAGCCCTAGCAAGCTCTACTACAGGGAAATAAAGTGACTTAACCGAGGCTACAAATCTAGAATTAGGTAAAACCAGGATTCAAACACTTCAAAAGTTGACCTAACTCTAGACTCCAGGTTCTCAAGACCTAGGGATGCAATCTTTACTGTCTTTTGGCCCTGGATGTAACAAGAAAAAAATAGACAACTGAACATACTTAGTGCAAATCTTTAGGCTTCAAAATAAATCCACTAACAATCTTCATATTTTTCACTCTAAGTACTTAGTAATCACAGATAACGACCCATTTTTGAGCTTTGAAGCATCACTCCCTCATCAAATCCTTCCCAAACTCCTACAATGAGGTTAAATTTCTCCTTTTCTTCATGCACAAAGTACCATTTTTTGTAACTCATCACACTTCTTCACTATCTCTGAGTTTCATCATGGTAGCAGCCATATTCTGACTGTGTCTTCAGGGCTTGACACGATGCCTCCCACAACGTAGACACTTAATATACACTGAATGAACCAGTGAGTGATTGAATGAATGGAGTGCTGACTCCTTTCTGAAGCAGGCCATAACATTGTTTGATACTTTCCTGACTTAGCAATACTCCCCGCCACACACACAAAAATTGGGTGAAATATACTCTTCTTACAACTTCCATCCAGTCTTCTTATTTTTCTTATTTCTTTTCACTTCACCAACACTAAGACTACTTTCTTTTAATATAAGAATTCTCCAATGTGTTCTGCTTTGGCGACTCTCATCCCATCGTATCCGGAACTAGGTCCACCACTTGAAGTATGAACTGACTACCTTCCAGGGCTGGGGTTATAATCTCCCTTGGAGAACAGGCCGTGCATTTTTGCCCATATAGGGACTTCAGTAAAAAGTAGTTTCTGCCACTACATACAAGGTACTCGGGTATTTGGTGAATGAATGAATGAATGAATCTTAAGATGCATTAGATTTGTTTTGTACTTCCTTCCTATTCTAGGCTGGTATGTCTGTAGACATGTTTTTCAAATAGATTGACTCAGTTTAGGTCAGTCCTCCAAAATCCATACTTAGGGGGAAAAAATCTCTATGAATGTTAATGCACCACTAGCAAACATTTATATAGAACATTCCCCAGGAAGCTCAAAGGAAATTAAGCCAAAATGATTAAATACTGATGATTTCCCCAGGGAAGTGTCCTTGTCCTTCTACTGAGAAATAGTCTCCAAACCTACATAGCTAAAATAGCCCGTCTTCCAGCGTTCAAACGTGACAGTCAAAAGAAATCAAGAAAAAGAGTGACGCTGGAAGCTGCCCCTTTCCCAGTTCTGCATCTGGAAATGGAAGCAATTTTACAAGAGATTATCTCTGTTCTGAATGGAAAAGAAGCCACTCTAATCTTAGAGTACTGGAGGTTTCAAGGATCCTTCTTCTCCTCTTCCTTTTCATCCTTGTCAGAGTTAAAACGCTCTGCTATTCTCCGAAATATTGGCGTCGGAGAAGGCGATTCTCCATCTCGCGATGGGAAGAGTCCTAGTTGGTCATCTCCACGACCCCCTCACCGGGACACGGGGACATTACCAAGGAGGCCCCTCTGCCACTCACAGCCCACAGCGGAGACTGCCTCCGTTCCGACCAGTAGATAAGATTTTCTCGGTCTCGAGTATGCAACACTCAATCGACTTTCCAGCAGCACAGCGCAAAGTTGAGGGAAAGGGAGAATGTGCGTGCGTGTGTGCGTGTGCGAGTGTCTGGATCAGTGGTGTTGGGGCGGGCAGTAAATCAAGGGTGGGGCCAGCGAGGCGGGGGGGAGGAAAGCAAGGATTGAGAGAGGCAAGAGCGTGGCTCCGATCCCAGTTAACCTGCAGGAGCCCATCCTGCTCGCTCAGAGCCCCTGCACCAACTCACCCAGTACCCTTTCTCCTTCCTCCTTCTCCTTCTTTCCCCTTTTCCCCTCCTTCTCTCGCTGGCCCCTCCACCTACCCCCCCCCCTTTCCCTCTGACCAGAGGACGAATGAGGAAGACGTGCCCGCAAATTGGGGCAGCAACTTTCCTCAGCTGGTCTCTGGGCTCCGGGAGCAGGAGCGCGCCGATCCTCCGCGGTCTGCGGCCCATGGAGGAGGAGGAGGAGGAGCAGTGATGGGCTAGCGGCAGAAGCCAGTAGCCCCGAGCCAGCCCAGCGTCGCCAGCCAGCTCCGCGTTCCCACGCCCGCTCCCTCGATCTCTGTCTGCGGGGAGCGTGCAGGGTGCCGACGCCGAGCCTCCCAGGGAGGATGAGGCAGGGAGCCGGCCCGGGCGGGCTGCATCTCGCCGGCGTGCGGCCGCGGCTGGGTCTCGGCAGGAATTAAGAAGCTGGGAAGATGGAGCGCCGCGCACTACTCGCCCAGCCCCGGCTCTGGACCAGGGACGCCAGCTGGGCACTCGTGTATTTCCTCTGCTACGTCCTCCCCCAGACCGCCCCGCAAGTACTCAGGATCGGTGAGTGAGCCCGGGGGAGCGCTCCGGGCTGCCGGCTCGCGGGACCTAGCCGCTCCTAGCTGCTGGCGCGGGCGCGGCGGGTCCCGGGGAGGCAGCGCGCGCCAGCGCAGGGGCAGAGTCGGGGGTGGCGAGGGCAGCGCGCACTGGAGGTTCCGAGAAAGGGGAAGCCGCGTCACCGCTGCCCTCCTGGCGAGTGCCGGGCTTCCCCGCGAGGAACGGTTGGCGGGTTTTTCAATCCGGGCTCCGGGAACGCGGGCAAGAGTGCAGGGGGCCAAGCTCGCCGGCTGGGGCACCCTCCTCCGGGGGCGGCGTCGCGCGGCTGCAGCCAGTTGCTTTGGGCGCGGAGATGCGCTCTTCGGGCATCTGGGAGGACGTCGGGAGGTCCAGTTGCACAGCCCAGGTCCCTAGCAACCCGAGTGCCTGGTACTCTCAGGCATGTCCAGATGTCAGGAGTAAAATTCGGGTACCACAGGGATTTCCCAGAACCTGGTAACCCCGAGCCTCCAAGTTTTTATCCCCAAGTTGGGTTCTTCTACATGGAGCCTCCAAAGTCTGGAGGGTTCCACCAGAGTGGGGCAGAGCCCAGATCTGACTCTGTAACTGAGAGTTCAAGGAGTGGAGAGGATAGTAAATCAGCAACGAGAGCAGGCACCTAAGTGTCCCACTTGATCCCCAATCTGCCACACCTGCCTGCCACTGAGAATGATCCTGTCCCCGTCAAGATAACTCCCTGGAAGACTCTGGACTTCTGTCTCAGGTGGAATAAAAAGGGACTGGAAGGCTGGATGTAGGAACCCTGGGGCAGCCTAAGAGAGCAAAGGGCAAAGACAATAGAAGAGGTGGAGAGGGGGGTATTTGCTAATGCCTAGACCTACAGACACAGTACCCACCACCATGGTTTAGTGGAGGCACTGAGCAATTTCTAGGCTGTTTGATGGGGAGGGGGCATTCAAAAAGCTCTTTGCCCTCTTTAATATTCTCCCTTCCATACTAAACCCAATTTCTATTCCCTTAGTCTCAGGTTGTCCTCTCCCTTCCGCAATGAATTGTGCTTCTTAGGGACACAAAGAGAGAGCCACAGGTGAGGCTCAGACACCCCATGGGTCTCCCAGCTTCTCCAGTCTCCCACTTGAGGTAGCCAGAGTGAAGTCCTGAGCTCTAGGCCTTCGAATTCACACCCTTTCCAGGAACACAAGAACGTGCACAGAACAGTGCAAACACTGGCCAAGTGATGCCCCCAAGCAGCTGAAATTTCTGTCATTTTATTGATTCTGGCCTGCAATTAGCAAACCTCTTTCCAAAGATTCAGAAACTAGTTCTTGTCACTCAACATCACAATTTTGTTTAAAAAAAAAAAGAAGTTACTACTTTGAAATGCATTTTCTCCAGGCATGCAGGATCTAATTTTCAAGAAAAGATACCTTATACTAATTTTTACTGCAGATATATTTTTCTAAATTATGGATAATGATAATGTGGATTTTTAGATCATTTAGACTGTCCATTAAGAGTTCCAAAGTATTCTTTTCACACACACACACACACACACACACACAAATACCACTCATAACTAAAATATCTTTTGCCTTAGATATGTTCTAGCCTTAATATCTTGATTTTTTTTTTCCTGGATGCAATCAACCCTCCATGATCCAATAACAAATTTCTTTGAACAATACTAAATAAGTGATGAATGTGTGTTACAATTTCCAACACTTATTAACTTAACTGGTGTTTTCTTATACCTTATATATTTTAAAAGAGACAAAACTAGACATACTAGAAGAGGATATGCCAGCCAATAGCCCTCCTTCTTGTACAACAAACTTAAGGTAGCATTTTCCTCCCCTGCATTCCCCAAGTCTCAAGGAATTCCCAGAAGGAGTGGAAGAGGGTGTTTTAAAACATATTTGTTCACAGATCTGAGTATTTATCCAAGCAATTATGCTCATCCATTTAAAAGTGGTTTTCAAAGTGAAAACATCCCAACATGATTCACTGACCTTAAAATATATGGTACAAGATAATGAGATTTCCTTTTTCTAAATGGGAGCTGAAATGCATCAAGTAAAATTGCATGGCCTGATGCTGTTTATGTGCAGTACAAATGTCTTAACTCCTTCTGGCTCTGAGTGACCTGTGGTTGGCCTGAGCACTAGCCTGTATGTACCTCAGGACTATGCTTACTTTTAAATGGACATTTCAGCACTATAGAAACCAGCCTTGGCTCAGAGGAAACCTGCCTTTCTACAGGGAGTTTCTTATGTCAGCCAAGTCCAACATTGAATACAAAATATCAAAGGAGTTAGGAACTAAGCAAGTGTGTGAAGTGTGTGTGTGTGTGTGTGTGTGTGTGTGTAGGGAAGGAAAGAGAAGAATTGAAATGCATTCTTTTTCATCTTTTTTTCTCTTTCCCACAAACCATGAACTATCCAACCAACCAACCAGAAAAAGGGGCTCTTGATTATTGACTTCCATGTTTTCCAGTAACTTAAAATATCCAAAATTTTTTATCTTAGGCACTTTGCACTGTGTTTATATAAAAAGTCACTTGAATGCTGGAATGAATGAATGAGTGGTCTACTTTGCTTGTGAGTGTCTTCTTATACTTGAGCTATTGAGGAAAGTGAATGAGAGGTATAAAATTTAAGATAAATTCATGCATGCTAAATATTGGAGAGGTCATTTAGCACGCACATTTGCATGATTCTCACACATATTGTGCATATCTGTTGAAAAGTTTAACCAACCTCACACCACAGCTTAGAGACATGAAAGGGGTCCTATACGATAGAGGTGCTCTAAATGTTACCACTGCACTCCAGAGGCTTCCCAGCACCCTGCATGGAAGAGAAGTATGGCCAGCTGCTGGGAATCCCCTAGGGGATGCTGAGTCTTCCCTTCCTCTCTGTATACTCCAGTGTACCATAACCAGTTAATCTCTGCCCCCCTCCAACGCCACACACACTTGAGCTTCAAAGTCACATGGCCAGCCAACCCATAACTAATAGTACAGCTGGACCTGGGTGACCTGAGTAGACAGTAGCACACCACCATTAGTGGAAAGAAGAAAGAAAAGAAAAGAAAAGAAAAGAAAAGAAAAGAAAAGAAAAGAAAAGAGAAAAAAAAGGAAAGGAGAGGAAAGAAAAACAATGCCATGTGCATATGTAATTTCTGGGAGAGATGTATCCTATTTCTAATAATAATCATAACAGAAAGCTATACTTACATCCTATATTTTTACATATCATCTCAATATACACCGTCATAGAGGTGGTGGTAAAAGGGTAGAGTTTAGAGTTAAGTGGTGGGAGCCAGGCTTTCTGACACATGATTTGTTGTCACAAAGCACAGGTTTGGGTCCCCTTTCCAAGACTTACTAGATAGATCAGCGAGAGTTATTCAATCTCACCAAACCTTCATTTTGCATCTGAAAAACCCAACTAAAACAATTGCAAGCTCACAGTGACATTGGTAAGAGTACACGAAATAGAATACGCAAGTGCTTGGAGCAGTATATGGTTACATTAGTTGCATGATAATTGCTTTATTGTTTTGTTTTTACTTTTTGTTCATTATTGACCTTTTAGTCTGAGCAGGGACTCAGTAGTAAATGTGGTATATTTCTGTTACACATTTCATATTTCTGAGCCTAAATCTGTTCTTCTGTGAATTAGCCATAATGATATCTTCCTTTCCTATTTCACAGGGAGAGGATTAAATAAACAATTTTTGTGACTTGCAAACAAACTATTAAAAAGTGTATTACTATTATGTGATTAATTATAGCACGTAAAGAGAAATATTGTGGAAATTTATACGAATAGTGTGGAAAGTTAAATGACAATATAGTTGTCCAAATGCTCTTATTTTCTTAAGAGAGATCCAAATGGATTTTATTTTAATTATCAAGTTGGTCATAACATCATCTTTTAATATTTAACCCCAAGGATCCCCAAAGTTGCAAGCTTTGTTGCGTATGTATTTGTTAGTATTTTTGCTTCCGTGTACAAGAACTCACAACTTTATTCTTTAGTCACAGATCCTTTCATCATTTTAATATTCATTCTTCACTCAACAAATATTTACTACACGTTTACTCCCCTACCATGAGCCAGCATAATTCTCGATGCAGGACATACAACAGTGAACGAAACAAACACATCCGACCCCTTGAAACTTATATTCTGGTGGTGTACATTTTATGTAACTACTGAAGTTTTTCATCAGACCCAACGCAGACTTTATTTTTTCATTCCAAATGTTATTCTCAGAGTTTTCAGTTCATTCCGCCATTGGCTTATTACCTCAGTGACATAGTCAACACGGAATAAGTTCAAGTCCCCCAATGCACAGATGACAGACAGAGTGCGTTCATTCTGCCAAATCGGGAGCAGAAACTCCCACCTTTGTTTGGGGAGATCTGTTTGGCCTCAGGGAGATATCACCCAGACAACGCAGGGTGATAATTGTCCTAACATCGACTTGAGAACGCCACCGGTCCTTGAAAAATCCGAGAGAGAAACTGTCTTTTAGCCTGATGAAAAGAGTGCCTGGCTAATGCGAACATATTTCTGCAAATGAGCAGCTCTTTTACCATATTATTTTATCTGCATCATTCATCTTTTTCTTTAATATTAATTTTATAAGCCCAATGTTTACACTGCGTTAAACGGGAACTGTGGCTACATTTCCTATATGGTTTGTAATCTCCAGTTTTCGATGAAAACACCGTGACTTGGTAGCTTTGCCTAAGTTCAAGTGCTAGTTGGTAGAAATGCCAGAACTTGAAGCTAGCCCTTCTGTTTTCAAGTTTCAAGCCGCTTGCATTAAAGTATGTGGTATTGTGTGTGGACTTATCTATGCAGTTACATAACTGTTTAAGCTGAAATCAAATATAAGAGAGATGAACTGTTGCTCTTAGTGATTCAGGGATAACCACATAAATCAAGGTGAAAGTAAGACATTTTGTCATGAGACAAACTCATGAAGTTTATGCATCTGGTATACGTTTCTTTTTATTTTAAATGTTTTCATTTCTTCACAAAAATTAACCATTGAAAAAATCAGATATGCATTTAAAAAGAAATAAGTAGGTTGAACTTTAAATATAGATAGCCTTTTAACTTACTACAGATTATATTCTTGGAAAATATATTATAAATCTAATATGATTTTTTCATTTAAAATCACGTTAAAAAGCAAGTCTAGTGAAAAAAAATTAGGAAAATGTCCCCATATCACATTTCACAGTAATAAAAATGATATATCTTTCAGCATAGGTAATGTGATTTTGAAAATGTTTTCAGTATAACAGAGAACAAGTATCTAAACATTGAAATGTACAGTTGATCCTTGAACAACATGGGCTTGAAATGCACGGGTCCACTTATACGCAGATTTTTTTCTGATAAATACAGTACAGTACTGTAAATGTACTTTCTATTCCTTATGATTTTCTTAACATTTTCCTTTCCCTAGCTTACTTTATTGTAAGGATACAGTATATAATACATGTAACTACAAAATCTAAAAAAAATCTAATCAGCTGTTTACATTATTAATAAGGCTTCCAGTTGACAGTAGACAACTAGTAGTTAAATTTTGGGGGGGTCAAAGTTACATGAGGAGTTTCAACGGCACGGGGGCTGGTGCCCCTAACCTCTGTGTTGTTCAAAGGTCAATTGTGCTCTTATAGCTTCATAAAAAAGTTCCGAGGTAGAGTGGACAGAATTTTGGTTAGACTGAAGAAGCAGCAGGATGTGTGGTCATGTGAGTTCTGATGTGTGGACTGACAATTTCAGTGGTTTTATTAGCCAGTGTTTCCTCAGATTTGTTCTGAGGAGCAAGAGTTCAGTGAGACATCAAGAGCTGTGATTCAAGTAAGAGTCCTCTGATAACGAAAATGTAGGAGATACTGGATTTAGAAAAAGAAACAGGTTCCTTTGTGTAGAATCACAAAGAGCCTTTAATATACAAACCCACCTCATGAATCTCTAAGTGACAGCATTTCTCCACAATTAGTTGACCACACAAATAAATTATTCTAGAGCACAAAATTCCTACCCTGTTCATTCACAGGAAGAAAGAGAGGGAGGTACCTTGGTCAACTCTACCACATGACATTCGCTTTACATATGATACCACATTTCATCTTTGCAACAAGCCCATGAGTTTGTGATTATTTCTTCTTCTCTGGCTAACAACACACACACACACACACACCCCAAAAACCACACATTAGTAATCTTTTCAAGGTCAGCCAATTAGGAAAAGGCAGAAAGGAAAGAGAATCTCTTTCTACCTGGAGTTCTCCATCAGTCTTTCTTCTAGGAGACAAAACTGGAAAATTTTAGAACATAGATGATATTTTCTAGATTATATTGTTAATTATCAGTGGAACACTGGAAGAGGATGGAGAGGCTATGGGAAATCACCACCACCAGACTCTCTCCATCAATTTTCCCTCAAAACAATTCCAATGAAGAGTACAATCTAATTAAAAATGGTGTGCTTTCTAGGCATTCAGGAGCAAAGCGTTCCCTCCAACTAGATTGCCTTCCTTAACCCCTTTTTAAAGAGAAATTATGGAGAATCAAATAATAATACCATCTTTCCTCTTTGCTAATTGCCTACAATATACTCAAATATAAATTACTTTTACCTTGATTTATGTGGTTATCCCTGAATCGCTAAGAGCAACAGTTCATCTCTCTTATATTTGATTTCAGCTTAAACAGTTATGTAACTGCATACATAGGTCCACACACAATACCACATACTTTAATGCAAGCGGCTTGAAACTTGAATGGCTAACTTCAAGTTCTGGCATTTCTACCAACTAGCACTTGAACTTAGGCAAAGCTACCAAGTCACGGTGTTTTCATCGAAAACTGGAGATTAGAAACCATATAGGAAATGTAGCCACAGTTCCCGTTTAACGCAGTGTAAACATTGGGGCTTATAAAATTAATATTAAAGAAAAAGATGAATGATGCAGATAAAATAATATGGTAAAAGAGCTGCTCATTTGCAGAAATATATGTCTCAGCTGCTGAGATCAAGTTGTCACATCAAATTGGAAAAACCTATAATCTTATATGATCAACATTATAGTATTAGTAATAATAAGTCAAATGGGAAAAATGGTTTATCCTGGAGGAGTAAACAAACAATCAAAAAACAATAAAGAGGTAAAAATATTTGATTTTTGTACTACTAAAAAAATAAAAATCTTTAGATAGCTTCCCCAAGTCACTTAAAGACATTTCATTCTTTTTGTTCATATTAAAAGTTTAAAATTTTTAAAGCATGTAATTTTGTATAATGCTATGTCAACATATTTATTAAATACAAAGTAAGATTAATTACAAAGTGAAATTAAGAAGCAAGGACATTGATTGATTGAAGAGTCAACTCCTATTGACCACAAATCAATCTCACAGAAGCACCCTACAATAGTGAAAACACTTCCCTTTCGCTCTCTAAATCCTTCAATATATTCCTTGGTGCATTAGTTGGCTAAATATATTTGAAAAATTATCCTATTTTATGTCTTCTGATGAATTAGTAGTTTACTGCTCTCCTGATGTAGGAAAACAAAATACAGAATACAACAACATACAAAAGTCTACTAATACTCTTTAAAATTTCTGCTGAAGAATGTTTCAAGAGGAGCTCAACAGCACAGATTTTTATACTAGAATTATATATGTCTGCTTTTATTTCATAGAAATCTAATAATTGTTATTATTATCATCAGTTATTAATTTGGAGGCTTGCAATTCATTACTACTTACTATTTTCCTTTAAAAAGCAAAAAGGAGTTTAATAAAATGCATTACTTATTACAGTGAACAAGTCCAAGATTATAGACTGTGCTAAGGCTTATCTGATTGATTGAAACAAGCCGTAAATGTGTTAGTTGACACATGCATACATGTCCCAGCTGAAAGGGCCTAGAAACAGTGATACCTCTATAGCAATGAGCACACCTGACCCCCCAGGCACACCTGGAGAAATGGACAATTTGGAGATGTTAGAAGAAATATCCAAGATGATCCTGGAGCATCTTATGCTGCCAGAAAAGTAAGGGAGTGCTCCAAAAAAATCCCACTGATGGGAATATACTAAAGAGACATGGACACCAGGTACCAGGCTGTCAGTGGCCAAAACTGCAATAATTTGAGCAGTAAAAATTTTAAAAGTAGTACTGGATTATAACCCAAAGTATAAAATAAATACCCACAAGTCCATACTGATGTAGATAAATGATTAAATACATACAAAAATAAGTAAATAAATAAATAACTAAGTAAATAAATGGGCAAGAAGAGACAGATCTCCCAAGCAGAAAAGCTGGGTGTCGAAGGTCAGCATCACCAGCAATAAATCATGCTGACAGCATCTACCTTCGATGTGATGGGATGCAAATGGCACTTTATCTACCTGGTTCTTCTCCCCCAATCTAAATCCCCATGCTCATCATGAGGAGAACATTAGACAAATACCAATAGAGGAGCACTTTACAAAATTCCTGGCCTTTACTTGTCAACTGCCAAGGTTATATAAATAACAAAGAAAATGTAAGAACCTGTCACAGCTTAAAGAAACCTATGGAGACCTGACATAGAACTGTAATGTGGTGTTCTGAGTGGGCTCCTGAAACAGAAACAAAGGACTTTAGGTAAAAACTAAGGACATTTGAGTAAAGATGGATATTACTTATGATAGTGTATCGATATTGCTTCATTAATTTTAACAAATGCACCATACTCATATAAAGGTATTAACAGGGGAAACTGGACATGGAGTGTACGAGAACTCTCTGTAAAACCCTCACAAGTTTTATGTAAATCTAAAACTGTTCTAAAAAATAAAGAAATAAAGTCTATTACAAAACCCCCCACAAAACTCAACCCATATCAAGGTTTCTTCTGCTGTTACTGTTCCTACCTGTTCGGCAGTACATACAGTGCTGTAACTAATTGTATCAAGGCAAATAGAAAAACCGTTGTCAATTCCATATAATAGCTACATAAAGAATTTTCTAGAGTATCATTAAAATAAAGTCAACAGGGGCGCCTGGGTGGCACAGCGGTTGGGCGTCTGCCTTCGGCTCAGGGTGTGATCCCGGTGTTGTGGGATGGAGCCCCACATCAGGCTCCTCCGCTGGGAGCCTGCTTCTTCCTCTCCCACTCCCCCTGCTTGTGTTCCCTCTCTCGCTGGCTGTCTCTCTCTGTCAAATAAATAAATAAAATCTTAAAATAAAATAAAATAAAATAAAATAAAATAAAATAAAATAAAATAAAGGCAACAGCATATAATGTTGGAAAAAATCATGAAAGAAAAAAACTGTATATAAAAATTGTTATTGATAAAATATGATGGTGGTGTGTCTTCTTTAGAGTTCTTCAGTGAGTTTGTAGAAAATCAGACATTAGCTGTTTCTATCCGTTAGCATCTAGATTTTCAACTATTCTATGCCTTTTGTACTTAAACGTAATTTAATTTTGATATTGATTCAAGCATTGTAACATACTCTGTTAGAGGCATTAAGTGCTAACATCTTTGAATTAATACTCATAGCAAACTGTTTGTGTGGATGTCTTTTCTTAGCAAAATTATCTAAATATGCCCTTAAAAGAATCAATACTTAATTCCCAAAACCAATAAAATACTTCATAATTCAAACTGGGGAAAGGATGGTGAAAATCAAGTGTGTTTTTTTTTTTTCCATTATGATGACTCAACGGCAAGTTTTAAGGTTTTTTTTTGGTTTTGTTTTGCTTTGTTTTTATTTTTAATTTTAAACTTCTAAAATGTTGAACTACCTACTTTGCCGATCCATAAACAGAAGTCGCATTCTGGTGACCTGCCTATGTTTATATTGTACAAGATGTTATTGTACTTCATCTCCTAAAAATGAATTAGTCCGATAAAGCCATCTTTCAAGTCTAAAGGCAATATTTGCCTTTGAATTCTGGGTAGTGCGTGTTTCTTTTGTTCTTGATATATATTTGAACCCTAAGGCAGTTTCTATACATGTTCAGTGAATTGGCAAGAGCCGTTATTAGCAATTGTGAATCATTTAAATGTTCAACAGGAGGGAACGGTTAAGAAAAGAATAGAATAAACTCAAGAAAGAAAGATGTATTAAATATAATTTTATGATGAAATTCACGTGTTAAAACTGGAAAATGCTTCAGAAGTCGTACAGACCATAGTTCATAGTTTTCTGTACTTTGGATTGAGAATGTATATAATTTGTCCTTGCTCATAGATCAGAACTACAAGAGAATGAATGTGGAAAAGGGAAGCCCATTTGTTATGCTAAGATGGTGATTTTTTTTCTTTCACTTTGATCCCTATTAATGTTCTTTGTCCAATTTAAAAATGATTGGTGAAAGTTACCATTCTGCAGTTTCTAGATTAATCTAGCAGTCATTTGCATGCAGTTTGGCACAGTGAAAAATGCACTGAAATGAGAATACTTCTAGCACCGGTGATTCTTAGCATGGCCATGTCACATAACATTTTAGTAAATCTGTTGCCTTGTCTGTCAGAGGGGAGTTGGTGGTGAATAGGCACATAGGTGCACCAGCCAACCCCTTCCATATCCGCAGTCCCTCTGCAGTGTTGGCTCCGCTTATTGTCTTTGGTTTGAACGGAGTTGCTGCATGGAGATGTGCAACCCCATGATGCTTAGCATTTATAGCCACAGCGTCACGTGTGTGCAAATGGAACTTTGTTCATTTCCCTGAAATTAAACTTCACTATGCCCACAAGCCCCTTTTTCCAATGGGACTACATCAAAGTCCTCACTTGCAATTTAAAATGTAAATTTTTAGGAATCTCTTTTCTTCCTTCCCCCTACAGTGATCAAAGACTCCTCCCTTTAAGGGAGAGGCATTTGCTGTCATTCCTCCAGGACATCCACTGTGGTGTAGTTTGTCCTGTCTGATCCTGGGTATTGGCTTCTAACTCCATGGCATCTGCTGCTTACACCCAACTGGGGAGCCCACCGTGGCTTACTCTGGGGCTGCTGACCCTTTGAGACTGGTCTCTCAAGTGGGCTATTTGCCCAGATGTCATCAAGGAGGGATCTCCCATGATAGCAAGTTACTTTCCAGCCTGGTTGTTATCTCAGACCCTTTCTGTTCAAGCTCACCGAGCCTCCATCCTAGCTCTCCTTCATGCACCCGGAAGGAACACGATGCCGTCCTCTCCCACGGTACACCATGGTACGTGCACAGGTCCTCCCCCGATCAGAGGGGCTCTACTGGCCCCCCACCCCCAAACTGCAAGAAGAGGAAACAGGGAGCTGGATTCTCACAGTGTCTCACATTTACCTGAACTCTGAGCTTCAGCCTGTAAACACAATGGTGGTATTTAAAATGAAGCTTTTAAAATTAAGACAACAGAAGTTATAATAAAAACAAACTTTTGAAATTTCAGTTTTCTGGCTTTTGCAATGGATAGCCTAGGTTTTTAAGACTCATATCTCTCTCCCTCTCTCTATATATACACATGTATATGTAATTTTATGTATTATATCATAATTATACAATTAGTATATGTATTGCATATACATGTTATTAAATATATCATTATACACATTATATATATAATACTATATATAATAGATAATACAAATTAATATAGATATATTCATATGTAAATATATATATTAAAAGTCCAATTTGTTTTTGTTTTTCTTATTTATTCTACATGGGGAAAAAAATCACATATAAAGCTATCATTGCATTTCTAATAATTAGGGAAGGGCAATGGGGATAAATACTCGGTCAGTGACTGGGGGTGTGGGAGGTAGGGGGAAGGGTGGAGAGAAATGACACAGGGACTGCATAGATCATAGATCATGTTGAGTCTCCTGAATGTTCTCAGGCTATGATCTCTTTTGAAATGTCCTCTCTGTGGCCGATGAAAATACCTCTGGTGGTCAGATTGAATGGCAAGGTACACACGCCATCATCTAGGGCCCAATTAACATGAAAGTGTTGATCATATTTTAGCTACATCTGTAGAGCATTTGTCAGAAAATTGTCAGTATTAAACTACCAAATAAATATCTTAAGGGGAAATCATAGTTTAACAGAAAATACAAAAAATGTGTTACAAATTATTGTGCATTATTAGTTTAATATATGCAGCACACTCTTCTAGAAATTATAGCTAAATGGTGAAGAGAAATGAGACCAAAAGTCCCTTTGAACAAGCTACAGAATGCATATCAACACAAAAAGTAGAGCCGTACTTTTCATGTAGCATATATACAAATAAAAAAATCATGTCAACAAACACATACATATTTTTTACATGGTGCTTAAGACCAGGTAGGGCATTCAAAACATCCTACTTTCTCATTGATAGATGAGAACACTGAGGCCCCAGAAACTAAACTGAGAGAGGGACTCAGTAGCTGGGCCACAATTCTTTATTTTTATTTATTTTTAATATTTATTTATTTATTTCAGAGAAAGAGTGAGTGGTGGCAGGAGGGGCAAAGAGAGAGAGAGAATCTCAAGCAGATTCCTCGAGGAGCATGGAGCCCGACTCAGAGCTGGATTTCACCACCCTGAGATCTTGAGCTGAGCTAAAATCAAGCGCTCGAGGCTTGAGCTCCCAGACACCCCTGAGCCACAACTCTTAACTTGCATCTCAGTGTTATTTCCTTAGGAACTTTTTTCCCATACAACTCATCTGAAGATTCTTAAAAATCCGTATTTGAATGAAAATGAAGTTGTAATCAACTAATAAAATCCATACAAGTTTCAGAACAAGGATCACAGAATTAATCAGTGTGCTTACTCTCAATCTGGATGCTCTTTTTAGAGAAGGTTTGAGGCATGTCTTTAAAAAGAGCAAAGTAAATGGAGATGAAGTACTGTCTAAGTGGTGATAATTATTGAAAGATGAAAATCCAGGGAGTGTCTGACATCTGGGGAAAATATCCATAGAGAAAGCCTAACAAAAAAAATATGTTAACCTGTACATATCTTGGGATTGTCTTTGAGCTTTGGGTTATGTAGGCATTTCTGGTCAACTTGTCTTTCGGTTACTTGAGTGTGCAGAAATGTCTTCATCTGCAAGGACTCTTAGGAAAAGAATTAAAATAGCAATTACAAGTGAGTGAGCTATAGCCTAACAATTTAGGATAATTAGTGTGTACTAGCATTATATTTTTTATTATCTTAATTTAATTCCAGTGAGTGTTAGCCTTCGGTTAGGCTAGATGCATTTACATACAAGGGAAGAACGCTCAGGAATAACATTTCTTAGCTCACGTTTTGTGAATGTCATAAAAAATCAGGAAGGCAGTCCACAGGGTGGAACTTCTAAGATTCATCCTCCCAACTCTATAGCAGATAGAGCAAAGCGAGGCAGAATGAATGATTACTGTGATGCTTATAAAAAACAAATCAGTAAACAATTCCTGGAGAGCATGCCGAGTAAGTTTGCTGCACTCTTCCTGAAGTCTATCCTGCCTTTTGTTTCATATGAAGTAATCTTTTAAACTGACTGCTGGGTTTTGAGGGTCACATTTGACCTTCCCTTCTCCCTTCGGAGGATGATGTTTTAATTTATGTTTTCACACACCCTTCATCATTTGCTTATTCATTCTTTTATTTATAGCTTGTCTTATTATAAAAATAGTCCAAAGGTTTACAGAAATGCATATATTATAGCCTGATACAAACACAATGATGAAAATGAAGGTAAAGGTAAAATAAGAGAAGGGAAGAGGCGCTGTCCTAGAAAAGAGGCCAAAAGTGGGTCAGAACAACGTATCAGAACTTTCTAGCAGCTGAAGTCAGAAGAGAAACAAGACAAATCATGAAGTTCAGAGAGGCTAGTTACCTAGATGAATTACGGGTGTTTTAGATGAAGAAAACATGAAAGAAATTCATCATGTGATCTTGATGAAGAGAAATAATGTGATGTTGTAGACAGAACCGACGATGAGATAAATAGTATGGTGCATGCATTTGTTTCTGAAAGTGCTCAATATAACTCTACGAGACACCAAATAACAAGCAAAGCAATTCTGCAAAACAGCCTGGTATGGAACTCTCAAATCATTTGGTTTGATCTCAAATCAATAATCTCTAAGGGAGTGAAAGAACTGCATATCATTTCATAATTGTTCGTCATTATTGCTCCTTGAATTTGGAGGCTTACTGGAAGGTCAGCCACAGAAGGTTAGACGGGTAGAGGATTGGAGTGAAGTGCACATTTCTGGTTAAAGGCAAGTCAGAAACATCAGAAGATAGGGATGAGATCCTTCTATGAAATTAGGAAACCCAAACAAGAGATCTCCTTGAATAAAAGCCACCTCATTTCTGTGTGGATGAAACACCAAGAAGCATGGCCAAAGGTTTGCTCAGAAAATCCTTCTGATTTTTCAGAAATCCTTCATTACATCAAATGCACGAATGGATGAAACACATTTGTCTGCACTGGAGAACAAGGCTATAAATATCAGATATTGACCACAGCCATTGAAAGGAAAAAATAAGAATAAAGGAGAAAAAATAAAGCTCTTTGAGATATCAAATTTAAATAATGTGTCTTTCAGGTAAACTCTAAGCTAGATAGATTGAGAAGTGTACATACATTGACCTCCTATAGAGTCATCTATAAGCTAGTAATGGGTTCAGTGTAGTCCGCCCACCATGATAATTTGGGTTCCAGAGCTGTTGGTCTTAAATCCTTTTTCTTATACCAAACATATAATAAAACTTATCGTCTTGCTGTCTATGCTTCATGATTATATATATATATGCCTACTGCTCAGAAAATAATTTGCTCTTTGTTGTACTATCTTGTTTTCTTAGATTTTGTATTTTATATTTGCTTAACTGTACTATGTTGCTTTTTTTAAAAAAAGATTTATTTATTTATTTATTTATTTATTTATTTATTTATTTATGGAAGATAGAGCGTGAGTGTACATGAGCAGGGGAGGGGAGCAGAAGGAGAGGGAGAGAGAGAAAATCTTAAGCAGACTCCCCACTGAGCATGGAGCCCAACATGGGGCTCGACCCCAGGACCCTGAGATCATGACCTGAGCCAAAATCAAGAGTTGGATACTTAACCAACTGAGCCACCCAGGCACCCATATTGTTTTTTTTTTTTAATTAGAATCTCCTTTGCATATAATGATCAGTAATAAAGCTTACATCTTTCCACTCTGAAACTTTCAAAAACTCCACCATAATCCCAATCATCTTTTTCTAGAAAAGTCTGTTTCATTAAACAGGGTCATTGATGGTATAAGGGTGAAGGGGAGCAACTTCAAATTTGTTTTTCAGTCTGTACCCTGAAAGCCAAATGTCTTTAGAGTCCATATTTTGGAATACGACAATGGTTTTCAGATTTTAAAACAAGGAAACAAAACCTCAAACATTGTTTTAGTTTCAGGTTTTGATCTTTCTCTGTGGATCCTGAAGAACAATTTTAAGTTTTGTAGAATTTCTTGCCTTTTTTCTGGGAGAAAGGCAACATTCATTAAAGCTTCATGATATATTTCATTTCCAAACCCACACTTCTATACTTTGAGCAGAAAAATAATTTGATAAAGATTCCTATCACATCTGTAAAATGACAAGGTGAGCTATAAATTGAGTTAATGATAGCTTACTTCTATTTCACATATTTATCACTGCAAAAAAAAATTTTACAATCATTATCTAGTTTCCTCTCTATCAAACATTAATGTGAATGTAGTGCATAAGAAATTAGGCAGAAATAGAACTTCCCCATCATAGCTGCCTGAGAAAGGTTTGAAATTGGCATTTCTACTGAAAAGTAATAAGCAGGATAGAGAAAACAAAACAATAAACTTCTTCAGGGCCTTTGAAAGAAGGAAGATGTCACATTGCAAATCAATTCATGGCCATCCAAATAAGCATTCTATTTTCTAAATCTATAGACAGCGTAAATCATAGTTAAAAGGAACGGTTGTAAAATTCCTTGTGGAAAGACCCATTTACACCCATGCATAAACACACCTAGATGGCACAGAACCACATAAATCAGGAGCTGAGAAGTCCATTTCGGGTGTCAAAAAGTGATCACCTTCTGGCTAGTATGTATTTGAAAAAACCATTTCATATCAGCAGTCTGGTCTTATATACCAAACACTTATATTTAAGGTTCTTTTTGTCAAAAAATAAAAAACCCCCACAATCCTCTCTACATATTATCCCCAAAAGCTGTGCAAGAAAGTGATTTGTTTAGGGAAATGCAAATGCAGGACCCAATAATGAAAATTAAATACAGAAGAAGTGAGGAATACAGCAGCAGAGGTTATGGGTCTGTACCTTAGTCGTTTTTAATCAGAGATCTGTTTCCATTTATTTTTTTAAAGGATCATTTAAGTAATATAAGCATGAAGAAAATTGGTTAAAAATGAAAGAAAATCAAAATGAGTGTATTTGGGTTGCTCCTAACACATACTGTAGATTCTTTCACTAGGATCGCTTTTCCTGAGATTCGTAATATCCATTCAACATTATAATGTATTGTTTCCACAATGTTGCTGAAGAAATAAACAAATATATAGGAAACTTATTTCAAAATTAAAACATACTAACTGTTTTATTGACTCACCTTAAAATTCAAATATTATTTATTGGACAGAGATCATGTGATAGCCACATTTATATTCTAAATCTTCCTTGTTACCCGAGATTAGAAGGTAGTTATTTCTTATGTAACCATTTTGTTGATGTGAAAATCGAGGCCAGCTTTCATGCCCAAAATCAAGTCACTAGAGAACAGTCTTGTATTTAACTCAGCAAGGCAAAATACATTCTGCGAATACACTGTCCAAGTTAATTGCCGGCATAGTCTGTATTTGTATAATTGCCAGCCCTTTCTTCATTTGCTTTTATGTACAGAACAATAGCATCACCCAGCCAGATGATTTTTGTGTGTCATCAAAAGAAAAGGTAAATCCACTTACCTTCAAAATCAATCATATTACCTTAGGGTAATATGCATCCAGTACCCAAAGGAATACAGGAACCGCGTTGTGAGTAGTAGTTTTTAAATTAAAATTCTCAATTTGCTACCTTTCTTTTAGAACTTTCCCTAATTCTATTTTTCAGGCTTCCAGGGTACATTAATTTGCATAGCTATATTAAAGTGAGCCTATGTGCTGGGAAACAAAATCAAATTCGAAAGTCTTAATTAAAGGCTTAGGGAACCTGAGTGAAATTTTAGATATTAGAAGTCTGACCTCTGCTGGCCTATTATTTTTTGATTTATTTGATTTATAAGACTCAATTTTTACTTGAAAACCCCTAGGGAATGATTACAGATTAAGATATTTTTGAATCAGTGAAATAAAACCATTAAGAATAGCAGCGATCTGAATTAATAATGCCCTTAGTGGACCACACAATGGGACTAACATTCCTTTTATTGCGAAATATTATTGGAAAACCTTTACACTAGCGTTTCAACAGGACCTTCCCATTACTTGTATGTATTTATTTGAATCTGTCAGATTTTCCCTCTGGAACAGCGATACCAAACCAGGAATAATTTTTGTTCCCCAGAGGACATTTGGCAATGTCTGGAGACATTTTTGTGTGTTTCCACTTGGGGGTGAGGGAGCTGCTACTTGCATCCATTGGGTAGAGATCAAGAGTGTTGCTCAGTGTCCTACCATGCTCAGGACAGCTCCCACAACAAAAACTAACCAGCCCACGATATTAACAATATTGAGATTGACCAGTTCTAAAACAGAGATTATTAACACAAATCTAGTATAGGTTTAGTGTAGATGCTTTGGAAATCTTACTGCAGAAAAATGAAATAAAACAATCAATCCTATCTTCTCAGGTGGTATGGACAGAGGCAACATACCGTGGTAATGTTTTGTTGTCAGTCAAGGACGTAGCTTCCAATAACACTCCCCTTGCCCAGCATTTATGGTAACTTTTCTGAGAACATGTCCATCTGAAACACAAGCAGACGCTTCAGTAAGTTACCAAATTGTGCATTAGACTGCCCCTCACTTAGTGACTCTTCAGTGCGGGTCACTGGGTATTTACATTGATGCCCACAGAAGACAGTCTGTCTTCACGGAGCTCACAGGGTAGAAAAGGCAAATGGGCCTGGGTTAAATGATCACACAAATAAATATTTAATTGGAAACGGTGAAAAAAAAATGAATGAGAGGATCATGGTATTATGAGCTCATTTAATGGGAGAAAACGACAAGGTTCAGGAAGGTTCAGGAACTTTCTCAGAGTAGAAAATTGTTGAGTTTTGATCTGTAAGAGAAGTATGAATTGACCTGGAAAAAAGAGGATTCCAGGTAGGAGAACAGCATGTGTGCAAGTTCAAAGTTGAAAAGAAGTGTATCTTTACTGAAAATTTAGCTTTTTTATTAATTCTTTTTGTTTGGCTCTGTGTGCAATAATCTTTTTCTAGTCACTTTTTCTAGGTAATAGGAAAAATAAGCTATTTCTTAGCTTAAATTGCAATACATAACCAATTATGTAACCAATAGCTATCTCCCCCAAGATAAAATTTAAATCTTCTCTTTGAAGGCACAGAGAAATGACATATAATGTTCCAATCATCCCCAGAAGAACTGTGAACAAAGGAGCAGAGTAGGGAATTTCTACCCCCCTCCCCCACCAATACTAAAGAAAAATATTTCTCTTTGCTTAAATCTTTGTTGACACTCAACCTATTCTACTTCTGGGAGAGTCCTCTATCATCTCTGCAATATTTTTCTTCTACTTTTCACTTCCATCCTTGGGGAAGAACACAGGGAATCGGAGAATGTCAAATTCAGAAAGGATTCCCCCTTGTATACAAATTAAGCAAACTGAGGCACAGAGAGATCCTCTTATCTGATACATTTAGTCAAAATATATGCTGCCCTGAAGCATGTTTGTCCAGCTGAAGGGTGTCTGGTTTTAGCACACTCAACCTTTTCAAAACACTATAGCCTGATGTTTTGTAGGAGTCCAGAAGCCATTCAAGAATATGGTTTAAGAATGAGACAGGTAAGAGTTTCTCAAATATAATCTACTCAGTGAAATTAGATAGACAGCAAGCACCATGTTCCAGCAAATTTTTGATTCTCCTATGTTTTCAGAGAATGCTGCCTTTGCTTAGTGAAGAACTAAGACAAAGAGGGCCCAGAATATCTAGCCTACATTCCCAAGCTCAAGAAGGCATAGCATATCCTGAACATATTGTCTAGGTGTGTATTTACAGAAGACTTTGGTCTATACCCCTCATTTACAGATTGCGGTAATACTTCTTGTGGAGAGCCTGGACTATATCCTCTATGTCTGCACATACTAATCTTCCAAGATCGCTGGAACCACATTTCCTCCAACAGAAGACCCTCCCCTCCCATGGCCATGATGTTCTCTGTTTGCTCCTCCAGGTCCACTCTCCTTGACGTTTAGGAGTTATATCAAAAGGTTCTCTTGCCTGCTGACTTTGTGTTGCTTTGGGCCAATGGAAAACTCCATCAGATAGAAAGACAGAAACAGAATGTGGCTTAATTATTTGTCTCCTCTATTTCCTCTCGGCTGATCTACTGGGAGTTGTCAGTGCCTGAGTACCTCCTCCACAGGTCTTCACCCATTTGGGGTGTGTCTCCCCTAAAGTTCTAAGTGTCTCATGGTACCCCCACCACCCCTCCCACCTCAGGGTACATAAGCTGATAGTGACCTACAGCTCTTGCATGACCCAGGAATCACCTTACTATCTGTTACCTTTCTCTTACTCAGCCACATGCTTTCAAAGAGCACCTTCATTAAATGCTCTCTGTCACCTCTTGTGCGCGTGCCGTCTCCTTTCTGCCAGGGTGCTGACCTAGCCAGTTTAATGCAACTGGGCTGAAACATCTCTTGCTAGCACAATGGGACCATAAAGATAAAGTAAATGTGCCATTTAATATGCATTCCAGACATTTTCCATTTACACACAATTATTCCACCTAGGTTTTCCTTAAAATATCATTTTAATCATGCGATACATGCATTGTTTCTTGACATTTATTTGCCTATTTTTCAGTCGGTTACCAGAACAGGTGCACTATAATGAATGTATTTGATGAATAAATATTGATACCCCTCCCCCCGCATGATTCTATACTATGAAAGATGCCAGGAAAATGTGAGCCTTGCCTTCCAAAGCTTTCAACGTAAATTCATCATTTTATATTGATGAATATGAAGTGGTAAAAGAGGTTATTAATATTTTATATATTTGGGTCTCAGCTCCACATCTCACCAGAAGTGAGAAGTTGGGCAAATTGCATGACTTCTCTTTGTTTCAATTTTTCTTGCCTGTAAAATGGGATTGATTATGTCTACGTCACTGGGCTTTTGAGATTAGCTGAGCTCCTATGTGAAAAGTGATCAGCATAGCAGTTAATGCTTAAGAAAAGCTAACCATCATTATTATTGTTACTAGTACTTCATTGCACATAATTATTTGTGGCTCATAAAGAAATCTGTATCATTTTATCTTTTTAATGTCTTAGTCTGCTCAGGGTATTATAACAAGATACCACAGACTGGGTGGCTTAAATAATAAACATTTAGTTCTCACAATTCTGGGGGCTGGAAAGTCTACGATCAAGGAGCCGGCAGCTTCAGTGTCTGGTTAGAATCTGTTTCCTGGCTTGCAGATGGTCGCCTTCTTCTCTCCTCATATGAGGGAGAGCGCGGGCTCTGGTCTCTCCCTCTCCTTATAACGACACTAATTGCATTATGAGGGCTCCAGTCTCATGATCTCATCTAGGCCTAATTTCTTCCCAAAGGGCACTTCTTCAAACACCATGACATTGGGGGTTAGGGTTTCAACATATGAGATTTAGAAGATACAAACATTCAGTCCATAACACTTAGCAATTCTAAGCGGTAGCTACTGTCAACATTGTGTCCATTTGGGGGATGAGAAAATGTTCAGATGAGAGAAAATGAGTGATGTACTCAGGTTCACATCATGACAAGGCAAGATTGCTGACTTTTTTGGGCAGTTTTTATTCTATAATAGATTACATTTCCCCCCAAAAGTTACAAAATACATATTATAAATGTGAACTCTTAGAAAGTTATTCATTAATAGGATTAAAGTCTCTGAATATCTGAAGTTCAGAAAAAAATATGTATATGTACGTTGACTTGGCTCCATTAAATCAACTTGGGGCAACAAGTTCATAGAAAATCCTTGCTATCCCCAATAAAATCACGTCCAAAAAGGTGAATGTACAACAAGAAAGATATGGTTCATTTGAAATAGATATTAAGTTCATGTCAGGAGATTCTATTTGTTATATACTGTAAGTGTTCTTTTTGTTTTCTGTAACCTAAAGAGGCACTTCACAGCTCAGAAATGGGAACTCCATTTTAGAAAGTGTTTCATTTTCATAAAAGCTAATTTAAGGGAAAAAGTTGTGACGCCATTTGGGAATAAAATAACTTTGAATAAGAAAGTTTAATCCTAGCTACTTGGAAGTTCTACTGACATGATGCATTAGGATAATAAATATCATCCAAGAGATAGATGCTGCTTATTTAATCAGTTAAAAAGCTTTTGAGTTGCAAATCATTTTCTGATTTTAGTTCCTGAGTCACTGATTGTTCAGGAAACACATATTGTGCCTCTGTTTTGTGGCAGGCGCTTAGAGAGGGATGTCGGTTTACCTCAGCCTGAGAAAGTTCAGGAAGACATGGATCAACCCACAGAACTATGTCAACAAAAGAAACCAACATATTTTTATATTTAAATTTTTTTTTATTTTTATATTTTTTCATTTGGATCAATATGAGAAATCTGAAATAGATAAAAGAAATGAGTTTGAATCATTTAACACTTTGTCTCACGTTCCAGTTCCATATTCATAATAACAAAAATCTGCAACCATGATGTTATTATATTAGCATAATATACATTAATTTAATACAAGGTTTTCCTCATTATCAGTTTCTTTTTTAAAAAAGATTTTATTTATTTATTTGAGAGAGACAGAGTGAGAGACGGAGAGAGCTCGAGAATGGGGAGGGTCAGAGGGAGAAGCAGATTCCCCACTGAGGAGGGAGCCAGATGCACGGCTTGATCCTGGGACTCTGGGATCATGACCTGAGCTGAAGGCAGACGCTTAACTGACTGAGCCACCCAGGCGCCCCTCAGTTTCTAATCTCAATAATTTCTTGTGACAGTAAGCACCTTAACCTTACCTTAGTAATTTCTTGCATCATATTGTTGAGAACTTCTTTTTTTTTAAAGACTTATTTATGTATCAGAGAGAGAGCATGTACATGAGTAGGGGGAGGGGCAGCAGGAGAGGGAGAGAGAGAATCCCAAGCAGACTCCCCGCTGAGCATGGAGCCCTGTGTGGGGCTCAATCCCATGACCCTGAAATCATGACCTGAGCTGAAACCAAGAGTCCGACACTTAACCAACTGAACCATCCAGTGGCCCTGAGAACTTCTTTAAAATCATATCAGCAAATTCACTATTCTAGGCTTATGTCTTTCCCTTTTTATTCCTAATGTTCTCTTTCTGATCATTATTTTAGTTGCGTTGTATACTATCCAGATTTACTCTTAAAATACTAAGAAGACTAGAATATTTTTAATATTTTTACATGTAGATTTTAAGCATCTCCTGGTGATTTTTAGTTGCCTTCAGCCAAGTTCTTCTCATTTGTTGGGTTTTGTTTTTGTTTTCTCCTATCTCATCATCTCTGTCCTTTCCGCTGTTACTTCTATGTTTTATTGTCTGGTAATCAAATACTTACCCTCTCAATATCCCACCATTCACAGTATTTTGAATAGATGAAATCTGAATATTTATGCATAGTAAACCTTCTATAGTAGGTGAGGATTGATTTTGTATATAACTTTATGAAGTTTTATTATATATTTAAATTTACTCAAAAGAATTCCAGACTATATTTCAAAGCCAGTACACAGTAAAAATTTAATTGTCTAATACAATGAAAATATGGCAGGACCAGACTAGTTTTATATTTTCAGTCAATGAAGAGTGAATTCCTGCTGCTTTCTACATTTTCTCATGCTTTGAGAGGTTTTCATTGGTCTATTTAGCTTACAGTGTCCAGACACTTGGCCCTAGGGCTACCCTGGTACAAAAGTAGACATGATTCCTGACTCCAAGGAGTGTGGTGGAAAATGCCACATGGGGGTAAACAAAAAGCATAAATACAAAGACTTAAATGGTATGAAAGAAACAAATTCATAGAAACTGAACAAGTAAGTTATTGAGGGGGATATAGAAATTGTCGATATAGAAATTACATGGTCAAGGAGTACAACTTGAGCTGGCACCCTATGGGAGGCAATGAGTCAGATGGGAAGGGCAAAGGAAAGAACCCTCTGGAAAGGGCCGGGCCCCAAGGCAAGGAAATGCTCTTGGCTTGTCTGAACACCTGAAGGAAGCCCTGTGTGGCAGGGGCGAGGCCTGAGGTCAGCCAGGACCAGCTCACGCTAACGCGTACCCCTCCAACAGGTTCATGTGCCTCTAGAGGTCCATGAAGCCTTCCCAAGGTGCATCACTAGATGTCAAGGAATCTCTTTCAGATTCTCCAATTCTATTCTTCACTCTTCCCTAAAATTGATCCCACTGAGAATGCACTTGTGCTCTGCAAGTTCTCCTTCCCTACCTCTTCCGTACTTGTCCTTTTCCCACTTAGTGAAAGAAAGCACGTTTGCCACCCATCTTGACTCTTGGCGCAGTGCCCCAGGGCAGAAGTCAATGCAGTGCTCCTGAGAGAGAACCCTGGAAGAGCAGAACAACCAAGACCAAAGGCAGTTCTGCTTTCTTTTATCCAGTGAAATATTCATGACAAGGTCCCCCCATCACCCTCTATCATCTATCTATCATCTTCTGTCTATACATCCATCTAGTCATTATTCCATCTTTATCTATTTTAGAAATAGAATTCAGAAGTCATCTCTTAGTTGGGGAGACTGTATCGTGTCTGTGTTTTAAAAAATTTTACCTTTTTTTTAACATATTAATTATTTTTGGATGATTGGTTTGACTAGTAGTACAAGTGTTAAAAATTAGTGGTATCATAGATACGCTCCAAAAAGTGAAAAAAAAAAACTGTCTTCAGTTCCAATAATTTGATGAAAATAGATAAAGCACAGATATAATAATAATAAGCCAGAAATTTCATGTTTTGAGACCATTTTAACTTATATTCAAAATTCTAAATACTAACTTAAAATATGTGCACTAGGTTTTCTACGTTATTTTAGAAACAAGTCAGAAAAAAATGCTGGAAGACCACTGCCCTCAGTCATATCAAGGAGATGGGGTTTTAAAGTCAGTTCAACAGAAAGCAGTTGAAGAGTTTTAGAGAAGAGAATGTTACAATATAAATGCATTGCACACAGTAGGATTACAGCAGAAAGGCTGTGGTATTAGATTGTGTTATCTCCTGCTCTTTCTTCTGACACCTGAGCAAAAATAAAAGCACAGCATAAATCACCATTACTTTAAAAATGCCAGTGGTGCGAAAATCAGCATCTCGTTCTCCCAAACATCGTCATAAAATGGCAGCAGAAAATGTGAATACCAATGTGCAAACTTGCCCGGTACGTTAGACATGATTAAGCATTCCTTTTCTCCATTTTCCACCACAGACCCTAACACCTCCCTGAATTGGGACAGAAACAAATTTTAATGTTGGTCTGCTTTTGGGTGCACTGGCTTCTGTGAAAAATGAATGCCAGAAGCAGCCAGAACACCCTTGGCTATCCTACATTTAAAATCCAATCTTCATTTTTGAAGCGTTTAAGTATTTAGGTATGCACATAAAAACATGCCAAGTGATATAATGAAAACAGAATGTCTAAAATCTTCATTAGGTTGAATAGAATGAGAAACATGTCCAATGTATGTGGTTTGGAGGAAAACAAACCTCATTACTTTTTCTGGGAAGAATGGTTTCTGTCATGTATAATACCAGCTTAAAAATGTAGAATTTACACATCCAGACACACACATACACACATACATGTTTGTGTTATTAGTGAACGACTTTCCGTGAATATATATAAGGGCTACCCTCCTTTTATTATGCCACGGACTGCAATTATGTCTCTTTATTTTACAAAGCTGCAAACCAGGAACACTGGGTTTACATATATTAAACGCGGTGATATGTAAGGCTTGAAATCTTAATCGACTTTGGCTTTCTTATTGTAAAGTGCAAGCAGGGCTCTTACAAGTGATTTAGTCCCAATAAGATGAATTACTATCAAGAGAACTGTTTATTCCCTTGTCTGCACATAGTTGCAATTGCTATCCTGCTGCTTTTATTAAGTATTAAGTAGTTCCTTTTCTTACAGATCCTTTCTGCTCCTCCCTCCCTCCTTCCGTTTCTCAGTGTTCCTGGATAGACATTGAGGGGGTGTTAGCCTCTATTTTTTGAATTAACATAAGGATACTAATAGAGTTCTCCCATGAGTTCCCTGTTGCATTAAGTTAGGTATTAAGTTTATATAGACATATATGGATTGTTTTTTTACAGAAACATGCTTCTTTCTGGCTCTCACTTGGAGTTGTTAATGGCAAAAAGAATAAACGAGCACTTTCTCAGTGTCTATTCAGTGCCCAGGACTATACAAGACTGAGTGTGTGTTTGCTTGAGAAAGCCAACATTGACTCGATTTGTGGTCCACCTGGGCCTTTTACAGAGGTGACAGTAATGTTTCACTTCATCAGAATTATTTTTCAGTTCGTTTTAGAGCATGAAAGTGCGGATTTGGAGTATCTCATGAACTTTTTTTTTCTTTATCATGAACTTTTACTAAGTGTTTTCTTTCTCTGAGAAAGAGTAAAAAACACTAGAAAGTTGTAAAGACAATTTTCAGAATTCATAGAAAAGGAGGGACGGGCTAAGCCTCCATTTTGTGCCAGGTTTCTGGGCTGGGCACTTCAGATGCCATCACTTAGTTGTCACAGACGCTCTAGAGAAGATGGTATTATGGTTCAGAAAGGTTCCGTATCTTGCTTCTTTTTTTTTTTTTAATATTTTCTTATTATATTATGTTAGTCACCATACAGTACATCCCTGGTTTTGGATGTAAAGTTCGATGATTCATTACTTGCGTATAACACCCAGTGCACCATGCAATACGTGCCCTCCTTACTACCCATCACCAGCCTATTCCATTCCTCCACCCCCCTCCCCTCCGAAGCCCCCAGTTTGCTTCTCAGAGTCCATAGTCTCTCATGCGTATCTTGCTTCTAAGCGACAGCCTGTGAGTTAAACTCACGCGGGTCTAGCTCCCAAGCCTATGGTGGTGGCATTTGTTTTTTTTTCGTTTGTTTGGTTCTTTTTTTTTTTTTTTTTTTTTGCTCTTGTTCACCTTACATGCTGCCGGCAGTCAACATTATCCTAGGATAGCAGTACTGAGACGTGAACTAGCCATCTTGACCTCCAGAGAATATGCTAACATTCTGTAGGAGGGTTAATGTTAAAAACTAGACGAGCTGGGTGCTATACATAAAAATGTGCTGTCGTGCAGCACCTACGTACGCGGTGAGCATTCGATAATTGTTGAATGACTAGATGAATAAAGACAGGATTTTCTTATATCAAGTTTAAATTTGGTCACTAAAGAGTTTGTGCGTAAACATTTACAATGACTGTGAGTCTTATTCACAAGCAAATGACTTATCCTCCCATATTTCAGTAGACACTGTTCCCTGTGCGCTGGAGAGAAACAGACTCTTCCTAAACAGTTGCCCATTATTATCTTATCTTTCCAGCAGAAAGGAAGGTGTGTGTGTGTGTGTGTGTGTGTGTGTGTGCGCGTGTGTGTGTGTGTGTGTGCCATTAATTACTCCAACCCAAATTCTCACATGACCATGTACCAAGCAAGAAGGAAATAGAAAGGGACAAAGAAGGAATTTCTCCTCACACATCTTGCTCTGGAAGCTTTCCTGGAAGTACCAGCAGATATCCCCTGTGTCTTGCTGGTCAGCACTGGTTCCATAGCACTCCGTAGAATAATTCTTCTCATGTGGGGATGGAGCTACCATGAAGGACTTAAACAGAGGTTCTTCAACTGGGAACGATTTTGCACATGCCTTCCCAGGACATCTGGCAATGTGTGGAGACATTTTGGATGTCATACAACTGGGGGATGGGTGCTATAAGTATGTAGTGAACAGAGGCCAGGGACACGGTTAAATGGCCTGTGATACACAGGACAACCCCACAGAATAAGGAATTATCCCATCTAAAATGTCAATAACCAAGGTTGAAATATCCTATCTTAAATCAAGCACTAGTCATCCCCAGAGCCTACACAAACTGTCTCAGAACAAAATTCGAGCTCTTTCAGCAAAAGAGAAAGTAGAAATGTCAATTAGGGGTACAATCAATAGTGTCTCTCAGTACTCTCAGTACTTATGAGTACTGAGTGTATATTTTCATTTGAACAATAGCTATCACCTGTGAATTCTGTGTATGTGTAACTTCAAAAAGAAAACAGAAATAAAGAAAAAACAAAAGAGAAAAAGCATAATTTTTTTTCAGATAGTCATACTACCGAATGATTTAACTGTGTTCAATGACGCTTTAGTTGGAAGGCAGGACAATTATGCCTATAAATGCCCCCCCCCCAATCATTTCAAGGTTTCATTCATTTAAATCTACTATTTTCTTCGGACAGTTTAAATTCTACCTATTTCACTTTTCCTAAGTTTTCATAAGGACACTTAACATTTCCTTCCAAGTCTTGCAAAAAAATAGTCTTGTATCATGCTTAGGCATGAAGAATGTACTTTAATTTAAATATTATTAGGGGTTATTAAACATGGGGGGCTAGCTCTAGCAAAACCATGAAATAGTGGATATTTTGCCCATCCTACACACTCTGCCAAAACTCTTCCTTCTTTTAAATGCCATATATATTATATATATGAATTTCTTTTATCAGTGTTTTATAGTTTTCGGAGTGTAGGTCTTTCACTTCTGTGGCTAGGTTTATTCTTAGGTAAATTATTATTAAATTAATATATTATAAATATATATTAAAGTTAAAATCGCATATGTACAATTTTTAAAAATGGAAACCTATTATGCTTTCAGTATATGGCAAGCGCTTTATACTTTCACAAGAGCACAGCAAGGTAGATTTTCATTACTGCCATTCATAGATGCACTCATTGAAACTCACAGAATGAAAGCAGTTTCCATAGCCACCTTGCAAGTTGGTGGCAAAGCTAGGGCTTAACCCAAGTGCTTTTCTCAAGTCAGGGCTCTTGCTAAACTGCCAGTGACACACAGGTGCTTTGGACTGGAATTCAAAGTGGAAAGAACAGGAAAAATTACTTTCATAACGTCATCTCCAGATGCTGGCTGGCTTGCTGGCATAAAAATATTTTATTGAACACATACATCTACAATTATAGACAATAAAGATTTTTTTCTTGATACTTGAGCAGTGGGCTACGTGGAATCATATTAAGTGTCCTAAACAAATAAATATCTCCTAAATTCTCCTCCTGAATACTTACTTTTTTAGGATACTTGATATAGTTTCACTAGCATAGACTAGTGGCTGACACTTGATTTTGTCTAAAGTGAAACTTTGGGAGAGGGCCTCTTTACATGCCTTTCTGAAGGACAGTATGTCATCAACATGTCTCCTTTTGTCTAATGGCTTTGCAGACAGATCTCAACCATGGTAAAACTTCACCCTCATAGTCCACAATGTAAATATGTGTTACAAATATTAAAACCCTGGATAAATCATTTCTATCATCTTCTCCATATCTTGGGCTTTAGAATAAATACTACGTAACTTATAGGAAAGCAGTGCAAGCAGAGTGTTATGTAGCCCGTACACCTTTTTTTTTTTTAATGTTTTTTTATTATATTATGTTAGTCACCATACAGTACATCCCCGGTTTCCGATATAAGGCTCGATGATTCATTAGTTGTGTATAATACCCAGTGCACCATGCAATACGTGCCCTCCTTACTACCCATCACCGGTCTATCCCATTCCCCCGCCCCCCTCCCCTCTGAGGCCCTCAGTTTGTTTCTCATAGTCCATAGTCTCTCATGTTTCATTCCCCCTTCTGATTACCCCCCCTTTCTTTATCCCTTTCTTCCCCTACCGATCTTCCTAGTTCTTATGTTCCATAGATGAGAGAAATCATATGATAGTTGTCTTTCTCTGCTTGACTTATTTCACTTAGCATTATCTCCTCCAGTGCCGTCCATGTTGTAGCAAATGTTGAGAACTCGTTCTTTCTGATAGCTGAGTAATATCCTATTGTATATATGGACCACAACTTCTTAATCCAGTCATCTGTTGAAGGGCATCTCGGCTCCTTCCACGATTTAGCTATTGTGGACATTGCTGCTATGAACATTGGGGTGCATATGGCCCTTCTCTTCACTACGTCTGTATCTTTGGGGTAAACACCCAGTAGTGCAATGGCTGGATCATAGGGTAGCTCAATTTTTAACTTTTTAAGGGACCTCCACATGGTTTTCCAGAGTGGCTGTACCAACTTGCATTCCCACCAACAATGTAGGAGGGATCCCCTTTCTCCACATCCTCTCCAACAATTGTTGTTTCTTGCCTTGTCTATTTTTGCCATTCTAACTGGCGTAAGGTGGTATCTCAGTGTGGTTTTGATTTGAATTTCCTTGATGGCTAATGATTTTGAACATTTTTTCATGTGTCTGTTAGCCATTTGTATGTCTTCATTGGAAAAGTGTCTGTTCATATCTTCTGCCCATTTTTTGATTTGTTTATTTGTTTCTCGTGTATTGAGTTTGAGAAGTTCTTTGTAGATCTTGGATACCAGTCCTTTATCTGTAGCGTCATTTGCAAATATATTCTCCCATTCCGTGGGCTGCCTCTTAGTTTTTCTGACTGTTTCCTTGGCTGTGCAGAAACTTTTAATCTTGATGAAATCCCATAAATTCATTTTATCTTTTGTTTCTCTTGCCTTTGGGGATGTATCATGAAAAAGGTTGCTTTGACCGATGTCGTAGAGGTTGCTGCCTATGTTCTCCTCTAGGATTTTTGATGGATTCCTATCTCACATCGAGGTCTTTCATCCATTTGGCGTTTATTTTTGTGTATGGTGTGAGATAGTGGTCAAGTTTCATTCTTTTGCATGTAGCTGTCCAATTTTCCCAGCACCATTTATTGAAGAGACTGTCTTTTTCCCACCGGATGTTTTTTCCTGCTTTATCAAATATTAGTTGCCCAAAGAGCCGAGGGTCCATTTCTGGGCTCTCTATTCTGTTCCATTGGTCTATGTGTCTGTTTTTGTGCCAGTACCATGCTGTCTTTGTGATCACAGCTTTGTAGTACAGCTCGAAATCCGGCATTGTGATGCCCCCAGCTTTGTTTTTCCTTTTCAACAGTTCCTTGGAGATTCGGGGCCTTTTCTGTTTCCATACAAATTTAAGGACTATTTGTTCCAGTTCTTTGAAAAATGTCCTCGGTATTTTGATCAGCCCGTACACCTTTTACTCAGATTCACCAATAGGTAACATTTTGTCACATCCAATTCATTGTTTATTCTCCATGTGTGTGTATCATAGCTGAGGACATCATGCCTCTTTAATCCCAAATACTATTGTGTTGTTTATTAAAGGGCAAGGATATTCACTGACATAATCATGATACATTTTAAAAATCAGATAATTTAACACTGATATAATATTATCAAATCTGCAGACCTTATTTGAATTTCCCCAATTTTCCCAATAATACCGTTTATAGTGATATTTCTCTAGTCCGTGATCTCAGTGAGACCTTCACTGTAGAGGGCCACCTCATCTCTTAGTCTTCCTAACTCTGAAACGATGCCTCAGTCTTTTCGATCGTGCAACCCAGTTATAGTCTTAAAGACTATATATCAGCTATTTTATAGAATATTCTTCTATGTAGATATAACGAACGCTTTGAGTCTGTATTTACTAACCAATAGTGGTTAATGAAAGAGATTCCAAAATCCTATTGCCTTGGTTGGATCTTGGCTTTACCACTTCCTAGCTTTGTCAATTTGAACAAGTTACTCAATCTCTCCATGCTTTAGGTTTTCCTCATACATAAAATAGCAGTAGTAATCACAGTAACTACCATGTAAGATTTCTGGAAGGATTTAATAAGTGAGGATATGCCAAGCACTTAAAATAATATTTGACACTCAGAAAGTCCTATGTGTGTTTATTGTTGTTGTTCGTATTATTATTGATGCCTAGTGTCACTCGATGTAGAGCTTCTAAATGATCTTTGAAAGAATGTAAAACCATCCGTATTTGGGATATAAGGTGTCTGGGCTCTGCCAATATAGACTTCTGATAATGCCTACTTCCAACCAATGAAATCTTTCTTATAAAAAGAAACTTAGCTGCCTTCTCTATTATGATTTCTCAGTAGGCAAGAGAAAAGCAGTATTCTTTACCCACACACTGTTAGGATAAATAAAGCTAATAGAACTACATAAAATTATTGCACCCAAACGAAAACATTCATGTGAAAATGGGTATAATATATAATACAACATGTCTTGTAATGACTAGTTGCAAAGAGCCTACGCTATGCCGGGATTTACACATAGAAAAAAATCTGATTCTCCTTGAACTGAATATTTTGCAATATCAGATCTTTGTTTCCTCTAGCTATTTAGACACAAACTTCCTATAATCCCAATTCAGTTTTCTGAATTTTACAAGGTCAAGGGGAAATCTATAAGGGAAGAATATCCACCATGATTCTCTCAGTTCAGAGAAATTTGCACATTGGTCATTTCTGCCCTCTTCAGACCTCCCCAAGTGACCAAAGTCAATTGAAGATTATTCTCACTTTGGGGAGAGTGACTTCCTTGGCTGTAAGTGGGAACAGTGTAGATATTAAGGATGCCTGCACGTTTAGGCAAACCTGAAGGGGGAGGGAAAAAAAAGCTTGTTACATGTCATCAAAGTTTATCATAATTCTCAATAATCCTTCTCTAAATCTTCTTAAACATTGAGTTTGGGAAGTCATCTTTTATTGAAAAGGTCTGTTCAAGGCCAGCATGTTTCTTTGGGGTGTTTCTGGACAGGTGTTCAGCCTGCTACTTCACAGTATTATTTCCTCCAAGTGCCTGCAAATTAAATGTCTTTTTTAAATGATTACTCACTGAATCTTTTGGGGGGTAACAGCAGGCTAGTGGGTCTGTTGTTCCCAATTATTTCAATAAAGATATCAAAAAGATGGCTCCATATTGCTATTTCTCAACGCTTTGGGGTCTCCCCACTTTTCTACAGATCCCTTAACAGAATAATAAACACCCATGTGATTTTTCAAGAAGCAGTTTTTTGAATACCTTGCCAATAGTTCAAGATTTTTAGGCTTAAAGTATCCAACTCCATCTAATTTAACAAAGTAACCATTAGTTTATTTTTTTCTAATTATTATTGCTTAGCTTAGATTTCAACAAATTAGATGAAAGCTGTTTTAGTGTGAATGTGTTAGAATATGTTGACTTTGGTCACTACATAAACATATGCCAGTGTCACAAATATAGTTTTATTTTATTTTATTTGCAGTCATGTTTGGTAACATAATCATGATAGAGATCTCTGAGGAAATTTGCTTATATTTCTGTTGCAATAACCATTATAAAACTTCATGAAAAAAACTGATGATTTGACTTAATATTTTATGGAGTAATAAAAATGAGATGAACCAGCCAATAAAGTTATTTCTTTTCATCTTGAAACGATTTAAATATCTTTAGAACACTTAAAGATCACACTAAATATTATATTTGCCATCTTAAGAAAGTTTGCTTCAAATATCAGTGGCTTAGTTGGCTAGAAAAAAAACAATTCCTTTTTAGGTTGGATTTTCTATCAAAAAAGCATTGGTTTGAAAATGGGTACAGAATGCGAAGCAAACTCAGATGAGGGTTTTTTTCCAATGAAAATCAATTTTATAAAAAAAATAAGTGTTTTAAAAATATTCTTATAGTTTCTGTCCTCCAAATTAAAAGTTTATGTAATTTGTGCATCTAGAAAGAAAATCCACTCACCAAACCATTTTGTAGAGGCAAATCTTGAGAAGCTTTTAGAACTTCATTGAATAATTTACGAGCAGAGGCCACACCTGCATTAATCAAATGAAATAAAGTGTCACTCTTAACAAAGAAATCTTATTCATTGCTGAAGGTTCTATATATAAACTTTTGCTTATACCATTAAATAAATGAGTAAATAATACCAGTTACTTGTTTATTGTAACACCCTAGAAAGGTATCATTTAATTTTCTGTTATAATGAATCACATTGAACGGACATCATAAAATACAGATGTGCCCTTTGCAACTTTGCTCAATTAGTGAGGCACCATGTGATTTAAAAAACACATTTTGGAGACTTAAAAAATATACTTTGGTTTCTAGTTTGCATTGTGTGGAAAGAGTAGGTAGAAAGTTCCTGAAGTTACCCTCTGCTGTTCAGCTTCCTTACCATAATATTGCAGAGTTGGCCAGCCTTGAGCACACCAGCAGGAAATTGGGACGAGATAGATTCGGCCAATATGACACCAAAGGAGGTGGAAACTGGTGATTGAAGAGGAAGGAGGAAAGAAATAGGTCATAATGGAAAGTAGAAGATAGTGGAAAGGCAGGCTAGTGTCTAGAAATGTAATTATTTGAGAATTAGGGAAATAATATGTGATTATTTTGATTCAGTTTCTATGCAAATAAAATTAGAAATGAGTACAATCTTTATAAACCCATGAAACAATTCTGTTTCTTCTTTTGAGGGAGGGCATTATATAAACTTGGTTAACAAATGTTAATGCTCTTTTAGTGTATGTAAAACTCTTAGAGCAGTCTCTGGTGTATTGTAAGTGCCTAAAAAATGTTAACTATTATTATATTTAACAGGACCAAAGGGATCATTTGCTTGAACTTGTTTAATTTATGGATGAAGATTCTAAATCACTGAGATATTTTCTTAAATGAATAGAAGTCAGCTTTCATTAAAAGAATAATAAAACCTAAATATAATTGTATAACCATGCTAGTTATAACTAAAACTTACTGGGTTTTAGCATAGAACGGAACATAAAGTAAGAATTTAAAAATTACCACCATTATATATTAAATTGCTCTTCTCTTTTGAACCTGTGTTATTTTGTGTTTTTTAAATTTTATTTAAATTCAATTAGCCAACATATAGTCCATCATTAGTTTCTGATGCAATGTTCAACTATTCATTAGTTGCATGTAACACCCAGTGCTCATCACATCACATGCTCTTTAATGCCCATCACCCAGCTACCCCATCCACCCACCAACCTCCCCTTCTGAAACCCTCACTTTGTTTCCCAGAGTCCATAGTCTCTCATGGTTTGTCTCCCTCTCTGATTTCTTCCCATTCAGTTTTCCCTCCCTTCCCCTATGATCTTCTGCACTATTTCTTATATACCACATGTGAGTAAAACCATATGATAATTGGCTTTCTCTGATTGACTTATTTTCTCAGCTTAACACCCTTCAGTTCCATCCACGTTGACGTAAATGGTAGGTATTCATCCTTTCTGATGGCTGAGTAATATTCCATTGCATATATGAACCACATCTTTATCCATTCATCTGTTGAAAGACATCTTGGCTCCTTCCACAGTTTGGCTATTGTGGACATTGCTGCTATGAACATTGGGGTGCAGATTCCCCTTCTTTTCACTACATCTGTATCTTTGGGGTAAATACCCAGTAGTGCAATTGCTGGGTCATGAACCCTTTGTTTTTTAAATCAAGAGCCGGTATGGACAGAGTGGCAGTCTTTCAAATGCCAAAGCACCTGTGGGGATGATCTTCTACTTCAGCTTCCTTTTATGGTTTTAATTCTCATTTTCATCCATATAGATTTTGATTATGTATTCTAATACATAATGAGCTTTAAAAATTTAAAAATTCATAACTGTTTAATTGATTTAAAATGTATGAGGTGGATTTAAATTCTCCTCGTTTTTCTTTGCAATATAATTTATATATTATATATTGTATCTATATAATTATATATAAATTATATATAAAAGTAATGACTATAAAATACATTGAAAGAGTCTGCCTTAGATTATGACCTATGGCACATATCTGCTACCTCCTTTAACATGATAAGCATCCAACTACCATGTAACAAGTTGAATACTGTTGTAAAGTCTAGAACATAGATTTTATGATAAAAAAATCTAGAAATTTTACTTAGTATTTTCTCAGGATGGAACACGCCTCAGTTTTCAAGATTTATGTAGTTAATCAAAAAAGATAAGAAACAGATATGAACAATGAAATTTTTATGGAGCTCTGAAATTAATTTTTGACTCCTATTCCTCCATTCAGTTGAATTATATTAAATTCTTTTTTTCATGTAAAAATAGTCAAAAATCCCAGAAGTTAGCACATTTTATTGATGCAAACTTATAGCTGGTAGATTGCTAGAGCATTCATGCTGTGCTCTTTTCAGGAAATCCAAGATACCAGTTATTTGTCTTACTTTGTTGGTTTTTGTTTTTGTTTTCATTTTCATTCTTTATTCTTCTGTAAAGGAGAAATAAAGGATTTTCAGGTCTATACTGAGTTTCTTTTTATGAGTACACCAAATCTTCTTCTTTGTTCAATTTTAACTGCAGTAAACACCATATAATGTTGAATATCTTGCAATTGCTTCATGTGGTTAGCAGTCCTAAAAAATTTTTCATCAGAAATAACAGCTACTCAGGGGTGCCTGGGTGGCTCAGTCGGTTAAGTGGCTTTGATTTTGGTTCAGGCAGGATCTCAGGGTTGTGAGATTGAGCCGGTGTCAGGCTCCATGGGTGTGGAGCCTGCTTAAGATTCTCTCTCTCCCTCTTCCTCTGCCCACTCTTCTCCCCTTAAAAAAAAGAAAAAAAAAAGAGAAAAAAAAAAAAGAAAAACAAAAGAAATAACAGCTATTCAAATGGAGTATGTGGGAGAAAGGAGATGGTATAATCTCCAAATAATTCCGGAACATAAGCCTATCAAACATGACATTCAAAGATAAATTAATTTGTAAAAGTGAATTTCCTCTAAATATTATGTTAACCCTTCTGTCTTAAATTTTAATCATTTTGCCTTTTTATCTTCCCTCTCATCCCTGTTTTCATCTTTGCCCATTACCTATAACCATTTTTAAACCTCTTAAGCCTATAACCTGGAGTCTATGTAAAAATTAAAACCAAAATGAAATAAAGGTAAACAGGGAATTGAATATCAGTTGGGGCAAGAGAGAAAATGACAAGTGTCAAATCTATCTTTAAAAAAAATAAATAGTGCCGATAATTAAAAACAACTTACAAAAAATTTTGAAATAAAACATTTTTATTACTTAAGTTATATTTTTCCTGAAACATTGCTATATACATTGTACCTTAAAAAATAATTTGTGAAGTTGCTTTCTAACATTTAATTGGATTTGTCCATGTATTCAATATCAAATATATAGCTTCCTCGGCTATTGCTCGTAGTCACCCGAGGATTATATTTCATTAGAACAAAGCCTGACATTGCAGTGCTCAGCAATAAATTGTAGCATGCAAAGAACCTGAAATACATAGGAGGAGCTAAAATTATTTTCCCTTTCTTACATCTTTCTAACAAAATTCCATAAGGTAGATGAAAAATAATTTATTTTGTATCTAGTATGTTTTTCAGTTGATATTCCTCTAAATTGCTTTGTTTCTTAGAGAATCTGATTTTTTTAAATCCCCAAAAGAATGTATACACATCGCCACATAAGACATATTTCTTAAAAATTAGCTTCGAAAAGCCTTTTGCTTAAACCATCTTGCCATCTGTCCATTTTATAGACCTTCAGGGACCCCGTTCTTCTCATCCTTAGTGAGTCTGGGACAAGATGGTGTAATTTAACTTAACCTGCTCTTTATCCACGGGTGGAAACTCTGATATGTGGTAACGGATGATTTCAGGTTTGGGCTCCCAAATATTTTGTCCCAATCAAGTAAGGAAAGAGCCGAAAGTTAGTCCCACTCAGTAAGCAAATAATCAAGTTCTAAATGGCCTGGGCCATTGGCGTTGATCCGGGTTTAAAACATGGCACTCTGACCGTCTGATTCTGAATTTCCAATAGGTCTCACACTGCCAGCGATCGTAGGGCTGCTGGGATGCTGGGATGCTGGAGAGGACCTCCAGCGGCCTAATAATTGCATCTGCATTGGGTCCAGTGTGACCTCTGGGAACTCCAGAGTCACTGCCTGTCAGTTACCCAGGGGGTGGCCAAGTGAGTGCCGCTTGCAGAAGTGCCTTGAGGAAAGGAGTCCTAACACAGAGGACCCAAGTGAGAAGTGTTAGTCTGTTAGAACAAAACTCAGGACATCACAGTGTCCTGGCTCAGGTCAACTTTTCCTGGTTCTGGGCATTCAGTAGATTGCTTGTTATGCTCTACCATATTCTTTGTGCTTGGAGGAGTTCAGAAAAGCCCTCACAGGTCCCTGGACAGAAAGTGTACGACCTCATCAGTGCATTTAATTAACTAGAGGAAAAGAGCCCATGTAAAACAATGCCAACCCCACATAAGTGCATTGTAGCAGTTGGGAGAAGTGCAGATGGATGAGGGCTGAACAGTCAAGGAACACCGGATCAATCAATCAATTCATTCCATAAACACTGAGCTGCTTCATACTCTGCGCTGGATTGTGTTAAACTAGGAACGGAAACGTGAGTGAAGATTCTCAGTACCTGCTCTTGCCGGTTTTGCAAACAGTAGTCACTCACTTATTGGGTGTTCCAAGTAATTAAAAACAAAACAAAAAAAGACAACCTTAGGTTTTTATCTGAGTCCTATTTCTTTTTTAATAAAAGTAGTGTCCACAATGCTGTGAGCTGTCTTAGGTGGGGAACGTGTCCTATTAATCTTTGTGTCCCCAGCACTCAGCAGAATGCCTAATACGCAGTAAGTAGTGAAAGAATATTTGCTAAGTAAATGAATCCATGTATTCTTGTACTGAGCACAGGGTATGCATTTAATTAGGCATGTGATCTGGACGTGAGGGGAGCCAGTTCTTCCTTAACATGCCGTGCCAATAGCTCTCCAGCCTCAGTCCAACTGAGCAAGCCTGTCTTAGCATTTCCTTCTACTCCAGCCGGGGGCAGCTCTGGCACGGGAGCAAGTCATCTATGCCACCCAGATGTCCTTAAATAGCCCCCTGGATGAGGCCTGAATATGACACATCTGTAATCAGCCCATTGAGGTTGTCCCAGATTTTGTCCTGAGGTATTAAAAACTGGAGGAGGCTTACCTGCTTAGCGGCTGGTATATAAACACAACGACTAAATACAAGCGAAAAACGAAAACAAATGAACAGTGTTCTCTGTACGCTAATTAATCCCATCCTTCCTCCAATGACTGCTGCATGCTACTTACTATGTGTCAGGATGGCAGGGTGAGAATGAAAATCATGTGTGGAAAATGTTGAGGATGGGATTAAAAAAATAAATTAGGCCAGTCAGACAAGCCTGCATTAAGCATAGAAAGCTGCTGTAACAGCCAGGCTTAGAAAGGATTTTTGTGCAGAAAATGTATCAGGAAATCCGAGGTACTCCAGAACTATATACTAAACTGAAGCTAAACTTGAGTAGGTTAAAAAAAAGTCAGAAGTACGCAAAGCCATGATTTACCCAACTGACTTAATCATAAATTTAGGTATTGTTAATGCTTAGTCCTTCAGAATCATTTCAGGACATTTTAAGAAATATCCCATGTATTCAGCCAATTTTGAAAATTTAATTCTTATTTCAATTTGGTAAATCATTTTAAAGAGGACCAGATGGAAATGGCCTTAGACATGCTATCTTGCAGGCAGAATACACAAGAAACCATTAGATTGTATGAATGTTTCTCTGTATGTGAAAATATTGTTCTCATTGCCAACATTACTTCAAATACACAAATTCTTTCAATCACCTGTCTGTGTCCCTATCATCTCTGTCTGCTAATGTACAATTTCATATGCTTTGTCTCTCACAGAATCCCATAAGAAATGTATGTCATCATCTTATTCTGCTCTGGTTGCTCTAATAAGTTGCCATAGCCTGCGCGGCTTAAACAACAGACATTTCTTTCTCATAGTTTTAGGAGTCTAGGAAATCTGAGATGAAGTTCCTGGCAGATTCAGCTTCCGGTGAGAATCTGCTTCCTGGCTTGTAGACAACTACCTTCTTGCTGTGTGCTCACATGGCCTTTCCTTGGTGCATGTTCTTGGAAAGGTCTGTCTTCCTCTTCTCATAAAGGCACTAATACCCTCATGAGGATCCCATCCTGATCTAAAGCTAATTATCTCCCAAAGGCCCACCTCCAAATACCATCACCACAGGGGTAAGTCCTCCGTATATGAATTTTGCGGGGGGGGGGGGACAAAAATATTCGGTCCATAACAACCGTACATCAATCTACCAACATGATTTCTGAATCCACTAAAAAAGCATACTATGTAAAAGTAGAATTAATTCCCTTTTTATGAAGAAACCCACTTATTCAGAAAACTCACATGGCTTCATAACCCAGCAAGCATGCCATTCTCTAGGTATTAAACCAAACACACTAACTTTCAAGGCAAGGGGGAGGTCTTTCTCCAGGTGGAATCCTGCACATTGGTTTCAGATAATTTTATTATCTTCTCATACTCCAAGCTCATCAGTCAGTATCCCTGGGAAGACTTTCTTGGCATATTAGGGTTGACCTAAGCCACTCGCTCTTCACCATGTCTGAGCCTGCTGAGTTCTGAACCTGACATATCTTCATTCAACCTTCCGTGGTATGTTTCCTCACCCACGATGTCAGGACAAAGACCTGTTATATATTTAGTTCCTAGACAGTGTCGAAGATATGACAGCACTCATGGAAGTTCACTGGATTAATCAATCCCACCACAACTTCATGGAGCAGAGATTTTGTTCTCCTGTTGAATGCTGGTGGAATAGTACCTCGGACACAGGAGCATCTTCTAAACTATCTGCTGATCAAACAGGCCATTAAGTGTGTGGCTAGGGCTTTGGGGGAAAAAAATCCAGCTAAGATATTTATAATCTTCACCCAAGAATAGACTAATTGAATACCTAGAAGTAGTTGAGTTAAGAGGAACAGTAGGCCAAGAATCAGAAGATGGTAAATTTTAACCCCTGCCTGGTGTCCAGGGAAATTTACTTAACCCATCTGAACATGTTTCTTCCTCTATAAAATATAACTGCAAACATTTCCTCTCCTGGCTTTACACAATTGTTCAATCCCATAAGATACATGACAGTTTTATTCAAACATATGTCAAAATGAATTTTACGAGTCTTCTTATATGTGCCTGTTCCAATAACATATCTTTTTTATGCTTCAGAGCAGAGACAATGGAGTGGGAATTATCACGCTCGTGTTTTACAGCAAAAGAACTTAAAAGGCAGAGATTAAATATCTTGTCTATGGTTCATGGCTCTCTGATGCAGAGCCCAGATTCACATCCAGTGCTTTTAAGGTATCATATTAATTCAACCCAAATTCTGAACTAAAGTTCTTTTCTGCAATCTGGACTCAAATTGCTTCTGTAGCTTTTTCGATTTGTTTTGGCTTTAACATGAATTTGAAACTTTCTAATTACTAAACTAAATCATTATTGAAATTGATTAAGTAAAGAATTGAGAAACCAGGGTAACTAATTATGTGTAAAAGTGAACTTGACCTATACAGAAAAATCCATGTTTGAAGGAAAGATCACTACCAATTTATTCATTTTCTCCAATTCCCTTTGGTTATATAATTGAATTCTCTATCATGCTTTTCAAGATTTTAAGATCATATTTCAATGTCAGATTCATTCCATGTCAATTTCATTTTCAGGCATGCTTTACTGTCAGGATCAATAGTTCTTTGTAATTCAAACTCGGGAGTTCACTCTGCCTCTTGGTACTGCCTGCCACCAGACTACCTAAGCTTGGTTTTGACAGACACACTTCCCACTTTCTAAGTCATTAATAACACTTTGGAAATATCTTCACACTTGCCAGAAATTCCTGAGACAGAGGCATGAAAAAAGATTAGAAGTTCTCAGGTCAAGATTCTGTGTGTGTGTGTGTGTGTGTGTGTGTGTGTGTGTGTGTGCGCGCGCGCACGTGCATGTGTGTGTGTGCGCGCGCATGCAAAGGAAGTACAATCTGATTGTTTTAAATCCACTTCTCATTTACCGTGGAGGAAATTTTATTTTAAAAGAAAGTTAAAGAGGTGAAAGATTTTGCCTTTGCCTCCACTTTTGGGACTCACCGACTCAGAGACTGTAAGAGTTGCGATCATAATAACCTAGACACTAGAAGTGTTTGGGTGGGGTAAGGTGGGGAATTACTCAGGTTTGCAGAGCACTCTGCTGAACCCACTCTTCTTCCAAGCCTTTCTCCAGCCCTGGAGTGGTAATTTGGTGACAAAAGTGCATCACTAATCATGACCCAAGTAGCTAACCTGTACATTTGATTGGGTAGTTCATTCATTCACCCATCCATTAATTATCTATGGTAGTAGAAGTAATAAGGTAATGAATACAGTATATTTCATGATTTCTAAAGATCTTGTAAAATATTAGCAAAATTCAGACAGCAGTCACCACTTCATGAATACTTGGTACGTTCCAGAAACTATGCTAAGCAATTTACATATGTAACTCATTCAAAATACAGTTGACCCTTGAACAACCATGGGATTAGGGGTGTCTACCCTCATCATAGCTGAAAGTCTGTGTATAACTTTTGACTGCCAATACTTGGCTACTAACAGTCGACTGATGACCAGCCTTACTGATAACATAAATAACACACATTTTCTAAGTTATCTATATTTTATACTCTACTCTTAGGATAAAAGACACTAGAGGAAAGAAAATGTTATTAAGAAAATCATAAGAAAACACTGTTATAGTATTGTGCTCTGTTTATCGAAGGAAAAAAACCTGCATATAAGTGGACTCATGGAGTTCAAACCCGTGTTGTTTGAGGGTCAACTGTATATTTTTTGAGGGCTTACTATGTGTCACGCACTATTCTAAGCACTGGGAATATAACAGTGAACTAGATGGACAAAAAAAACCCTCCACTTTCAAGAAGCTTACTTTCCTATTTGGTATACATATATATATAAGTAAGATATATAGCACATTAGATTGTAATGAATGCTAAAGAGAAAAAAAGCTAAAGCAGAGATGAGAGATAGGAAGTATTGCTGGATGGACCTGAAATTTTACATAGGGGACCCAGGGAACATCTCACCGGGAAATTGAACTTTTAATTGCATTTCAAATGTCAAAACTACATCAAAGGCGATAATGTATAAGGGGAACATTTTACACATAATTCTCCTCCCTGATACAATTTCCTTTGGAAAAATTTCCTTCTGGCCTTTGTCAATATGCATGCATGTTTCATACTAGACTCAGCAGAGTTTTCCTCCCTATTACAGCCCTATGACAGAAGAGGATTTTGTGAAGCTGTTTGCAAAAAGTGAAGGAGCTAGCCCTGCAGACAGTTGGGGCAAGAGCACTCTAGGGGGAGAGAGCATGCCTGGGTTATCACAGGGCAGAGAAGGGGTCAATGTGGCTGGAGCAGAGGTTAAGAGCATCATGCTGAGTAGGACAGAAAAAGCCAGTGGAAGTTTTCAACACTTCGTGGTAGGTGTTGCCCTTTGAATTTTAAATATGAGAAAAATGGAGGATAAGGGCAGGCAAACCGCTTTTCCTAGATCACTCCCATCACAGGTGATGCAGTTGAGATTTTAAGACCTTCTCTGTCTGATTCCAAAACATGATATTCATCATCAAACTACCTTGCATATAGTAAAGGAAGGTGAATACAAATACTCGAATACCTTGGTACAAATGCTAAAGACAAAGTAAAATCATATGCTATGCGTGTGTTCATTATATCTGGAAGGGTGTGACAAGGCTTCCCGAAGGATTTGCTGTTCAGTGTGGGCCCCTGTGGATGGGTATTATTTCCAGCTACAAAGATGGGTTTCAGGGCATTCCAGACAGTCAAGAAAAATATTTTCTTTGATTTTATAACCGTCAAAAAATCATGATGTACAAATTGTTTTAACATTCTACTAGTTATTGGTTTGTTTGAGTTTTTTTAAATGGCTTATATAGATGAAAGAAGACGTGTTCTTCCTTCATTTGATCCACAGGTCCCTTAAATTAGACCTGTGCAGAAGTGAACTCATTATCTACCCCTGCAAACCTACCCCTGGATATTCACTCTTAGTGAATATTACCATCATCCACTGTTGACCAAACTCTAAATCGGAAGATCATAGTTAGCGTCTCCTTCTTCTTGCCTTCAATTCAAGTCTCTAGCTCCAACACTTGTCAATTTTCTTGCTCAAATAGCTCTTGAACCTGTCCCCTCTCTGCGTCTCATGCCACTAACACCTTTAGATCCTTATTCAGTCACATGAATTAAGGAGAAAAAAAGCCTTTTAAGTGAATTGTTGCTTTGTCTTTTCCATCCATCCATCTATTCTATATTTATTGAGTATGTACTTCTTCCAGGCATCATAACAGATGTTGGAAATAGCCAGATCACTTCCCTCAAGGGACTTATCGTCTGGTAAGAAAAGGGGAAACATGGGGCGCCTGGGTAGCGCAGTCGTTAAAGCGTCTGCCTTCGGCTCAGGGCGTGATCCTGGCGTACCGGGATCGAGTCCCACATCAGGCTCCTCTGCTATGAGCCTGCTTCTTCCTCTCCCACTCCCCCTGCTGTGTTCCCTCTCTCGCTGGCTGTCTCTCTCTGTCAAATAAATAAATAAAATCTTTAAAAAAAAAAAAAAAAAAGAAAAGAAAAGGGGAAACAGCCTGGACAAAAGGTGACGGTGTTATAGCGTCTTTATATATCAGACAGGATGGGCCCAGAGGGCATCCATCAATATTTGACAAGGAGATCCTAATCGGGCCATCCCTCTGATCAAAATCCTTTCGCTGTGCCTCACCACCTTCAAAATAAAATGCGGAGAACTTAGCAGTGCATTTGACAAGGCCCTTCATGAAGTCTCTATGTAACTCTTCATCCCCACCTACCCTACTCCTCATGTGTAAACCACCAACAAGCATACAAAATGCTCACCAAGCTTTGGGTTTTCTCTAAGTCTGAGCACATGTTGTCTGTCTAGCCGTCCTACCCTCTACTCCCCAGGCTCCCAAAACACACACTCTTCCTTCACCTCTCTCCAAGGTCTGCCGACAACTATCTTCTTTCAAGATTCAACTCAAGTGACTCACCAACAGCAACCTGTTCCTGATTCACCTAGACCTTTTTGAGCTCTAAGAAGGACAGAGGAGAAACCTGTATGGTAGCACTTGTCACACTAGATTATAGCCGTAGTTACTTTAATAGACCTTGAGAAAAGGAGAGCTGTGTCTTTCCCTTCTGTATATTCTGTATCTAAAGTCATGCCCAACACATAGTGGGCATTAACCAAAACAATAAAAGTGATAACATAATGATCATAGCTAGAGCTAGCGTTTAATCAGTGCTATTAGCTTGAGGTGAAGTCTGATGAAACATATATGTTGTCTTTTCTCATTTAATGTTATAGAAATACGTTTCCCACTTTATAGAGATGGGAACTGAGGCACAGGGAGATTAGGCAGCTGGTCCAAGTTTTCGTTGCTTGTGAGTGGTTGAGTTGAGGATTAAACCCAAGCAGTCTCGCTCCAGAGCCTATCTCATTAACTACCATGCGATTGTGCCTTGAAAAAATAATGTTTTTTTCAGATTATGATTACTGCTCTATATTTATCTTTATTTTATAGGTGAAGAAACTGAGAAAATAAAATGTTTGTTCTAAAGTTACCCAGATAACAAATGGAAAGACAGAAGGCAAATTAGTGAATCTGACTCCAGAGTTTGTGCTAAATGAATACATGAAAAAAAAAAAAACTTTCTAAGCTCCAATTGCCTTGTTGGAAAAAGAAAATGAAATGGCTGGACAAGATAATCTTTAAATTTCCATCCAATTCTAACAATTATATTATTTTTACTTTTCAAATCACCCCTGATACTTTTTGTTTGCTTTGGAGCTGCTTGGATGACAAAACAGGAAGAAAATCTTCTGCTTTAGTTCATGGACAACTGTGATGTACTAAGATGACACTGAAAAGATTATGTTTTAAGGAAAAAGACAAAATGAGGAGCTTCGTCACGTATCAGGGCTTTTGAAGGGCATAGGAGACTGTGGCTCAAACTCACAGATACTACCTCAGTAGCATTCCCAGTCTCGGCTCAATCCGGGGCCATCGATGACTGGGCTGGGCTGGGCTGGGCGGGGTACTGTGGCTCCAACCTTCTGGCAGCCAGGAGCCCCACGCCTGCCAATCTACTCTTCACCCAGCAACAGCACTCATCCGCCACTCTTGTTTTAATCACATCAATCACCTTCCCAATTCTACTTTGTGTCAAATCCCAGCTCCTAATTGTAGGTTTCAAAGCTCTCTACCACTTATTCCTGCTTTCACGTAAATAGAAACATCTCTCTCACTGCCTGCTTGTGGCCCTGCTGTAGCGAACACTTGTTCTAAGAAGTCACCCTACCTCCTTTGCTTACTCCTAGCTTCTCAAACATATGGCTTCTGCTTTCTAAGCTATTCAAAAGTCACTTTCTCTGGCTAGCTTTTTCACACCGATATCCCCCTGCTTTGGTAGTTCTAGTCTTTAGTATCTAGTGGGAAGTTACTAGTAGACGAAACACGTTTGAGACCGAGTTAATCACATTGTCTAATGGAAAATCACATAAATAGAAGTCAGAAGGAATTGCTGAGTTGAAGTTCTGCAAATTATGTTAGCCTCAGTCTTACTTATCTGTAAAATGGAAATATTAATACAAATCCCACTACCTTATGCAAATTAAACACACTTTTTTTTATTAAGCACATGCATACCGAGTAGCCACTATGCATTGACACTGCTCTAGGAACAAGATATTTATTCGGTAAATGGTAATAACAATATATTCACGTGTGGGTGATCAAAAACCATATCTGTGTGTTTTCCCCATTTAACTACAGATGTTTTGATATTAATCAGAGTTTTCAATGATTAGTACAGTAACTTTTTTCTAACGGTAGAGGATGAATAATCATCAACTGAAAAAAATTACCTCATTTATTTAATATATCCCAATTCTGGAAGAAAAAAAAAAAAAAGATGTGAAACCCTACCTTCCCTATGCTTAACCTCCCACCCACACTCAAGCTTCTGAAGGGTCTGGTCTGGTAAAGATCAAACAGGTGTTCTAACGTTTGGACAAGCTCAATGCTCAAAAATTCTGCCAAAATCTACTGTTTTATAATAAGAACAGATGGTCACAGATGAGCATAGCTTCAGCTATTGATGATGTGGAAAACAAATCTTTATCACAGAAAGGGGAGGGGATGGAATTTTTAGACATAGCCATTTTGTAGGTGTAGACTGCACGGTGCACACCATGCCGACCATCCGTGTGATTATAACAGAATGAAATCCAGATTTTAAAACATGTTGATAAAGTGCTTGGCTGCCTTCCTACACAAAGACCCATTCCCTTCTCCACGCTGGACTCATAAAATGAAAGTATTTTATGTATGATATTTGTCTGAGACTTTTGATGGTACTGAACAGTTCGATTCATACTAGAGGTATTTCAATTTTTATGATTTAAGTGCTTAGCATTTTTTGGTTTTTTTTTTTTCATAAAAGGGATGATCGAAGAGAATGAAAGAAGACTCATTCTTATCAAAATGATCTAAAAATGATTAGTTTCATTCTGACAGAAGTTATTAATGTATCACACAGTCCACTGAGGCATGAACTTTTAGTTAGTTTTAGAATAAAATGTCAAAAGAGATGCTATATCAGAAATTTTGTGTGGCTCAGCTTAAGATATTGTAGCCACTCGATACTAATGAATAGCTTCCTGATACAGAGAGGCACTTTACAGATGATGTTGGTGTATGAGCTACAGATTGGAAGAAAGGGACAGACCAACTATTGTATTATTTTTTGTGGTATTTTTTTTCTGGCACTTAGTTATATATATAAGTTTTCTTTATCTGCAACTTTTCCCTGCCAGTTTGTGTAGCAAAGACATCTTCTTATAGTTTTACATTTTTATTAGTGTGTTTGTGGTATTTTTATTGGGTCCCGGCCAATCGCAATCTGCGCTGTATATTTCCACAGAACGTAATATATAAGACTAGATTGGCAAAATCAAGGCTACTTCCTGTTAGAATATGGACATCTTAACTCTGAAGAATTTTGGAAACATTTCATCATGAACTTCAATTTTACTAGTATCACACACAATATGCATTATCATATTTTCTGGAGGAAACACAGATCTACAGCTGTACTTATAATTTCGCAGACATCAAGAAATGTGGGCCTGATTTCCGTTGGTTGAGGTGGTAATTATTGGCGGGCTTCTTGATTCCTTGAGACTGAGTATTGATGAAGTGAATGCACAATGAGTTCTGGGCAGAAAATTCAAAAACTTGAAATCTCAGCAGAAAGTAAAATTCGAGAGCTTGAAAGGAAGTTCATGGTGAAAATCCTTTAATGAAGTGAGTCAAAGATTGATTTACATTAGATATTGGTTTCCTGTATTAGGTAATTTCCAAATGCACTAAACAGGGTTGTCATTTTTAAAGGAGAAGTCTACCTACCATGTCATTTTGGGAAAACCAGTTTGTAATCAATCAAGAGCCTATGGGGGTACATAGGGCACTGAGGAAAATGAGAATATTTTGTGAGTTTTGCAGTGTAATTGGAGATAAGGAATACATGAAAATATTTATGATATTAGAAATTAAACTATAATTCAGATAAGAGATATCACATGGCTAATTGTTAAATGAAAGGCAAATATTGAATATAGGGGTAAATATAATTAGTCTGGCCCAAAGGCCTACAAATTTTCATAGACGGAATAGGGCTTGTGTTGGTGTTTAAAAACAACAACAGCAAAACAACAATAAATAAACTCCAAAAAGGACATAGTTATTCAAAATCTATAGTATTAATTTTTATAATTATGACTTACATGTATTATGAACTTATATTGAGATTTTATCTTCCTTCTTTGGTGATAGTTCTATACAATTTTCCTTTAGACATTATCTAAAATACAGTACATGAAAATATAAAGTAAATCAGTCTTTAACTCTCTTATTTGCTCTTTGATGAAACAAACTATTTCAAGTTGAAGGAGAGATGGCACAAGCCATGCGAAATTAGAAAAGGTTTCTACAATGGGGGATGACTTTCCTTATTCAGCCATAATTTAGATCATGTATGTTCCATAATTTTTGTTGAATTAATAAAAGATTTATAGACTGTAATGTCATCAGGTAACCCATTGTGAAATGCCTATTATATAGAAGGATATTTACTGGAATAAGAGAAAAAGAAAGAAGATGAGGAAGACAAAGAGGAAAAGGAAAAATTGAGGAAGAAAAAGAAAAAGCAAATGTTTCAGAAACCAAGAAAATTCAATGGAAAGATTAAGACTTTGCTTATAATGCTAGATTTATCCTAACTATCCTATCCCACAGTGGAGTAAGCACTCAGTAAAGGTCTCCTCTGTCCTTCAGGAGAACCTTTAAAGTGGAGAAAATGTAAAGATCTTCTTTACCTTTTTAAAGTTAAAAATGCATATGAATACATTCTTAAAAATATTTCAGAGAAAAAAAGATCTGTCTCACTGTATCGTAACATTTCTATTTTTTATTACCTTGTGCACACATACTTATTTAGTCCAATCGTCATCTGAAGTTTATTTTGTATTCTGTAGCAAAAAAATTCTAATATATTTTTAAAGAGCTGGTCTACTCTTGATTCAAATGATATCTTAGAAGTCTGGTTGCCTCATTTGAAGAGGTCCTTGCCAAGAGTTCTGTCCTTGAGAAGTCAACTTACTCATAGCTATTTTGAGAAGGAGAAGCAGAAACTTGAACAGATTTGGGGCATTACTGTGAAGAGTTTAGGAGAGAGTTACAAAAAAAAAAAAAAGGATGGGACAATTTGAGTTGCCATTTATAAAAAGGGAAACCTCTCTATGATGGAAGGTCAGGACAACCACCTATTCTTCAAAGGATATTGGAAAATAAGCTCCTTTAATCTAAAACACCACCGCAGTGGTAACCAGATGATGGGTGTCTTTGGTGAGTACAGATTTCCAGCCTCTGAGACCTGCTTCTCTGTGCTTACAGGCGTATGTGAAAAGACTCAGGCTGCTCAATGCTGCTCATCGGTTGTCAATCGCTGAATAGTTCTGTTAGGGAGTTTAGGAATGTTTTCAGGATTTCTTAACTGTGGGACCACAGTTTCTTAGAAAAACACAACTAGACTATAAGTGAACCTTAAGAAGGGAGGGACTATAAACTGGGGACAAAGAGGGAGGCTCTAATCTTTTGAATCACCCCACTTCTAGCTTTTACCATAGTTCACCTAACACTCCTAGTTGTCTATCCATCTATCCAGTCCCATTTTCCTCTTCTTCCCTACAGACAGAATCCTGATTTTGTCCAGGAAAGGACTATACCTAGCCCTAAAGAGATACTTATTTCCTCTGTCTTCCCTGGATTGACCATATTATACAGAACTGGACATTTTCTGGTAATTGTTTTCACTCCTTCTTCCTTCCTCCTGCCATGACCATGGTGTGTGATGTCTGGAGATGCTTTAGTGATCTCATTCCATGAGATAATTAGGTGTAAGGAAAAATGTGAACACATGAGTCAAAAAGAGGAGAATGATAGGAAGTTGGGTCCAGGCTGCCTTGATTGAGCAGGTCAGCCCATGAAAGCAACCCCTTAACTCTGACTTTGTTATATGAAAAAGAATTACCCCAAATCTGTTTAAGCCATTGTTAATTATATATTTGGCTTCTGCAGGTCTAGCATAGTCCTAACTGCTACCCTTGGAGTAGCAAAAATTGCTGTTAATTTGACTGTCTAATATCTTGGTCTATCAACGTCTAAGCTCCCCCAGATGAGTACTTCATGAAGCTGAAGATTTGGGTGAAGTTCCTTAGGAAAGCTCAATTTCTGTTTCCTATCATTAAAAATGAAGTTGACTATGGGAGTCATAGGTATGTGAGTGATTTGGATTGTTTAGTTAGAACTTCCGAATGCCCAAACTTCCCAAGAAGTAAGTTAGTAAAATTCACTTCTTGGGAAGCAAACTGAAACATGCCTGAAGTGTTTGGGAAGCAACAATATGAATGGGTAGCAGAGGCAATGGCTCCAAGGTCTGAAAACTCATAATCGTCTGTCTCTTTCGGTGTCATGAAAGAGTTAATGTAACCTCAAAGTTGTCCAATTTAGAATCAAAGGACTTTTGACCGTTTAGCCAGAAAATCTTACTCAATATTTATAAAACTACCATATAATTAGCATAAGTTCACATGCCTATGGTGAAAAAATAAATGAGAAGAAAGAGTAAAGGGTTTTTAATGAGCTCTGCCTTAATCATCCCCTGAAATAAGTCTAATAAAGTATTTCTCTTCAACTTTCATTTGATGTTTTTCTCCCCCTAACTGCTCCAGCTACACCTATGCTCTGATACACACACTTATCCTTGAAATGGGCTTTGTTATCTCATAAGTCAAAGATCTTTCTCTTTGTTTCTGAGTATCCATACACATACAGAGATTTAAGTTTATGCACACACTCCCATATTTGACTGTCAACCTTGCCTAGATTTCTGTTAACCTGGTGATAAGGGAGGGTGTGATAAGCCAGGGAAAAGGGTTAAGAGGACCCTATGTAAGTAGGAAAAAGGAAGTAAAAAGAGATATTTTAGGTCTTTTAAATTTACCCTTGAAATTGTTGTACACAAAAAAGGATATATTTTTAGTTTGAAGCCATAGTTCCCTACAGTGGCCTGTACATAGTAGGCATTCGATAGAAAAAAATTATCTGCCCCACTCCTGTACCTTTGCAATCAGTACATTGGAATGCTTTTCTTCCTGATTGGACTCCTACTGTCAGCCTATACAATGAACATACTGGGGTGTTAGCCCGATTCCATGTTCCCAAAACTGAGCCAGTATTGGTTTCCATGGCAAATATGCGCAAACACACAAAACAAAGTCAACCTGAGGAAGAGATGGAGGGGTTGAAGCAAAAGAGAAAGCAGATCTTGTATTTTTCTCTCTGGTTAAAAGCAAAATAGATTTATTTGAATTATGACCTGTTGGAACTTGCAAACGTCTCCTGTTTGAGTTCAAGTTCTGTTCAGCTAATCTCATGTTATAATCAAAGTTAAAAAAAAAAATTGTATCCAGCATACATTTGACTCATGGCATTAGGGAAGAAATTGCATTGTTTACTGAGCATTTTTGCAGGTCACTCTGAAACTGTGGCAATAACACATTCTAAAGCTATAGGAGGACTGTTGCATAAAAGGAACGTTTTAACACCAAATACGCCATGAGGGATTCATACATTGATCTTCCACTGACGTTTTCTCTGAATTAGTTAAGACTGCTAGACTAACAATGATTCTAATGGGAAAGATAAAGAAGACCAAATAGTGGAGAGGCAGCAATTCAAAGGTTTAATTCAGGTTTTCCTATTTATATCACTTATAAATTTAGACTGTTGGTGGTATTCAAACTGATGATGATTTTGAATGCTGTTGATGGATTATAGAAGTTCATTTAGCTCCTAAGTTTTAGTGCTTAATAAGAGATAGCACAGTGGTCCCCCCAAAAAAGAAAGTTTGCTGGCAATGATAGAGCATTTACAGCAGGCCACCAACAGTAGAGTAGTTCATAAATTCACCTATGTCAAGGGAGAAATTTTAGCTATATTTATCCTTCACATTACCTTTTCATTAATATCTTCTTTGAAGCAAGTTTCATAAGATAAAGTATTTCCTAACATTCTAAATTAAAAAATGGGTATCACGTTCAATCCAGGACTAAATTTTATAACTCCATACCCCCACCCCAATTCTGTATCACAAGATTTTTCAGATCTCTAGAAAGGGATTTATTTTTCTTTTATCTGAATCCACTCTAAAGTAATTGTAGCTTGGTCAGTATTGTGATATGGGAAAAGAACATATAATATGCCTGTGTTTAGTTGGAATCCATCTAACAAAGGCTAAAAACAAAAAGTTGAAGTCTATTTAAACCACACAATACCCATTTCCCTGACATGGGTTTCTGACATACACATGGGTTTCCATAAGAGCAAATCCATGGTCAAAATGTAGCTCATTCTTGCTCAGTCAGTGTAACCCAGAATAGAGACTTTTCCAATAATGTAAATGACAGTTAAACTCTTCAGTGAAGATCACCATCTTTCATGCAACAGTGTTGAGGAATATTGATGCCAAAAGATCAGCCTTCTTGTGATTGAAGGTTTCTTCTGGATAGCTTCATGGACAAAACCTGCATGTGCAGTTAAGTTACCCCTCCCCAACTATGTTTATAGTTCTTAATTCTAATGCCACGTGACTCAGGAATTCCTAGTGATTGGCTCAAGAATGTGCAAGCTTTACCTGGTTGGTTAGAAAGATTGACCCCCGCTGTCCTGTTTTCGTACCTATTATGTCACCAAATGACAGACTGACATCAGAGTGGTCACAGGTAACTTTCTCCTAGACTCTATCATCAATTTACCACCTGCTTCTCTAGCTGCAGTAAGAGTTTGAGCAGGGTGTGGGATGAAAATCAAAATCAGTTTCTCATATCAAACAAACACCCCAGTTATTCTACCTCTCGACCATACTAAGAGAAATGTTGAATGGTATAAGCGGACCCTGCTCAATCTAAAAACATTTCGCAATAGCATAGTAAAATGAAATTTGTTTCAAAAAGCATCTTGGAAAGAAAGGACTCATAATGGGCAAACTGATATGTTTAGAAGGTGACATCATATGTTAGAATCAGGCCTTGTTTGAAAACAAACATGTTTGAAAACTCCTTCATCTGTCTGCTCTTCCAACTTTCATTAGAAATAATGTGTTTTATTTATGGCAGCTTATAGAACAGTGAAATGGACAGATAATTGAACCATATTACAAAGAAAAATTCCTATTTAATAGTAGACAATGTGCTTCTCTGTCTAAACTGAAGCAGCATGTGGGAGTCAGTAGGATTTTTGTCTGTCTCATTTCTTATCAGTAGATTGCATAAAGCGTTCCCCCTTTTAGGAGGAATCAGGCCTGAAGGAAGCCTGTTGAAGCCTGTACGGGCTGTTTTGATTGGCTTTGGCTTAGGTATTTTCTTCATAACTATTCTGTGGTTTCCCTGGTATTTGCTGCAGATTACAGCTATCCTAAGTTGATGGCCTTTGAAATATGTCTGTTCTAATTTTCTTATAATGAGGAAGGGGGCAGGGGAGAAGAAGTATGCTTTGGGAAGAAATATACAAGATTATAAGTTGTTTAATTGTTGTGAACCAACCTTTCTCTTTCCATTCAGTATCTCACAGGATTATATCCTGACTTTTTTATAACCCGATATCTATTTATACTAATACCTTCCTGGGGGTCTTGTGTGTAGCTAAATGAGATCCAGAATTAGATGGCCAAAGGAGCTTATTTTATTTTTCTTCTTTCCTTTTGAAGGAAAATGTGCACTGCTTGCCTTTGTGGAAAGCCTGGGACCCTGGAGCCCAGTATTAAGAACCCCTGTTTGTTAGTTACGACTTTCTTTCCTGAAACAACCATTAGTCAATGCATCACTGAGTCAACCTAATGAAATAGAACCACTTCACGTTTATCTACTTGAGAATTCTTTACTTACTAAAGGTCAGGTGTGAAGCTATTATTTTTATTTGACTCACCAGGCTTCTATTTCACTTATTAAGTGTTCTCATAATGTTTTGTGGAACCTCAGGAGTTTATAAGGTAAATTAAAATGGTTGCTGAAATTAGGTAACTGGAACCATTTCCAGAATATACCAACACATATAAGTACACTCCTCAAAATTTGAAAACTAAGTGGATCAAACTACTTTCCAAGTATATTGAGTATTCCATGTGAGCATATTTTTTTTGACTTAGTATTGAATTGGGTCCCTTGGGTATTAACAACAAACAGTGATTTAATGAGGCCAGCACCATTTTAGAGCCAAAAAGAGATAATGACTGAGGATAAGGATAAGCTTCTGCCTTCAAGAATTTTGGGAACTGGCTGGAAAGAAAAAATAATACACATACAGGAATTAGACATCAAGAAAACATAGCAACTTGTGTCATTGATTATTAGTATAAAAATAGATATGAAGGAGCCCTGGGTGGCTCAGTCATTACGTGTCTGCCTTTGGCCCAGGGCGTGATCCCAGGGTTCTGGGATCGAGCCCCGCATCGGGCTCCCTGCTCCGCTGGGAGCCTGCTTCTTCCTCTCCCACTCCCCCTGCTTGTGTTCCCTCTCTTGTTGGCTGTCTCTCTCTCTGTCAAATAAATAAATAAAATCTTTTTAAAAAATAGATATGAAAAACAGAGATGTATATAAATTGCAGTAGAGAATACTTCATGGAGAGGCCAAATTTTATTTAACTCTTTAAGGATGAATAAGAATTTCATGAAAGGAAGGATTGAAAGAAATTTTCCAGGTTCATTCAGTGACTCATGCACCTTATCTAGTACCTGTAACTGGCCAGAAAGTATGTGTGTAAGATAATTATCTGTCCTCAAGGAAACTCATTTTTGTCCTGTGAACATGACCTCTTTCTCTTCACATGCTCTTTATACACATGCTTCCTGTTTTACCTTTTGGTTGTCACCATATATCGAATCACCCCACTACCCAGTACTTAAAAAAAATCATTCTCTTTCCTGACTCTATGGGTTACCGAGCTCAGCTGGGTGGTTCTGCTTCATGTGGTGCTGTTGGGACTGTAGTCATCTGACAGGTCAAGTGGGTTGGAACTTCCAAGATGGCAGTCAAAGCAAATCACAGGCCAAAAGCTAAGAGCTAAGGGGAAAGGAGGCAAAGGTTTTGTGCCCCTTTAACCCATCACACTGCCTAAGGTGCTTTTTATGTGACTTCTCCTCCAAGGAGCCAAACCCTAAACTAGAGTGTTACTATGACAGCACAGAATTGGGAAGGAGATATCACAAACAATTCTTACCCACCAGCCCTCTTTTCTTTCAACATTTTCTCAATCATGAACTAGTTCTATCACTGAAGCATTCCCTCAATGACAAAGGAGAAGTGGAATGAACACAGAAGGAAATAGCTCTTAAAAGTTTCGATGTTGGTGAATGTTTAGAAATACATTACAGATGGGCCAGGCTTTTTTAAAAGCCAAAATAGGTACCTTGAAATAATATGATAGTTATCAGAAAACCATGGAATTGAGTGTGGAGGACAAGAATGAAACCAAGAAAGTGAAACTCAGGCCAGATTTGTATGACAGTCAATCTACCTTTTTGTATATCTGTCTCAAAATATCTTCCAATGATTATTATACATAATTTTATCCTTTTCCAAATAGTAAAACCACCTAAATGCCCTATATCTTCTTAAACTACCTAAAAATCCCTGTTAAATCCTCTCTCTTATTTCATTATATATCATCAGTGTTGTTTAATTTTTCTCTAATCTCTAGAGGCTTTCCCTCAAACATTCTTATCCCAACAGTCTGTTCTCTCCTTTCTATAAATCCAATGACACCAAGGACTAAACTTAATTTTTAAATCCCAACCTCCCCCCACCACATAGCGAGGTGTGTGTGACTTATCATGGGGATTAATGAATGGAACAGCTAAATGAATGAATGGTGGTCCAAGGAATATGGAAAATGTACCACCTCTACAGAAGTGTCTTTTTTTCTAAATTAAAAATACATAGTATTTTGAATACCATATTGGGATACATTTGACTACCAAAGCTAGTAAATACATGTAGTCCTTTATACTAAGAGATGATTTCAACTTGTGTAAGAGGATTGATTTCCCACTCTAGCCAAGGGGTTCATGGTGAAGTAAAAAAAAAAAAAAGAAAGAAAAAGAAAGAAAGAAAGAAAGAAAGAAAGAAAGAAAGAAAGAAAGAAAGAAAGAAAGAAACAGGAAATCAGGTGATCTTGATTTATATTCCAGTTTTACCTCCTGTGAACAGGGCAACCTTTTTTATTTGTGCTTTACCCTCTCTGGATATTAGTTTCCTAGCCTATAAAGTGAGGAACCTAAAAATTGTTGAGCAAGATTTTTGCATGTAAACATTTCCAGCTGAGTTTCAGAGAATGCATTAGATGAATCTAACTCTCACGTGGAAAAAGATACTCATCTGCTCTGTGGTCCAGAGCAAGCCATTCAACCTCTCTGATTCTTAACTCTTTCTTTGAACACTAAGGAGCTTCAGAGTCTGGAGCCCACTTTCTTTTAACAACTTCACCTTGTGGTTGACTCCTTAGGAAAATAAAACACCATTTTTAATCCGGTTAATGTAATTCTCTTAATAAGAACAAATAAATACACACTGAATAGCATTTTAGTACCAGTAGGAAAGCATGTAGCACTCAGGGCAAATATATTGGGTGTTAACTAGGCAGAATAAGACAAAGCCATCATAAAAGACCCAACATTAGCCAAAGGTACAGATGACTCAGAGTACTTGAAGTCATTTAAATTCATTTCCATTCTACAAACATGTATTGATATTTACATATATAAGAATCTGTGCCGGATTGTAAAGACAACTCAGGCTTACACTTTTCTACAAAATTCAAGTCTTAAAATTGTTGTCCACCTGGTGCTTCTCAAAACAGATCACATTGCTGTCAAGTAGTCTTACCCTGGGGCACTACCAGCCCCAAAGGACTCGACCCTATCATTTACCCTTCCTGGACTTCCATCTGCTCATTTATAAGAATGGTGGTCTCTTCCAACATGAGTGCTTTAACGGTTACAGTGGGTAACATTTGGTGTGTTGTGTCACAAGCTCATGCATGTGTCTGAGCCCACCAACTGCCCTGGATCTACTACCAAGACATCTCTGTGCCTGCAGCATTGTCCTGATTGCCACAAATCAGCCTTAAATTAGGCATTTATCATATTTGAAAAGACACCATCTGCAGATCTCCACCATTGTGCAAAGTTGTCATGAACAATATGCTACTTTGCAATCTGCACATTTAAAAACAAATGGGAAAATTCAACAGCAACTAGAAATAAACTTGGGCTTTGGAATTGCATTTCTTAGATGCAGTTAGTGCTTGGCCAGTCCCCAGAACATCACCTTCCACTTAGGAGAATGTAGAGCTAAGCAAATTTAAACTGAAAAACATCTTTTAACTTTCTTTGTGAACAGGAAGGAAGGAGCGGATAAAGGTAATAAGATTCTCTGATCATAGGAAATTGGAATTTGCTATCTTGCTAGACCATTATTCTTAATGCACAGCTGAAGTTGGCTACAATTCCTTGGCAGAGAAATAGAATCATTCTGATTCAAAGTAACATAAAATGATTTGGTAAAGATTTCTTCTAATAATGGTCGTGTGTGTGTGTGTGTGTGTGTGTGTGTGTTTAATTTGCTGATAAATATAAGGTGAATATTCCCTTCTTGTCCATGCTTAGGGAATATAAATGGTACATTCAATAATATAGAATAAAGGTTTATAATTGTATTTTACACCTCAATATTTGATTACATTAGAGGTGAAATAGTGGCATGTTTAAAATACAGTGAAGCATAAGTAATTTTGTTTCCTGATTAGGGTTATTATAAAAATGGTATTTTGAAAATCTGTAGCCCCACAGTAATACAAGGGCCCCTGAGGGTTTCAGGGAATCATTATGGTAACAACTGCCCATGCAAATCTTTTCACCATAAAATATTAAGAGGTTAAATGCTAATAGGCCTTTGAGATTGTTTGCTTGAAGTTTCCTTCAACTCCTGTTTGATTTCAAACATTTATTAAAAAAAATTCAAAGCAGTAGGTCTGTAGGATGAGGTTATTACAGTGTATCTAAGGGAGATGAGTTGAAGGCAATTGCAAAATTGTTTAACCTTATTATCCTGTTTCTTTCGAATAAAATAACTCTCTAATGAGCTACTGTTTGTCCTAAAATGTCTCCAGATGGAAGATTGGTACTGCTAATTGTTCTACTAGTTTTAACTTAAGGGGAAAAAATCAGCACTAGCAGAGGAACCATGAATCAACATTATCATCATCAGTTTTTAAGAAGATGAATAAAACGTGGGCACCAACTCTAAATACACCTAATTTAAAGAAAAGTAGAAAAGAAAATACTTTGTCTTAATGTTGCCAGATATGCCTAGATCCATCCAAACAAACACCCAGCTATCTGATGGTTTTCCATGGTGTGACTTGTGTAACCACATGGCCAGTGCCACAGAGTGCCTTCTTTTTTTTTTTTTTTTAAGATTTTATTTATTTATTTGAGAGAGATAGAGACAGCCAGCGAGAGAGGGAACACAAGCAGGGGGAGTGGGAGAGGAAGAAGCAGGCGCATAGTGGAAGAGCCTGATGTGGGGCTCGATCCCATAACGCCGGGATCACACCCTGAGCTGAAGGCAGACGCTTAACCACTGTGCCACCCAGGCGCCCCCAGAGTGCCTTCTTAATGGCTTTTACTAGCTCTTCTTTCCCTTCAGCAGCTTGCTTTACTCCGAAGCTTCTCCTGGATACAATCATTTTAGTGCTTTCTCTGTGTTGATGACTCCCAGGGGGTTGTCGCTACATATGACTTCTCCATGAACTCTAGACCACCAATTCCTACTGTGCTTTAAGAACGTCAGTTAGGTTTTCCTCAATTGTTTTAAACCCTTGTCCACATCTGAGCTCTCTGTCGTCGCCTCAAAGTTGTTCCTTCTGTGTTTCTAATTCTGTTCACGGCAATGACAGTCTTAGACCCTCCTGTCTCAGATCAGCAACTGCACGCAGCTTCATCCTTGACTCCGCTTTCCTGTTCTTCCTTCAAGCATTTAGTGCCTGAATTCTGTTGCTTCACCTTTGAAGTCTCCTAACTCCATTCCTTTCTCTTATATCCTCCATCCCACTTCGACTTCTTGTTTCAACTCCCTTCCAGGTGATGTGCTCCTACCAAAAGTTTCTATGGTGCCCTATGCTCTCTTCCATCATGGCGCCATTCCCATTATAACACCCTTTACCTTCCTGCCCACACCCCCCAGCATACAAGAGGTGCTCAATAAGTACTTGTTGAGCACACCTTCCCAGTCACTTCCTTACTGGTTCCTGTTGAGACTATAGCTGGCCTCTCTTGCCTGCTGTCCCTTTCTCACAGTCCAAGCAAACATGGACATCGATCGTTAGTTGGACTACTTTTTCCATTCTTGTACTAATTCTATTCCCTAATTTACACTTTCCTACCTCTCTGCTATCACCTATTCCAAAGGTAAATATCCTTATTTCTGCATCTTTTTATGGAAGTGCCTTCTATGCTTATGAATTTTCTTCAAATCTTTTCTCCAAAAAGCCTTCCCAGGGCGTGTTCTAGACAGAATCTCACAGCATTCCCACCTATATTCAAAAGCTTTTTTCCTACTTCTTTTATTACATTTTTAATTATTATTTTGTCCAAGATATTTTGCCAGGCTTGATTTTCTTACTTGAATGTGGAAAGTACAGAAGGTGACTTGCTCATCTCTATGTGTCCCATATATTTACCAGGTACAAAGTACTCTGTGTTCTGTTACACTACTCTTAAAATTTGATGCTTCTCACCTAGCTTAGACACAACCACAAAATGACAAGCTTTAGGTTGGATTGGGTCCTGTTTATCCCAATAAATATGTTAAGGATAACATCTTGACATACAAAACAACACTGACCACAAGAATACTAATAGAAGACATATCTTCCAGCAAATATTTCTAATATAACTCATTGTGAAGCTGCGAAAAGATCAAATCCACAATCTGCAATACAGCATGAGATATCATTTTGTGAGCTGGGTGCCATTTAGTGCTAATAATCCAACTCTTAGTGATTTATATATTTCATCCTATAAAATTTAGTTAGGGAATTACTTGATACTCTAGCTTTCTTGTTGTGAATAATAGTAATATAATCCTTCTCATTTTATCTAGTGCCTATTATCCAAGATTTTGAGAATTAAGGAGAAAATGCCTTGAAATATTTTCTGATTAATCCTCAAAAGCCCCCCTCTGCAAAAGATTTGCAAAAATGATTAATTAAGGATTAAAGTTCCTTCACAAAGCGGAACACATCTCTACACTATTCCACAACTAGCTTCAGTGAAATTGTAAAGTTATAAAATATAAAGAGGCTATATAAAGTATTTTATTTCTGCAGGCTTCAGAGGAGAAAGACAACCCTGCTTTTATTGTAAATGCATAAACAAATATTGATCTTTGTCATGGCATATGGAGATACAGATTTCTAAAAGATGCACTTTAAGGATATTTTAGCAAGTTTTTATTCTAAATATAGTGGAAAATAAATATTTTACTATGCATCTGTTGAGAAGTTCTCAAACTATTTTTAGAGCCAATTTATTTACATTCCTTTGAGCTAACCATTCTTAATTTGCAGGTTATTAAATAGTTGTAATTTATCATGTAGGGCATATTCTTGGTTCAGTGGTTCCTCTAGGAAGCATAGTTGATGCACCATAATTATTTTCCAAAAGCTGAAGGAATGATCAAACCTTATTCAATGTGCATATGTGGTAAAAGTAAAGAATTTTCCAAAATGTTACCGATTCCTTAAAAAATAAAGCATGCTTACATGAGTTTCTAACTCTGATTCCAGAATGAACTCCAAAGAAGGCATTGGATGTAACTGCAGAGAACACAGCTACATGATTTAATAGCACTGGGAGAACATTGGTATAACTCCAAGAGATAACCTACCCAGGGCAATGCAAGCATCACAAGATGAGAGTACCAGCGAAGTTATAGAAAAGGCATAAAACCATGCATACCGAATATAATTTGCAAAAAATAAAAGAGAATAAAGTGGTGAAAAATGCACACTGGTAGGGGGTAGATTTCAGTATCATCAAAGCATCTGTGGAATCAAGATAATTACAGCATTCAGAACTTGGGACAATGAGATACAAATATATTGCTATGGTTTTTTGGGGGGGGAAATAATGTATTTGATATAAAGGAAAAGGGAAAGGAAAGAGAGATTATTACCAGCTACTGATTACTTAGTCATGCCAGGTATCACATTAAGCACTTCCAATACGCTATTTTATGAAATGGCTCAGTAGTTGTATGAGGTAAGTATTACTAACAATATTTTTATATGTAACAAAACTACGTTCAACTGTCTGGACAAAGCATCTATGTACCTAGTAGTTAACAGCTTCCATATACATATTTATATATCTCCATAAATATGGAAGCACATATGTAAAATCGTATATGGATATCCTATATAAAATCCTGTATATGTACACACACATCCATATGATGGTTGATTTTATGTGTCGACTTGACTAAGCCTCAGGTTCTCAGGCCTTAAGCCTCAGACTGAATTACACCACTGACTTTCCTGGGTCTCCAGATTGCAGCAAGCACATTGTGGGACCATTTCAAGGGTGACCATGTGCCTAACTGACAAAATATCCTTGAGGGAGCCTCTCATCATTTCATGGACAGTGGCAGCTCAGGTGGGAACCTGCCCTTGAGTGGCTGTCCAGGACAACTCTGTGCTCTCTAAATGACTGAGGGACCAGATAGACATTCCAGCTTTTCCAACAGTGACTATCAAAAATCCTCCTGAGGAAAGCCATCATAGGTCATGACAGGGAATGTTGAATATGAGGAGTTGCCACCACTGTTCTCAGGAGTAAGAATATGAGCTTTGGAGTCAGCCAGTCTTCAGAATCCCAGTGGATATTCCTGAGTTGTCATTTGTTCATCTCCAAAAGGGATGTAATAATTGCTATCTCAAAGGTTGTAAGCAGTTTCAATTATGATAAATATATGAAGGGCCCAGGATGGTATTTGGGTCATGATGGGCTCTAAGTGAATAATGACTTAAAAAATGAAGTAAGAGAAAGAAAAAAGGACAAGGAAGAGAGGAACAGGGAGGACTAGGAGATGTGGAAAAGGGAAGGCGGGGAGTGAGAAAGAAGGGAGATAGCTGGGAATTGTTGTTTCTAGAAGCTTCCCTAAGTGGAAGTGCCCAGTGAGATCTGATGGAAGCCACTGTGGTGGCTGTGGCCCATTGGAGGCGCCACTACAGGGGATCTACCAACATGGGTGATGATTAGTATAAATGGCACCACTGAGCACAGCAGAATTTAAACCAAAGCTGTTTTGGAACCAAATCCAGCTCTCCCCTCTCTCCTAGGGTGAGAATCTCTTGACATCTGGGAAATGTGTAGTGATTATTGATTTCAATGCATCACTGACTGAAGAAAGAGAGCAATAATTTCTACCAGGAAACCTGGTGGAAATGATGGCCCAGAAACTCGAAGTGTTTTCTTCAGCCAATTACAGAAGCACTAAACAGTAATCTGATCTTCAGATGTCCAGGGAAAACAGGCTATAATTAGCAAGGAGTATTGATGAAACAAGGCTGAGGTAAAAATAAATTTATTCTTTGCAAGCATAATGATTTCAAAGGAAACAAGAAGAGAAAATTGACAAAATACACTATGTTTACACACACTTTTCTTTTAAAAACTGGAGCTGTTCTATGTGAACTCTGATATATACTCAGAAAAATAGCAGAATCAATAGCATGCCTGTTCATAATAAACTATAGTTTGGGGGGAAAATGGGAGCTTCAAAATAGCAGGCTTCCGCTACGTAATCGTGAATCACATATCCGTTGTGTTTACAAAGTATGGAAGCCAGACAACCTACGGATAATTGGCTGCCAAGGTCTCTCCATCTGTAGCTCTGGGGTGTCTCTCCCATCCAACCTTATCAGCAGTTGTTCTACCCCAGCCATGGCTCCTATCTCCATATAAGAAACTATTGCCTTTACCTGCCCATTGCTTGCTATACTCCATTTCCATACATTTTCCTCAAACACAGCTTCAACACATCATTCCCCTGGTCAGTTGGAAACTTCCCATTTTTTATAGGATAAAGTCTAAATCCTTGTTTAGACATTCAAGGCTCTTCAGAACTGGTCCCAAAATTTCTTATGGGCAATCCTGAACTAGAACGATAGTTCAACGATACGTGTCATGGTAAAAAGGGGCTTCCCGATCAACTAAATTAGAAGGAACTGAATAATATGACCATCATATACCTACTGTTTACTAGGGATTTCCTTTGTGTCAGACACTAGGAGTGCCATGTGGTTCATATTATTTAATCCTCACAACTCCACAAGGTTGATTAGTAGATGAGAAAACCAACCAAGGCTTTATGTGAAGGGTAGGTCATGAGCTGCAAAACTAGGTGGGTCAGATATTGAAAATCTTGTCTCAGGGCACTCAAACGTAATCCCATTCATAATGGGACGAGAGGAAGTGGGTCAATGATGCATTCGAAGCCTAGAGAAATAGGATCAGAGTTATATTATAAATGCAGTTCTGGCTATGTTCTAGAGATTGGTAGAAGGCAAGACTGAATTTAGGGAAGACATAAGTGAAATAGGAACAGGCTGAATTGGAGCATGGCAGTCTGTTAAATACGAAGTTACGTATTGGAGAAGCAGCACAGATCTGAGTGGCTAAATAGAAATTTACCTTTTAAAAATGTAAATAACAGAACAGCATATTTTAAAATAAAATCATTACATTAACTATGTTTTATTTAGTGTAAAAAGTGTGCTATTGTTCACCTAAATTGGTTGGGATTATAAAAAGTAATTATAATGTTGGCAAAGGAAAGATGAAAGAAGTATAATTTGGCAATAGTTATCATGAATTGAAAGGCTTGCTTTTGCCTTTGGGCCTAATAATTTCATTCTGAGGCATCTCTATTGGGAAATAATGTAAACTGCAGCAACACTTATCAGAATTAAAACACTGGAAATATGTATTTCCAATGAAGAGGGAATGGATAAGCACTCAATTATGATATATCAATGTAATCTAATATTTTGAGGACATTTAAAATTATAATCACTATGTGTTTTAGAGATGCCAGATAAAACACAATATGTTCAGCGGCATTTGAATTTCAGATTAAAAAATGAATACTTTGTTTAGTATGTGTCCTAATATTGCATGGAACATACTTAACCTTAAAAGTTATTCATTGTCTATCTGAAATTTAAATGGATCTGGGTGTTTCATATTTTTATTCACTGAATCCGGCAACGCTCATTTTAAAGAATCTGCAAAAAAGTACAGTTTACACCATTTAGAAGTGTAAGATAAAAATATATTAAGTGCACTCAGTTATGGGGGTTGGGGGAGGAGATATGCCTTGATAGAAGATGGTAAGTAAATACTTCAAAATCAGAGCAGTGGTGGGGTTTAATTACAGATTTGTTTTTAGATTTAGTATGGTTTTTTATCTTTATATTTTTCTACAACAAACACGAATTCATGTTTATAAGCAGAAAAAAAATGTATATATGTTTTTATAGGTTCATGCATAATTCTATTCCACTTTTAACATTGGCAGTAGCCCCTGTTTATGAGCAATGTAAGTTAGAATACTCACTGATTCCCAAATTAACATCAGACCCAGAGCTCTCTCAAGTAACCCTTAGCTCCATGGCATAAACCTGAGACAATGATTAGTACACAGCTTAAGTATCACCCACTAGCAAATTCCTCTCCATCCACCCTATCTCAATTCTGCTCCACCACCATGCCATCAATCACCAGTGCCTCCCAGAACAAAATATTTGCCTTCCTCCACACCACTTAGCAGGGCTTCACTATGCATTTGTTGAAAAACAGAGTCAATGAATAAAAAACAGAAATAAGATCAGAAATATTAGATGGAATTTCTCATTAGGGTTAACCTGGTATATATGTAGGTCCCAGTTCCATAACTTTAATGGCTTCCCAGGATTGCTTTTGCAAATACCGCAGTAGAAATATATGCTCCATAAAAATGGATATAAAGAAAAATAAAGATCAGTAAAAAAAAATATGTTTGTAGAGAAACTTTATGGGGCTCAGGAGTCCTCAAAGATCTTTGAAAAAACAAAACTGGAAGAAAAGATTCCAAAGCATCTTTCAGCTTCCAGATTTCTTCCCCCACTGGACTTCAATGTTTTCCCTCTAAAAGCGATTTCTGTGCGATCTTACCAGCTGCACAGAAGATGACAGCTCTAAACCCGACTGCCTTGCTCAACGCAGATTTACTTTTCATTCCGCTAGACAGTTGACCCTTGAACAACACGGATTTGAACTGCAGAGGTCCCCTTATACACGGACTTCTTCCATAAATACAGGACAGCACTGTCAACGTATTTTCTCTTCCTTATGAGTTTCTTACCATTTTCTTTTCTCTAGCTTACTTTAAGAATACAGTACATAATACATGTAACGTACAAAATATGTGTTAAACGACTATGTTATCGAGAAGGTTTCTGGTTTACAGTAGGCTATTAGTAGTTAAGCTTGGGGAAAACCAAAGTTACATGTGGATTTTTTACTGTTGGGGATCGGCTCCCCGAACCCCTGCATTGATCAAGGGTCAACTGCATTTTCAGGCTTTCTATGTACTTACCTTAGAAATAAGAGTTACACAAACCGCAAACAAACCAAGCATTGTCTTTTCGGATCTGACTCTGAGAATAACTCTGAGGAGCTATTGAGAAGCAGGTGTAAGGTGGAGGGATCTCTCAGGCATTTCTTTCTCCACACCTGCTTGTCTTAAAGCCTCTCAGGCTCTTTCTCTCTCCTTCATTATTTCCTCTCTTGCCTTTTTTGAGGTTTTGATAATTGAATGATGCCAGTACAAGAGTGCTTCTAAAGGGATAAATCATATCCACGGCAGGAGTTTCCGGCCCCTCCTTCTCTCTCTGGTGTCACTGGTCTCCCGCCTGCTCCACCTCGTCTTCCCTCTCCTTTCTTTATTTTTCTTCACTTTGTCCTATTTTCTTAAGCTTAGCTTATGTCTTACTTCTTCATCTTTAGCATTGCCTCTTTTTCTTTTATTTAAAGCTTTTGTCCCCAAGGTTCTTTTATTCTAACTCGCTAAGGCAGCTCCATGCTAAGAAGCAAGCAAGTGGTCCTCAAAGCTTCTGTGTTCTAACAGATTGAAAAGACACTCCTTGCACTGGAAACAAGAGACTGGGAGTATTTAATAAAGGGTTATTGAACGTATGCCGAGAATGCCATTATCGCTTTTGTTCTCACATGCTTTGTTTGCAACTTATTAATCATATAAAAACAAAATACGATCTATTGACCGTTCGCGGGGTTCAAACAGCTGCAGGAGGCTCACGCATTGAATGAATTGCACACTTGAAAGAACCAAAGTGAGCACAGAACTTGAAAGGACATGTAGATACTCAAAGGTACTTTGTTTGAAGAACTTTATTTTTCTCCACTCTAGATACTCCTTGACTTTTTGCAAGAGGGGGGACCAGACCTGATTTTGAAGACAGCTCAAACTTGTTTTCTTTTTCAAGACTAATACTTTGAAACACCATTTCAATCATGTATGCCAGACTCCTATTCTAATATTCTTTTTAATGACATGCCATCATCTTTCACATCTGTATCCTTTGTACCTATTCTGTTCATATGAAGTGTCTTGCCTGGGTGGCGCAGTGGGTTAAGTGTCAAACTCCTGGTTTCGGCTCAGATCCTGATCTCAGAGTCGTGAGATCGAGCCCTTCCTGGGACTCTGCACTCAGTAAGGAGTCTGATTAAGACTCTATCTCCCTCTGCACCCCCCACCCTGTCTGAACTAACTAAATAAAATCTTTAAAGTGTCTTCCCCACTGATTTTGTTTCCACTCCAAGCTTTAGATGCAGAAGTCGCTATGCCTCCCCTATCACCAGCATGGCCAAGCATCCAGGCTGTGATTTTCCTTATTAGTAATAAAAAAGAATGTTCATTGTGAAAATGTCAAACAGTACCTAAGGGATTAAATTGAAAAAGATAACTTTTGTATCCTCCTAATTCCCAATCCCACACCTCAGAGATAAAAGCAAGTAAGTTTCACGCACTTCCTTTCAACAAAATTTCTGTGCAATTAAAATCAATTAAAAGTGCAAAAAACTCTTCTGGTCCTTAGGACAAACATGAAATGTGCTCCCTATCAGCACATGTTGATTTCCCTTGCACTATATGACTGCTGTGTAAGGCACTGCATGCAAATAGCATGCTTGGCGTATCTTACGTAACCAGTCACCTACTAATGCACATTTTGGCTATCTCCAGCTTTCGCCATCCATCACAAACAATAGTGAATATCTTTATACACATATATTTACATATTGGGGGAGGGGACATGCCCATACTGAAAACTGCAAAAGTGGAAGAGCTAGGTCAAAGGATATATGCGTATTTTGTTTTGAAAATTGTTGCCGGGGGCACCTGGGTGGCTCAATTGGTTAAGCATCTGCTTTCAACTCAGGTCACGACCCCAGGGTCCTGGGATGGAGCCCATGTCAGGCTCCCAGCTCCATGGGGAGTCTGCTTCTCCCTCTCCCTGCTCTTGAGGTCTCACTTGCTCGTTCTCTCACTCTCTCCCTCTCAAATAAATAAATAAAATCTTTTAAAAAATTGTTCCCAAAGTATGTTTCAAAATTCGTTTGCAATTGGCAGTGAGTATGATGGCACATATTTCCTATGTCATTAATTAAAAAACCCTCCATCATTAACGGCCAAATAACATCATCTCACGCATATGCCCCATTATTTGTGCAACCAAATCTTTGTTTATGTGATTTTTGAGGTTCTCAACATTTGCATAGTAAGTGTCCTTGCTGAAATCTGCCTCTCTTCGTCGTGTTCACTGTAATAGAACCAACAGGGTTGATTATCACCTCTCAATTGGAACCAGAATATTATGTATTTACTTTGGAGAATAGCGTGAAAGTGGTCTCATGAGAAAGGTCAAATTTAATGAATTTATGAATATTTTTAGGAAATGTAGAACGGCAGATGAATAGAGGCCCAGAAAGTAGTTACTGTTATCTACAGGTGGAGGAAGGGTAGAGAAGAGAAATCTACAACAATCAGTTATATTTGAAATGAATGATAGTATATAAAAATTGTAAATGCTTTTTGGAAATTGTACTGCTATAATAGCCTTCTTAAAGTATCATTCTCCTCCTGTAGGGTAGGCAAGAGTTTGGAGAATTCTTCATAAAAATGGACTGGCACAAGGAAAATAAAGTCCTATACACTAATATGTGTAAGAACTCAACGGAATAGCTGACACCTTGTCCCCTCATCACCCTGCATTAAGGTTTATCAACAGTGGCACCACTGACACTGGTGCAAATTAATTCTCTGTTGAGGAGCTGTCTTCTGTGCTATGGGATGTATAGCAGCATCTCTGGTCTCTGCACACCAGATACCAGGAGCACACCCCACCCAATCACAACAATCAAAAATGTCTTCAGATACCGCCAGATGTCCCCTGTGGACACATTCGCCTTGAGCGGAGAAGCACTCCCCAACAGTCACATCCACCAAACCCTAGCTGGGCTCACAGAGTTTAAGGATAATGCACAACGAAAGATTACTCACAGAGAATTCTGCATTAAAGACGAAGAGCAAAATAAGCAAAAAGGGGGGGGGGAGCCAGAGAAAACAAGAGCAATATAAAGAGCAGAAGAAAAGTTCAAGTTACACGATGATTAATATCTTCAGAGAGATTGGGGTAGATATAGCATCTGTGAAATAAATATAAGCTCCTATTTAAAAGTACAAAACCAAGAACTCTTGGTTATCACAATTACGATGCTTAAAATAAAACAAAAGTTAAAGTTGAAAATTCTTTCGGAAAGTCACACAAAAAGAGTGAATAAGTGGTAAATGGAGCAAAAAGGGTAAAATTGGAGGATCTATTTAGGAAGTCAAAATTCAGAGAAGATAAAGGAAGTCATCAAAAATAATATGAGAAAAGTTCTGCGTGCAATGCTTGGGAATCAGAATAATATCTGGCTTTCGTGGCAAAGGAAAATAGAAGAAATAATGAAATCCTATCCCTTAAAATTTTGACAGAAAATAATATTTAACTAGACATTTCTAATAAGCCTAGCTATCAATCAAGCATGATGGCAAAATGAGGACATTATCACAAATACATGTCTCAAAATTGTACCTTAAATACACCCTGTCTTAGAAAACTTTCCTTGAATAAACTTCACCAAAATGAAGGAGGATCGAATAACAAAGAATGGCAAAGAGAATCTTCAAAATCATGTTTGTTTGTTTTTAAAGATTTTATTTATTTAGTTGAAAGAGAGTGAGAGAGAGAGAGAGAGCAGGGGGAGGGGCAGGGGAGAAGCAGACTCCCCCCTGAGCAGGGAGCCCCACATGGTGCTCAATCCCAGGACTCCAGGATTATGACCTGAGCCGACACTTAATCGACTGAGTCACCCAGGTGACCCTTCGAAATCATGTGTAAGGGAATCTCCCTGATACTGCAAACTTAGGGAGCAACTTGTTCACATTGGAAGTGGGAGGAAAGGCACAGGCATGGTACAGCCAAGGGAAAACAATGGAACCAATCAGACTATTTCCATGTGCTTGACCTTGGTGAGAAAGATCGTGCAAGTTTCTGAGAGAGACGGGGAAGAAAATGCGATCACTATCTGTACAAAGCTAAACAACCAAAAAAAAAAAAAAAAAAATTATTACCTGCAGAAAAAAACTGACACCACAAATTGCTGTGGGAGAAATGAAATTGTTCATTACATGTCTTAGCTGTGAGCAGTATTTAAATAAGCATGATAGTGGAGACACTGATGCCCGATTTTTTTTTTATTGTGACAAACATTAGAAGAATGACAGAACATAAGAAAAAATATGCCCATTGTTTCTAAGTGAGTTATAGCCTCCTCTTTAATAGCAATATCAAAGAAAGAATCAAGATAGTAGTATAAAAGCAATATTTAGGAATGTGCATAACTGCCAAATGAAATAGCTAGGTGTTAAAAGCAGATGATCTGGGAATCAAAATCTAAGATTCTGGAGGGTATATAGGAAAGCTTTTGCAAAATAAGGTTTTGCTATTTCTTAACTCGTAAAACACAAATTGATTTTACACAATTCTCGGCAACCACACACAAAAGGTTCGGTTGCTAGTGAAACTTGATGTGTAACTTTGGGCCTCCAAACCCAGACTTACTGAATTAGAATTGCTAGCAATGCAGCCCAAGAATCAGCACTTCTATAAGAGCTCAGTTGATGCTTATGCAGATTAATGTGTGGAAAATATCACGTACGTTATTTGGGCATTAAAGTCTCAGAATATAGGGGCACCCGGGTGGCTCAGTTAAGCATCTGACTCTTGATTTCAGCTCAGGTCATGATCTCAGGGTAATGAGATCGAGCCCCGTGTGGAGCTCTGTGTGCAGCACTGAGTCCTCTCCATGCTGAGCATGCAGCCTGCTTAAGATCTTCTTTCTCCCTCTCATCTTCTCCCTCTGCCCCTCCCCCGCCACTTGCTTGTGCTCTCTCTCTCAAAAATAAACAAACAAACAAAATAAAGTCTCAGGATAAGATTCACAAAAACAATATCAAAATACTTTTATGGTTAAATATGTGTGGAATATTTCAGTATATGAATTCATATACATATATATTCAACTATTATATATATTCAACTACATATATATGTGTGTGTGTATATATATATATATATATATATACATATATATATATATATATATATATATATATATACCGTGTATGTGTATATATATATATAGTTCATCACCATTGGAATACCGTTAGCAGATCAAATGGTATAAAAAATTCACCTGCTGGGTACTCAGTTTTAATTTGTGCTTAGCATAGCTCATAAATCTTCAATTCTAGACTCTGGATAGCTCTATCGTAAATATAAATACTGCCTAGACACCATTTGACTGATCTGTCTTCACAAATAAGAGCTCATTAAAAGCATAAGACCCACATTCCCTGAATGTTTGCCTTTTGCCTTCTCTCCAATAGTCAGTTCTTCGTTTCTTACAATAAACAAAGGAATGTAAGCACCTGTTCGAACCAGGGGATGTGAAGTCCAGCTGATGTCGTGGTAAGTCAGGAAGGTTGTAGAAGGATCAGCTGCACCACCCACATTCCATGAGTTCGGGGAGCTGGGGTAATCCCTACATACCATGAATTGTGAACTTCAAATTCATTTAGGTCACGGGGTGCTAATTAATTCTATTTTACTGTTCAATAATGAATAAATTAGATAATAAATTAAACACTGCTAGAATGTTTTTTTTTCTGTAATCTCTGTAAAAAGCCTGAAACTAAGAAGAAAGGATTTTATTATAAAATGCAGGGTACACCATTATCTAAAACCAGGATTTTGGAGGGAAAAAAATACTGAAGAAAATATTTTCATATCAAAAATAAATAAATATGAGGCCAGAATTACCCAGACAGCAAAACCAAAGACAGTACAAAATTTAAAATAAAAAACAGTAGCAAAAACTACAGAACAATACCTCTGAAAGACTTCAAAGCAAAAACCCTCAACGCAACCTTAGAGTGAATTCAACAAAGTGTAAAAAGAGGTATACAACGTGACCAAATGGGATTTATTCCAGTTATGCAAGGCTGGTTCAATATTCACAAAGACATTGATGTAATCCACCATATCAACAGGCTAGATTAAAAAAAAAGCATATAATCAAATCAATTAATGCAGAAAAATCATTAGACAAAATCCACCACTCATTCATGATAAAAACTCTCAGCAAGTCAGGAACAGAGAGGAATCAACTTAACCTGAAAAGGAGCAAGTACAGAAAACATACAGCTGAAATCTTACTATGACGAGAAACTGAATGCTTTCCTTTTAAAGACTGGGAACAGGGAAGACCATCCTCTCTCACTATGATTATGCAACATATGACCAGGAGTATGTCAGTGCCACACAGCAAAGAAGAGAGATAAGAGGACTCCAGATTGGAAAGGAAATAATAAAACCCTTGTCACTGTAGAAAATTCCAAGAAGGAATCTACCCCAAGCCGGGGGAAAAAAAAAAAAGCCTTCCCATGACTAATAAGGAAGAAAAGCCACAGGAGCAAGCACCCACAAACATCTACCACGTTTCAATATAGTACTAACAATGAACATACAGAACTAAAATTAAAAACAATACCATTTATAATTGCTTCCAAGAATGAAATACTTCGGTATACACTTTGGAAAAACACGTACAGGATCTATGCAAATGAATACAAGCAAAACTGAGGACCCCAAGACTGGCGTCACGTGTCCATGTCAATATCCTGGTTGTGATAGTATACCGTAGTTTAGCAAAATGTTAACATTGTAGGGAATTGCACAAAATGTACAAGAGATCTTTATATTATTTCTTACCACTGAATGTGTAACTATAAGTAGCTCAATAATTTTTCAACTAAAAAAATAAATTTTTCAATTAAAAATCAGTGAGTTCCAAATGATGGGTAAAAGATAAAGGATAAATATAAAATCTAATACAAGTGTCTTGTAACTTATCAGATGGGAGTTACATGCTTCTCACCAAAACCATAACAATTTCAAGCACAACAGAATACATACATACAAACTAAAAAAAATAATGAAAACATCTAATATGATTACTTAACTGGTTTATACCACACAGGTAGTGGTCGTGTAGCCTGGCAGAACACTTGTAAAACACCATATGTGATTCCAGAGATCACCACTCTGAGCCTCAGTCTCCTCCTCTTTAAAATAAGGACTTGTTTCTAGAGCAGTCTTGTTCAACTTAGTGTAAAACACAAAATTAAGTCACATATTTTAAGTTTTCTAGTGGCCATCTTGAAAGAAGTAAAAAGAAACAAGTGAAATATATTTTATTATATGTTTTTTAACCTATTATACCCAAAATATTATTATTTTCTATATGCAATAATGTTAAAAATCAATATTTTTCCTTTTTTTAAAAGATCTTATTTATTTATTTGACAGAGAGAGAGAGACATCCAGCGAGAGAGAGAACACAAGCAGGGGGAGTGGGAGAGGAAGACGCAGGCTCCCAGGGGAGCAGGGAGCCCAATGCGGGGCTCTATCCCAGGACCCTGGGATCATGCCTTGAGCCGAAGGCAGATGCTTAATGACTGAGCCACCCAGGCGCCCCCTATTTTTTTCTATTAAGACTTCAAAATGCTTATCTGCCACTTACACCACACACAGCTCAGACTAGCTGTGTTTCAAGTGCTCAACAGCCACATGAGGCTTGTGGTTACCATATCGGATAGTCCAGGTCTAGGTGATTTCTTTTTCTTTTTCTTTTTCTTTTCTTTTTTTTTTTTAAGTTCCATGATTTATTACTTGCGTATAACACCCAGTGCACCATGCAATACATGCCCTCCTTAATACCCTGTCAGGTCTAGGTGATTTCTGAGACTCCTTTTCTCACTTTAAAATTTTGAAATTCTAAAAGGTATATATATTTCAGAGTCTAAGTTGCAATACTTACCTACTGCCCTCCTCCGGGTCACACTCATGTCTCAGCCACAAGCTTTACATTTAAAGCAATCAAAGACATCATTTTGTCAAGGAGTCATTTCAGTACCAGAGACCATGGGTACCGCTAGTATTGAACACCGTATCTTTGACACATTTGTTGACATAAGTTGTCCTTTGTGGCTTGCGGGGAGCTCAGGTGGAAAGGTAGTGGATCAAAGGTGGGGGCAGGGCTGGTAAGAGGGGCACAGAAGTTTCCTATGAGCTGGACACTTTGTCTGCTTGGCTTTGTGTCCTTGCAGGTGGGCGTTCTCATCTCTCTTATCTTGAGCCAAAAGACAGCAAGAGAGGGATCCAATTGTACAGTGGCTTCCCCGGGTTGGCAGTGACAGCAGCAGCCTGGATCTGTGCTCAAGGCTCTCAAGCTGCAGCTGGGAGGTTTCCAGCAATCAGAGAGCTTGAGTAAACAGCCTCTTATCTTCCCTGCAGTCTCTGTGCTGACTGGAAGGATCATTTAGACACCAACACATCTCACTCGTATGCTGTCGGTCTTCTAACAAACCCTGGCCCACAGCAAATATTAGAAGTCCTTGATTCTTATTGATTCACAACATGCCTTCATGAGACATCAAGTGACTGTCCTTTATGCACCTCACTTTCTTCCTTTGTGAATGAAGAGCAATATGTAATAATCACCGCTGTCTATTAAATACCCGCTGTGTGCCAGGATGAGCGATCGTGCTTTATAAATGGTATCTCATTTACTTCTCTCAACAACCCCATGAGTTAGGTATCATTATTTTTACATTACATAAAATAGTACTGAGATATCTAGAAATGACAATAACTGTCTGAGCTCTCCCAGTCAGAGAAAAGCAGAAGCAGAATTCAAATTCTGGTCTCTGTGATGACAAGTTCCAAAACATTATGAAAGAGCACAGCAAGACCTGGTGAGATAATAAGGTAATGTCATCAGAGCATCAGGCTCTCCAATGGTGCTCCCATACTGCTGACGAATAGAAACCATCCTCTGCAGTGGCAGGCCCTGCCTTTGACGTCAGTTAGCCAAGAGCATCACCGTTGGACTTGAAGGACATTTTCCTTCCTATCTTCACAAGGTGAAGGGACAGGAGTACCTTCTACACTCAACACTTCCATGAAAGACTTCTATCATTTTACCATAGTCCCTTGAGGATAGAAGAGGGCAGTGGGACTGTGGGATGTGACCCTTGACCTTTTTAGGATTTAGTTCCTCTCACTCTCTTGAGCCAGTTTGGAATTGCCAGACCTGTGGCTCAGGCCCCTTGATCCCATGGGAAGGGATGCAAAGAAGAAGTTATGGGTTTGTCCTTTGATGACATGGGTTCTGATATTGCCAGAATGGAATCAAGGGCTTTTATATAGAAGCAAATTTCCCTTAAGGAAAATGAGATTTGGCACCAACCAAGGGTCAGCCTCTACCTCTGGGCAGAGCTGCAGGTAGGATTCGGCACGAGGTGGTGTCTCCTGAGGCTTCTCTCATGCAGCCCGTGGCTTCTTAAACAAGTTCCTTTGAAGACCGTCCTGAAGCAGTTCTGAAGGACACTGCTGCAAACTGCCCTGAGAGCTCAGAACTGAACGGTCCAGCCACCACACAGAGACCTGAGTATTTTCTAGCAGAAATAAGAAATACCTGGGACCCCACAGGAGTAGGCCCTGGGAAGTCGCTTCCTTCAGGAAGCAGAGCTCACCTGGACAACTGCTAGGTGTTACTATTAAGAGGCTCTGGGAAGACACCGTAAGCCCCTGACCCAGGAGCTACAACTGCGAACAAGCTGTGGCAGAAGGGGACCATGGACAGAAGATGCCATTGCTGAAGAATGTTGCCTTTTCTGTGTCGGGAGGGGGTCATTCTCCATTGTCTGCCTCTTGGGGAAGACAGAGGGCTGGTTAGTTGGTTTCCTTTCTTAGAGAATTGAGGAATGAGTGTCTTCACAGGACACTAGACCATAATGGACATTTAGCAATCTGGGTTTGTGGTTAGTCTTGACACAATGATTCAAATCCTAGATCTAGGGGCGCCTAGGTGGCTCAGTCCTCAAGCGTCTGCCTTTGGCTTAGGGCGTGATCCTGGCGTTCTGGGATCGAGCCCCACATCAGGCTCCTCCGCTGGTAGCCTGCTTCTTCCTCTCCCACTCCCCCGACTCTGTTCCCTCTCTCGCTGGCTGTCTCTCTCTCTGTCAAATAAATAAATAAAATCTTTGAAAAAAAACAAAACAAAACAAATCCTAGATCTATAAGTAACCAGGTTAGATCCAAAGAAAAGAAATGTTGCAATATATAATTGTAGGATTATTATTTGTCAACTTATAATTGAAATAGCCTATTAATTTTTATTACTATTTTACTATGAAAATTAGTTCTTTTAAGTTTTCAAAACAAAATCTACCCTTCTAATAACACAAAAATAATTTTATGGTCAGAATAGAGGTCTTCTGGAAATAGCCAACATCTAATAACAAAAGGTCTGATAAATGCACAGCTAAATCATTAAGTTGTTCTTATTTGTGTTTTATTTATTTTTTTTTTTGGAAGATTCTATTTATTTATTTGACAGACAGAGTGAGAGAACACAAGCAGGGGGAACAGCAGAGGGAGAGGGAGAAGCAGGCTCCCCGCCCAGGGGGGAGCCCAACACAGAGCTCGATTCCAAGACCCTGGGATCATGACCTGAGCCAAAGGCAGACGCCTAACCATCTGAGCCACCCAGGCACCCCTTTATTTGTGTTTTAACTCACTGTTTTCATTGTTATTTCTCATATAGATAAACTTATGCAAATGCCAAGCTTGTCACATTTATGTATTGTTGTAAGAGAAATTTCTTGGTGATTTGGCAGGCATCTACAGAACTGACTCCTGAATTATCGCCAAATTGCAGTGGATCACTGGTTTCAGAGGTAGTGTAAAATAATGAGAAAGAACAGAGTTTTGAAGTCAGGCCCATTGTGGGAGTCCCAGCTCTGCCATTCACTACCTTGCTCATTTCTATCACCCTACTTCAAGCCACCATCTTTTTTCTCCTGAATCACTACAGTAACATTTGAATTGATCTCTCTGTTTCCACGTTACTACTCATTCTTTATAATCCATTATCTTGTAGATAGTGTTATGTTTCTGAAATTGACACAAGATTATGTACATATAACCACCAGGCATAAAGCCCTCGGTGACTTCCGATTATACTTTGAATGACAAAATTCAAAGTCCGTCCCGTGGTTCCCATGATCTATCCTCCACTGGGCTCTCAGCTCATCTCATAACAATCACCTCCTTGTTTATCCATCCCATCAACACTGAGCCCCTGGAAGTTCCTCAAACACAACAGATTTTTTCCAACGACAGCCCTTAAACTTTGTCTTCATTCTGCTCATAACTCTGCCCTCAATGTTACATAGCTGCCTTGGCCTCATCCTTTAGGCCCACATTCTTCTGAGATTTCTGTAAGCTCCTCCCCTCACTTCAGGAACTCTCCATTCTATTTCTTCTACCCTATTTTCATCTTTGCATGTATCATTATGTGAAAATAAATTGTCACTTGATTACTGTCTAACTGTCTTCATTGGAAAGTGAGCTTCAGAGGGGCAGGTATTGCATCTGTATCTTCTACTTCCCTATCAACATGCTTACACAGCGTCTGGCACTTAGGATGGGGTATGTAACTATTTCAGAATAGAGTGATTTTCAGAAGGAATGATTTTCAAGCCAGCAAAAATGCATCACTATGATCAGCTTTTATTATGTGTGTCTTTTTAATTTGTTTTACAAGCATTCACTGTGTGTCTACAGCATACCTGGGTCATTGCATACTTTTGAGAAGCTATGTAACTGTCATGTAGTCGTATCAAATGCCACTTCTCCGCTGCCATTTCCCTTGACCCTCAAAGTTTTCAACATAATTGGCTACCCCATTCTCTTGGACTCTCTGACACCACATGCTAATAATTGTCCTCCTAAATCACTACCTGCACTTCTCAGTCTCCTTTGCTGGCTCATTGTCCACCATGTATTCTCTGGATGTAGACCAAGCATGAACATGAGGATCTCTTATTTCCAGCTGTGTAGTCTCTGAGTGACTTTCCCAGTCCCATGGTATAAACACCAATCACTGCTGCTGACTTTTGCTCTGCAACTCAGACATGACCTCTCCCAAGAAATTCAGACTTATATAGCCAATGGCCAACTTGACATCTCTACTTCATGTTCACGTCTGAATCAGAAACTCAACATTTCCAAGATTGATCTCTTGCTTTTCTCCCTAATGTGTTTCTCTGCCCCTACTCTTCTACACTTCACTAAACGTATCCCAAACCATTCAGTTGTTGAAGCCAAAACTTTAGGAACTGGTCTTCATTCTTTTCGTCTTCATGCCTCACATCTAATCCATCAAAAATTCCTACTGACTCTGGGTCCAAAATTACACCCAGTCCCTCCACTTTTCTTTACCTGCACTACCGCCCTCGTCTCTTACTGGTCTCAGTATTTCAAGTCTTTCCTATGCCTGTTCCCCCAGATGATCTATTCTCAACTCCCAACCATGAACTTTTAAGAACACAATCTAGAACATCTCATTTCACTTCTGAAAACCCTCCTTTGTTTTCCCATTACAGAGGGGGGACAAAAAAACCCATATAACTTATAATGGATCATGAGGGCATCCTGGCCTCTGCCTACTTTTTGACTACATGTCTCTACTGACTACATAATTTACTTGGCCTGAGACACTGGGCTTCTTTCTCATGTCAAACTTGTTGTCACTTTTGCTCTAGTTATTTCCTCTGCTGGAAAGTTCTTCCTCCTGCTCCTATCATCATTCAGATCTCAGCTTAAATATCACTGCTTTGTAAAAGCTTCTCTTAGCTGTCCATCTGAAGTTACAAGCAGACTGTCTAGGACATTTCTGTATGTTAACTGTCTTAATAGTCCTTATCAGTAACTGATATCATTTTCTTTTATTTCACTACTTTATTTTGTGTCTCTTTCACTCTACGGGAAAATAATTTGATGAAAGCTGGAACTTAACTTTCTCATCACTGCCTCTCCAGCCCTAAAAACAATAAGTAGTACATCAGAGGATTCCAATTCATATTTGTTTAGTTGATAACATAAGATAACCATCTATGACCTTAGGCCCAGAACACAAGTCCAAGTCTTAAAAAGGTTCATGGTTCCTGAAGTCGTTCATTCTCTGGTCTGTTAAGGAGACTTCAGTCTTCAAGCTAATGATCTATTTTTAGCATTCAAAACTCAATTCAAAAAGTCAATTCTCTAGGATACCTTCCTCTCGGATGGAAATATCTTTGGGTGAAGCATAATTATTTTTTTAATTTTATTTATTTACTTGAAAGAGAGCAAGAACGAGAGAGAAAGAAAGAGAGCACAAGAGGGGGAAGGGTCAGAGGGATAAGCAGACTCCCCCTGAAAGGGGAGCCTGCGGGACTCAGTCAGAGGACCCTGAGATCACAACCTGAGCCAAAGGCTGACACTTAACCGACTGAGCCACTCAGGCACCCAGGTAAAGCGTTATTAAACTATAAATACCTTCACGTGCATTTCCACATCATTTAAGTAAGACAGTTTCTCAGCAAGATCTTAAAGGATTGGCCTCCTAGAATTTTTTTTCTTTTTTGGTAGTTTCAAGTTTTTATTAAAATTCTAGTTAGTTAACATACAGTGTAATATTAGCTTCAGGTGTAGAATTTAGTGATTCATTGCTTACATACAATACCCAGTGCTCATCACAACTCGTGTCCTCCTCAATACCCATCACCCAGTTAGCCCATCCCCCTGCCCACCTCCCCTCCAGCAACCCTCAGTTTGTTCTCTATAATTAAGAATCTGTTTTATGGTTTGCCTCTCTTTTTTAACCCCATATGTTCATCTTTTTTTTTCTTTCTTTTCTTTTTTTTTTTTCATCTTTCATTTCTTAAATTCCACAGATGAGTGAAGGGGACTGTTCAAATTTGATCAAAATAGAGGGAAGTGAATCATGGAGAGTGTGGGCATTGTTAAGGAAGGTTAACCAGAAGGACAACACTCCTGAGGTCCTTGTGTCAATATGTACAGGATTCTGAATGCAATTTTGAAATAGAAAACATTTTTGCTTTCAGATATTTTATATATGACCTCACCTGAGGTCACCTGACAATCATTCCCTCATCTTTGAGAGTGACCGACAGAGTCTTATATGATCTTCACGTATGCCTCCATTCCCCGAAAATACTTCCTATTTCTCTCTCCACTCCAAAAACCCCAAATTTCCTGTTATCCCTAATCATTGCTGGCATGCTTCTCTTCTGGGCCTCTGTACTTGTTCCCTCTGGCTGGAAAGCTATTCTGCCAAGTGTCCTGAGGCTCCCTCCCTTACCTCCACAAGGTTTTTACGCAGAAATCACCTTCACAATAAGACTAGCCCTCAGCACTCTATTTAAGATAATAACCCCAGCCTCACCCCCAGGCACCCATTGTTACTACAGCATTGCCTATTCCTTTTATTCCTTCTTTAATTTTTGCCTTACCATTATCATGATCTGATATGCTATAGATTTTATTTATTTATTGTCTTGCTTCTCCCATTAGAAAATAAGTGTCAGAAATTTTGCCTGATTTTATTATATCTATTTTTCCAGTGCCTAGAAGAATCATAGTATATAGCAGATATGCAATACACATTTACTCAATGAACACTGAATACTTACTATCAGCTCTCCAACAGATGGGGAGAATCAGACATTTCCATGAATCATATACAGTTGGCTAAGGGAAAAACACAGTGGGATTATTTTTTTTCTCCCAAAAGCTGAGTTGGACAGATTAATTAATAAAAACACAAATAAAAGTAGTAAGTAGTTCTACTACTACAATAGTTACCAAGTGGGAGCATCTTTTCTCCCATGGGATCTTTGATGATGTCTGAAGACGTTGATGGTTGTCGCAAGAAGAGTGGGTAGAGACCAGAGGTGCCGTTAAGCATCCTACAGGGCACAGAGCAGCCCATATAGCAAAACTAAGACTAAGCAAAACCCAGACTAAGATGTCAGTCGTGCGGAGTCTGAGAAATCCTGTGCTACTAGATAAATGTTAAGGCTTTTCTTGTTCTAAGGATTGAGTTTTACTTGAAAGGAAGATTCATTATGGCACAAATTTTATAGTCATTTCCTTTGAACTGTTAGGGTTTTTAAAGATAATGTAAAATATTCTGCCAGTGGAAGGATGAGGAAAAGTGGTTTACTTAAACTGTTCAATGAGGCTAGAATCCCTTTTATATTAAAAAAAAATCTTTTTACTACTTTTAAAATAGCACAAAATAGTACTTTAAGAGTGAGAAGATATGTTGATTTTATGCAAATTGTGAGGCATTAAGATATATGATCAGCATGAATTATGTTACCAAGAGTTTTTTATCTAGACACTCTACATAGTTTATTGATAAATATGCTATATTTATCAGAGAAGCTTTATAAATTAAGAAGCACTAAAATAAATATATATTCCTACTGCAATCTCAGATCTACAGTTGAAATACAGTAATTTGACACAAGTGCTAGGGCTTAAAAAATAGTTCTCAAGCTAACTTAAGAAAATATTCTCTTCTATCATAAAGAAATGACATAACACTTTGTATAAAGCATTCATCAGCTGAGAAACGTTTTGACAAATGTAAAAGTAAAGTTTCCTAAATTACTTCCATATTTATGTGAACATTCCTTCATTCGCTTTAACTTCCAGACCACATTTATTTAGTGCCTACAATGTGCTATATAAAGAAAATATGAGCTATCTGCTCTCTAGTATCCTACAATCCAGTAACAGAAATAAGATGAAACTACAGAGAACTAAAATACAAAATGGAAGTGATAAGGGGCAAAAAAAGTTTAGCAAGGGGTAGCAGGAGAGAAGTCTGCATAGGACAAGTGGTTTTTAATCTAAGCTTTGGGGAATGAATAGAATTTCCAAGGGGAGGGCCTTCCTGGTAGGTGTAACAGCAATCAAAGCCTCAGGGAATGGAGGTGCCCAAAGTATCGGGATAGTTCTGTGTCTGATTATTTGCATTTGTTTTGAGTGCAATATAAATGAAAAGGTTTTTTGTGTGAGAGAACTGGTTATTTAAATTAAATGGGGTCAGATTCTTGAAGACTTTAAATGTCAAGCTGTTGGCATGCAGATAGAGATAGAAGTGCTTACAGGGTAAGAGGTGTTAAGGAAAATCCTTGAAGAAGAAATATGTAGATGGGATAATGTGAGCAGAGGCTGCAGTCAGCAAGAACAGTTGGAAACCCATCAAAAGAGTTCACAAAAGAGGTAACCAAGGTCTGAACTGGGGTGCTGACAATGGGAACAGATGATATGACACTTTGTGGAAGAAGAAACAGTTGGACTTGACAATTCTTCCAAAGGTTGGGAATTACGGATGGGGTCAAAGATGGCTAGGATATGTCACATGAAGCAAGTGTGGGGGATGATGGTACCTTTAAGAGAAACCAGGACACTAGGCATCAGGGCAGATTTGGGGAAACAGAAAATATGTTTGATTTTTAACATGTTGAATTTAAAGACAGGACATTTTATCCAAATGAAGACGTCAAAATTGATGCTGCAATAGAAGCCTACAGTTCAGAAGAGGGGCCAGCCAGCATATAGATGCTGTTTTGGAAAGTGTTCTAGTTGCTGAGATTGCTGAAGCCACAGGATGGGTTAGTAAGCCTGACCTGCATTAGGTGCTGTATAAATGGTTTCCTTAGTTAAGTTCATAGCTCAGTAAGTTACTTATTAGATCCTTGCTTTGCAGAAAAGAAAATGTTTCCCAGGGACATTGATTAATGTGCTTGGTCACAAATGCATAATCACACAGCTGGTAAGAGGCAGAACCAGGATGCAAACTAAGGTCAGCCTGACTCCTATGTTTCCACTGTGTTAATATGGTTAAAGAAGGAGCAAAGGCAAAGAACAGGCTGATGTGTGATCCTGGAAGATAACAAGATATAGAAAGAAGATGCTGTTCACATTTATTAATGTGTTTCCCTTCTGTCTTATTGCATTTGTAACCAAGCTTCATGGCACAAGGAATATCACTGTCATGTCTCAGAAAATCATTGGTCGTGGGCCATTACAATAGACATAGATTCATTTTTTCATTGACCCTAAAATAAGCTAAGGGCTTGTACAAACTGACAGTACAAACTGACAGTAGGAACTTTATTATTGGCATTTTCTGAATTAGCTTGTATTGAGAGGTTAAGTCAAACTTTGCTTTCAGGGTATGCCCTATTAAAATAATAAATTTCACTTTGGGATACTCCCTGGCTTTGATACAAACATTGTTACTTGGTAGTTACCATGTAACATATACCACTTCCCTTCTTATTACCACCTTGGAATGAGCTGAGAGTATGACTGATGAGTTTACACAAAATGAGAACAGTGGTTCCAATTCTTAACGAGCAGGATTTATGCGCCCAGTACATTGTAAGATCGAAGCATCATCAGAGCCCAGATAGAGAGCAAGAATACAAGATGTTATAAGCACAAAGTAGGGACTCAAAAGTTACTTTCATCAATAACCCTCTGGTGCTTGTGATCACATTATCCACTCCTGGTTTTAATTTGTGTGTTGTTGTGGTTGTCATTGTTGGGGTTGTTATTGTTGCTTTGAGCAGAAGTAGTCAGGAAAGAGGATGCCGGAGATTGGGTCCAGGGTGTGCATGTGATTAGAACATTAAAACTGTGGCAGCTTTATCTTTAACCTTGAAAACCTTAAAAGGAGTTAACACACATAGTCACATATCTAAAAAATAGAGATTTAAAAAGCTACAAGCTGTTCAATTTGTATCCCTAAAGAAAAATTTTACATCTGTTGAATTATGTTTATATCTGCAGGAATTAACAAGCCTTACTCCAGATCCACATACATATTCAACTCTATGACAAATGGAAGATTATCTTGATGGTGAAAGAGATTGTTTAAATATTTGAGATAGTTTCTGAGCATTTTCTATTGGCAAAAGTTAATGAAATGAGGAAAATATTGTGATCCTTCTAAAGGTCAGTGATTGAAAGAAAACCAAAAATGAAACTACATAAAAATAAAAAGCTTCTGCACAACAAAGGAAACCAGCAACAAAATGAAAAGACAACGTACTGAATTAGAGAAGATATTTGCAAATGACATATCCAAGAAGGGGTTAATAAAAAATATATATATAAAGAACTTATACAACTCAAAACACACACACACACACACCACAAATAATCTGATTTTTAAATGGCACAGGACCTGAATAGACATTTTTCCAAAGAAGACACAGATGGCCAACAGACACATGAAAAGATTCTCAACATCACTAATCATTAGGAAAATGCAAATCAAAACACAATAAGATATCACTTTACACCAGTAAGAATGGCTAATATAAAAAAGACAATAAATAACAGGTGTTGGCAAGGATGTGGAGAAAATGGAACCCTGTTACACTGTTGGTGGGAATGCAAACTGGCACAGCCACTGTGGAAAACAATATGGAGGTTCCTCAAAAAATCAGAAGTGGAAATACCATATGATCCAGTAATTCCACTACTGTTATTTACCCAAAGAAAACAAAAACACAAATTCAGAAAGATATGTGTACGCCATGTTTATCACAGCATTGTTTACAACAGCCAAGATACGGAAGCAACACAGTGTTCATCCCTAGATGAATGGATAAAGTAGATACACACACACACACACACACACACACACACACACACACGCACGCACAATGGAATATTATTCAGTTGTAAAAAGGAATCAGATCTTGCCTTTGAGACAAGATGGATGGACCTAGAAGATATTATGCTAAGTGAAGTAAGTCAGACAGAGAAAGACAAATAGCATATGATTTCACTCATATGAGAAATCTAAAAAACAAAACAAAAAAACAAAAAAAGAAACAGATCCATAAATACAGAGAATTGGTGTTTGCCAGAAAAGAAGGGATTCGGGGGATGGGTAAAATTGGGTGAGGGGGAGTAGGAGGAATAGGCTTCCAGCTATGGAATGAATAAGGCATGGGGATGAAAGGCACAGCATGAGGAATATAGTCAATGGTATTATAATAGCCTTGCTTGGTTACAAATGGTACTGCACTTGTGGTGAGCGTAGCATAACATAGAGGTGTTGAATCACTACATCCTACAACCTGAAACTAATATCACATTGTGTGTGAACTATAATAAAGAAAGGAACACAAAAGAACAGGTATAAGCTTCATGGGCATACACTATTTTATGATTTACACATATTTCTACACACTTAAAGTGTTTCTGTTGGGGCCAGCTGTTGTCTTAGTTTACTTAAGTATACCGGTTAATAGAGAGCATCTACAATAGCAGGGGCCATCTGCTGTTTGGTCCAGTATTTCTCCTTTCCAGGCACTAGAGGGCACTGGAAGGTGTGGAGACGGAAGGAGCAAGCCCCTCCACATTTTCCACCTTTATCATAGCTCTATCATAGTTAATACCTGCAGAACAGTCCGGTAGCTTTCTCAACACGTGTTTGAAATGCATGGGCTTTTAAGAGCCTTCCTTGTTACTCACCTTGAATTTAATGCTCATTGTCTCATTAGAGGTAGGTTGAGAAATTGAAGTCAGGGAGGTAAAAACCATTCTTTGGTCAAGAAAAAACATTGCCAAAAACAAATAGCCTATTTTTAATGGCCTTACTCCTCCCTTTCATTACCCCATACCTATCGTCTCCACAATGACACATAAAACTATGCTTGATACTCTAAGGAAGAATGGGCACATGAAACCAAGAATTCTGATATGACAAATGAGGCAACAGTACAATGACTTTAAAACAGAGGATTTTGCATTTAGGAGCTTTCCCCATATTGACAGATGCTTGAATGATTTTATCTCATCATCAACCTTGGAAGCTATTAGCAAAGGAGATTGCCATTTACCATATGTGATGTCCTGGCAATAACCTAATATTGTTCTGAAGGTTTAATTCAAATTGATTTAATTCTGCAAACATTTATTAATCTCATAAATGCTTGGCCCTTTACTAGAAGTTAGGTGATACCAAGATGAACAATATAAAGTTGGTTCGTTGTTGTTGTTTTTACTTCAAAGGATTTAAAGCCTAATAAAAATGGTAAGACGGGTATATTAGAAAGTATAATACAGAGCAGAACATAAGAAAATTTATAAACAAAGTGCTTATTCATTCATTCACTTATTCAGTAAATGTATGTACACTGGTTAAAACAATAAATTTGGGTCTTTTTCTATCTTCATAGGATTGTCAGTCATTTGGGGAAAAGACAATAGTAAGATAAACAATCCTTTGCCATACAAGGAGGTTCTGAAAATCTGTTCTAAAAGGGTGGGGAAGAAAAATTTTCATAGGATCTGCCAGTATCGGAGCAACACATTGTAATGAGAAGGGAAAGAGCCTACTAGGTTTACGAAACAGCTAACATGAAGATCCTAAAAGAGGAAAGAGCTTGGTGTATTAAAGGAACCCAAAGAAGACCAGCAGGCTGGAGTATAATAAATGGTATGCAGAGAACCAGGTTATATGGATCCTTGCAGAGGACAGCAGGGGCTGAAAAACAGAGCACATCTAGCCATGGGGAACTAAAAGGCTTCATAAAGAAGGGTCTCATTTGAGAAAGATGAATACAATTTTGATAAGCATGAGAGTGGAAGGCAGGACTTCTGAATAAAAGCAAGTCTCTGAGCTTTGTGTCTGTTTTGGACCCTAACAAGTGGAGGACAGAGCTCTGGCATTTGGGTAGTAGGCTGGAGCCTAAGTTGGAACACATTATAGAGAACGCGGAAAAATTAGTGGTTCATTAGGGGAATGAGGGGATCACAGACGGTATTACCGCTGAGGAGTGACACTGTGTAGTTCTGGTTCAGGAAGTCTAATTTGGCAGCAGCATGTGTTATATCCTGAAAAAGATGGAAAAAGAATTTAGAGTGAGTCCCTAAAATCTACAATGATAGTCAGTGAACAGGGCATTAGGATCTTAGGCTGGTAGCAGTGGAATGAGAAACAGGGACAGAGATGTTCACTGCCAAGGCAAAGCACTGGAATCTAATTGGTTGTGAGGCTCAAGACAGAAGGAAAAGACAAAGACAACTTGAATTTAACGGAGAGATTATTAATGTTCCTACTGGTTAGTTATGGCTAAGTGGTATGCTGGTGAATTCTATGTGTGAGAGAGAGTGAGAGAAGGAAAAAGGGAGAGAGAGAAGATTGAGAACTGAATAAACAAAACCAAGTAACTGGGAAGGATCATGGCAATACTACAGTGATGGTCATATAGTTCTTGAAGTCATTATCTAGTATCTAAATTGCAGTCCTGGAAAAATGGAAGTTCAACTAAAGAGCAAATATAGAGGATAAGATGGTATGTTGTTTTTGAAGAGGTTCAATTTGAGATGATAATAGAAAGACAACTAGTCACTGCAATGCAGACGGAAAGCTTCAGAGAGACCAAGCCCAGAAACAAGAAATTTGGGAGTATTCTGTATAGAAGCAATCGTTGAAGTGCTGAGAGAGAATGTGTGAAGAAGGACAAGATGACGCGAGAGATGAAGAAAGGGAAAAGGAGAGAAATGACGGGAAGAATAACAAAAAGGACAATGAGAGTGAAGAGCCGAGTAGAGGGCTAAGAATTACACCTTTTGAAATCCCTAAGATTATGAAGAATTTTTAAAAAGTGACTTATTAAAGGAGAGACAGAAGGAGAAAATAGAATGAAGATGAAGCAGTAAAATAAAAAAAGAGTATTGAGGAGAAAGTAAGACTTCAATTACACAAAGTCACACGTTTATACCACACTTTCATTCAAAAATTTTTCAAAAAATATGTAAATATATATAATTTAAATATAGATATATGTATATTGAGAGAATGGCTGGGAAAAAACCATTTCATTATGAAGGAAACAAGAAAATACAAGGAAATTGTTATAACCCCAATTCAGAAACTATAAAGAATATTTGCCAAATACCATCAAATCTGAACCAAAATGAAGGAGGATGGCAAGAAGAAAAGCATACTTCCAAAGTCTTTAAGCAGGACACGGATTTCCCTGTAAATAAAATGTGTGCTACATTCTTGCAAAGTCCTGCTCTGGTTTCAAGTAAAGCAGGAGTATATAAGATAGGTTGCAGAAAGGGGCACCTGGGTGGCTCAGTTGGTTAAGTGTCTGCTTTCTGCCCAGGTCATGATCTTGGGGGTCCTGGGATCTGAGATCAACCCAGCACTGCTCAGCAAGGAGTCTCCTTCTCCCTCTGCCCCTCCACCCCCACCCTCAGCTCATGCTTATTCTCTCTCTCTCTCTCTCTCAAATAAATACATAAAATCTATTTAAAAAAAAAAAAGATCTCAGAAACAAAATGGGGAATGTCCTCAGTGAACCTCAGACTCACTCTGCAAAAGACAGAGGACAAATGTGCAAAGGAAGTCATGTGTCTTCCTCTTGGTATTTTCGCTAAGAGGGAGAAGGGGACCGAGGGGCAAAGTAAATTGAAGGAGGGGAAAGGAAAGCAGTGAGTGGGTCTTAAAAACTACAAGTCAAGAGCCTGTGAATCAAGGGACTTTATTCTAAGCCACACCTTTTCGAAAGGAAAAGGGAGATGCTCCCCTGAGACAGGGCAGGTAACAAAGCTAGAGAGAGGGTTTCCAGGCTACAGCCTGGAGCAAAACTGCAGTGTGCTCTCTCGCATCCTATCTTGCAGCCCCTTCCCGCACAGTTCTCAACAGACTACTAACCCCATGGAAAAAAAAAAATAATCTGAAAGTCTCCAATGTGGAACACAGGTGCACATAGTGCAGAGAAATAAAAAGAGAAAAATAAAAATCAGCAAAAGACAAATGAGAACAAACACGTCAAGAAAAAAAATCAAAAAATATTTTAGACAACTCATTTTCTCCAGTAAATTGTAGACAGGATGATTTCCTGAGGGAAGGGGCAAGGATGATGTAGAGAGGAGAGAGAAGCATGCAAACCAGAGATTTAAAAAAGGATGGAGGGGGATGAGTTAATATAATTAGCAAAGGATGAAAGAGTAGCATGAATGTTTTAGAGAAAAAAAGCCACATTAGAGTAACCGAGCAGAGTTAACAGAAATGAGAACCATAGGAACATGGTGGACAGGCTTAAGAAATCTCACAAAACAAAATGGAAGAGAACGGGGCTTTTTAAATGATTACAAAAAAGGTGATAGATACAGAAGACAGAAAAAGATATTCAACATATGTTTTGCTTCATTAGTATTCCTCAAAAAGAGATCACAACAAGTACAGGAGGAAAAATTTCCAAGAATATAAGGGGAAAAATGTTTTCCTGAAATAAAGCAACAATCATTCTAGGCAGGAACCCCAAGTCCCTGGAAAAACTTAGAAGAGTACAATCAACTTTAAAATAACCTAGTAAAGTTACTTAATCTTTTTTCTTTTAAGATTGTATTTATTTATTTGGGCGGGGGAAGCCAGCAAGAGGGGGGGGGAGAGGGAAGAGGTCTTGCAGGGCCAAGACCCTGGGATCATGACCTGAGCCAAAGGCAGACACAACTGATTGAGCTACCCTGGCACCCTATCTTTTTTTAAGACTTTATTTTAAAGTGATCTCTACATCCAACATGGGACTCAAACTTAGAACCCCGAGATCAAGAGTCTCATGCTCTACGAACCGAACCAGCCAGGCACCCCAAAGTTATTTAATCTTAAAGTTAAAGAAAATCTTTACATAGGCATATGGAAGGAATAACATGAGTGTCTTTTGGCTTATCTTTCCTAACACTCTGTCTGAAGACAGTGGATAATTTTGAAAGTAAGAGAAAGACTAGTATTCACTTCTTTGTTCATCAAGGATAGACATATATTCTGGACCATGCAAGAACTCAGCCCCTCCCTAGAAAAATTTGCTTGATAAAAATATCCAGCCAAAGAATAGATAAATCAAAATAAAGATCTAGGGAATTGAAAAATTGTAGTAAAAAGACTAATTATTAGCATTGAATCTTTAATACTAGCACAGAGATCAATCAACCTGTAATTAAAAAAAAAGTAATTTGAGGGAATACTATGCAAATGTTATAAACTTCAATAATGTGAAAGTAACGATGTAATTCACTAACATGGGCAGGTAGCAAAACAAAGGAGGTGGGCAGACGCGTAAGTACACTTACGGATGCTTCTGTGCGGGAACGAGGGACACCAGAGTTAATGATTCTTCTGGATAGCGTCATGAGATACTGTCTGAAGTTGAAATCGGTAGTTACAAATCCATAATGATCCCAATATTCATGTTTCTCATTACGTTTTCCTTAAATCTAGGGGGATTTTCAGTAATTAACTTGTTTTGAAAATAGTTCCTTTAGTTTCACTTCAGCATCTTTCCCTTAAAGGCATTGAAATGTACACTTAATGGATGTTTAAAGAAGGGTATGTGCCAAATCACTGATCCCATGTTGAGGCCTGGGGAAGTTCCTCACCTCTGCATGCAGACCCCAGCTGAGGGGTTAATATTGACCTTCAGCTTTCAGCTCTACTGGGTATGAGCTAATGCCAGGTACTTGGTAGCATTGACTAAATAGTCTGGGAATTGTAAGCATATATTACATTCAAAGGTAAAACAATTAGGGCTCTAGATTCTTCAAGGTTTTTTTAAAAACTCCATATTTATAGGAAATAAAGTGAAATGAAACAAAAGAAAAAAAACCAGAATGACAGAAACGTCTATTAGAGCAAACATCAAATTAAGGCCAATAAACTACTGAGTGTTTACTCCTGAGATGCTGTGCCTTACAAAATGGCATAATGACAACTCCCATCGTCACTCTGCTGTCAGAAAATGACAGTTGCCTGTATCGGCTCTGCTCCCAGTGCACGGACTATCATAGAGCGAAAACTTGGATGTGACATAACCAGCTTCTTGCCCTACAACCAGGAGCCTATGGGGACTGAAGCAGTCAAAAGGAAGAATCATCACTCCAGAAGTGGGAGCATATAAATTTAAATCAGTAGCAAAGCAGAGCTCTATTAATGAAGGAAGAAGAGCTGGTTCCAAATTATCTCCCTTAGTTAGTCACCTTCCCCAACCCCAACAAATGAATTAATTTGTAGGTCTGTTCCTGCTAAATTAAAATCCATCTTTCTTCTCTTGGGACTTTCTCCTCCTATAGAAATAGAGGCTTCTCTTTCCCAGCTGTCCTCTGAAGCTTGCAGCAGGAACCAGAATTCTAAGATAAGAAATCCTTTAAAACATCGGGTCCATATCTTACACACAAGAAAAATATCTAACGCTTTCCATGTAAAAAATAAATAAATAAAAATAAATAAAAAACTTCTTTGAACAGAATTCAAAATATTGGCACAATTAGAGTTACATAAGCATCAAACCTTAGGACCCTATGTATATGTTGCTTTATATTTTCCAAACACCCATTGGTCTTCACTACAGATACTAATAGATCTAGGTTTTGAAAAAAAATCAAAGAAAAAAATAACTAAGTCCTCCAAAGGTCAAATTACAGCGGAAACAGAACTAGATTGGACTCAAGTGTCCTGATTCAGATTCTGAGTGCGTGCCACTCATGTGAGCTGCCAACGTCATCACCTTGGATGCCTAGAGAGCTTCAATGTCCCCTCTCATGAACCAATCCAACAAATCCTTTAAATGTGGTACTTTGACAACGTGAATGTACTCAGAAGAAACTGTTCGATGATTCATTCTTATATTCTGTGGCTATTTATTGATCCCTATTACACATATGACACTCATAAAGCAAGGGAGCTCAAGAACCGGGGATACAATGAAAAGAGGGAAGTGAACAAATAATTGGAATGTAAGGTCAGAAACATATAATGTGAAACAAGCTCTTAAATCTCCTTCGATATACCATCTCCCTGCACTATTGTTCTGAAATCAGCCATTAAATGAGATACAAGATCTCCAGAGAAAGGTCACCTGAGAAGTGAATTTAAGAAGGTCTTAAATTGGGAGGGAAATTTCATAAGAGTCAGAAATCTTAAAGCATTCCTGCTGTATTCAATGCCACAATATTAAGATTCCTGCCAGGTAGTAAGGAACACTGCAAAGATAAAGTTTTTAACATAACAATGATATGAAAAAGTTTACATTGGCGTGCCTGAGTGGCTCAGTCGGTTAAGTGTCCAACTCTTAATTTCTGCTCAGGTCATGATCTCAGGGTTGTGAGATTGAGCCCTAAGTCAGGCTCCATGCTCAGTGGAGATTCTAAAGATTCTCTCCCTCCCTCTCCCTCTGCCCCTCCCCATCGCTCATGCTCACTCTCGAAATAAATAAATAAATAAATAAATAAATAAATAAATAATAAGAAAATAAAAAGTTAACATTGACTTGTCCATCACATACTTTTGAGATATTACTGCCCAATCTTTGCCCTCCTCCTCTTGATTATAATGTTGGGAGGTAATGAACTTTTACCATTGGAAATGATTCTCCTATCATGATCAAAAAATATATATATTTAAAATCTAAGTACTCTTCTGCTAAGTATCAAATGAGATCTTTCTTGTGAAATTAACAGTCTTGCATAGACTCCCCGAAAATGTGCACCAAAACTTTTGAAAATTTCTAGTAAGCGGTCAGAATTTGAAGTATACTCCCCCGGATCTAGCAGAGCAATCCTTCTTTCCCTTTATTTCACCATTTCTAACTTCACTCTAGGCTCCTAAGAAGACGGAACATAAGTATCCTTTGTAACAAATTCTTCATTTTCTTTTTCTCAACACACTTTCAAATCACTGTGAAAATAAACAGAAATAGGTAAATTGTATTACATTTCTGGTTATGTCCTCTCTGGACCATCAACCAAAACCAAAAGATACATAATCTCTTGAATATTCACTTTGGAAAGCAAACAATGGTCTGGATAATCCAAAAGAGTGGATTTATCAAGATTATTCGTAATTGGCTTTGTAATGCATTACATGTTTTTGGCGGATCAGACTGTTAGGTTTGCTAAAGCAAAGCACATAGAAAAAAGGATCAACTAGAGGTTTAGAACATCTTATGATAATTCACGCAGAAATAATAAAAATTTGATCATATGAGACAGAGTCAACAATTAGTAGGAAGAAGAGAGCTTGAGATCAGTCAAATGTATTTCTACAGAATTGAGTGCTGCTCATCTTGTAGCAGGAGTAACGGTGGGCGTTTGGTTGAGGCAACTGATCCAGGAAACCATCAACTTTATTTCCAGGAAAAGCTTCCAAGAGTAAAGGGTCATAAAAAAAAAACAAGTAATGTTAGGATACACAGAAGTTTGTTGAAACTCTAGATAGAAATCAGTATATGGCTCGCCCATCTTGTCGCAGTAATGATGGCATAGTCCTACTGCAGAGAATGATGTGGAGAAAGACCTGACTTGTCAGAGGTGAGATACATCCAATAATGGCTTATTTTGGCTTCACTTGTGAATGATTTCTATCTCTTTATGGGTCCTGGCTGTGTGGGGGCCTCTTAACTCTCTTATGGCCAAAATGAAATCATTGTTCTATATCAAAGAAGGTGGCACAAAAGAATGAACAGGGCACTCGCATTATTATCCCCATTGGAGGAATAGCTACTTCACGCCTGAGAAGGTTTCTAAATACTGTCCTCAAATCTGAAGCAGTATGCCATTCTCAGATGGAAATGAAAATAATTATGAAGCATTCAAAAATCTCTGCCACGGAATCTAAAATCACAGCATTTGTCGCAAACAGAAAGAAGCAATGCACAAGCTTATATAATTTTGATGTACACTGTGAAATTTGGAAGTATTCCATTGGTTAACAGTTTATTTCTGCTGAATTCGGTAAGGACACATTGATTTTTCAACTGACAGTGGAAAGTTACTATCACTATCATCATCAAATTAAATATAACTCATTGTCCAATTTGTGGTAGGATATGTATTAAATAATTTCATAAAAATTAATATGTACTTGATATAACTCTCTTATTTGCTTATACAAGTAAATAAAAGAAATGAGAAGCCAAATACTGTATATGCTTTCACTAGATAGATAAACAATGCCAAACCATCCAGATGTAAAGTTAAGTTCAGTCAACCAATATAATCAGCCACTTGCTAAGTCATATCCTCTTCCCATTTATTTGCGAAGGCAAATCTCCTGTCTATGTTTTCCAGCAGGTGTGTGTATTTTATGAAATTGTGGCTATCAAGGTGGCTGTGTTTGGGAGCTGTTTGCTATAGTGCATTACCTTTAGACTCAGCCTTAAGCTTTCTTGTTCTACGTTGAGAGTCATCTTGAAATTTCAGCAAGAGAACACTAGAAAATGTCATTAAGTGTTCAGACACAGTGTAAAACATATTCTTTTGAGCCAAAACAATCACTGAATTTATTTTGCATGAAAACATTGTTTCACCACTGTTAGCCCCCTTGTCAAACCCGATCCATCCTCCATGTGACTGTTTTGAAATGATAGTTTTTATAAGCTAGGTAGTGATTCCTCAAGTCAATTGCAAAGATCTCCTTAGAAAGTGAATCTCAGGAGTTCCAGTTGGTTAAATAGCTATGATTGTGCCTTATCCACCTACTGTTTCGAACAATCTCAAAGACCATGTAACAGGAAAAAAGTCATACACAAAAGAAAAGGCTATTTATAGACTTGAAACTCAAACTGTCCCTTCTGATATCTTTCTGGAAGGTGAAATGGCAAGGGATGATTTCCTTTAGAAGGATCTTGCTGACACAAGTATTAATATTCTTGAACACTTTGAGACTTCACATCCCCTTTCCTAAAAGTCATGTCTTCATTGCTGGTGAAGTATAGCTTCTGGTATCATTTTGTTTTCTTTTCTTCTCTTAAACTGTGAGTTAGATATAGGACAGAGATGAAAGCATATTCCCCCAAATCACATAATCATCTAATCTCAAGCCTGGAAAGGGACATTGACTCCTGAAGTCCAGTGTTGCACTCCTATTCTCCAGTTCCCACTCCACAGCATGTGGAAGTCTAGCTAGTACTTCCAAGGAAAGCACGCCCACCATTTAAGAGCTTCTTGATAATGTCAGAATCTGCCTTCTCTAAGATTCCACTGATTCATCTTAATTTGAACATTTGGGACTGCATAGCATAGCCTAACTTCTCTTACACATAAAAACTTCTCATGTAACCAAGCCGGATATAACCTGCCCTGCCACCAGAAAGATTGGTTTTCTTCATACCAAATATTCCCAGTTTCACTAACTTCCTCATAAGATGTGGTATAGAGTTCTATCCTAGTGGCCTTTGCTACAAATTTACTCTAAATTCTTCTTGAAATGAAAGATACAGAGTATAACCTTATTCTATATACAATCTGAGCAAAGAAAGTTCCCATGTACTAGACTGTGATCTCTTGCGTTTCTCTCCAGAATATCTCACTGGTAATTCATACTAAATTTATGCCCCACTCAAACCCCTAAGGCATACAATGCTGCCAGCAAGCCTCCTCTTTTCCCTTCCGTAATTGTCTCCTTTCTTTTTAAACCCAAGAATAACATCTCACAATTATCATTGAAATTATATTCAGATATGGACTACTCATATGGTCTACCAAATTTTTTTGGATACAGATTCTTTTATCTCATGTTATCTGCAAGTTTTACAATTATTTTTGGTTAACCTCATGGATGGTCTTGAATCACAGCCACTACTGGCTATTTACCCAAAGAAAACAAAAATACTATTTCAAAAAGAGGTATGTATTTTTATCCCTATGTTTATTGCAGCATTATTTACAACAGCCAAGATATGGAAGTTGCCCAAATGTCCATCAATAGATGAACGGATAAAGAAGATGCAGTGTGTATATGTACACATATGTACATATAAATACACACATATGTACACCTATATATAATGGAATATTACTCGGTCATAAAAAAGGATGTAATCTTGCCATTTGTGACAACACGGGTGGACCTAGAGGTTATTAGCTAAGTGAAAGAGGCCACACAAAGATGAATACCATGTGATTTCACTTATATGTGGAATCTAAAAAACAAACAAACAAACAGCCAAATGGGTAAAAAACCAAAAAGCAGAATTAGACCTATAAATATAAAGAACAAACTGATCATTGCCGGGGGGTGGGGGGGGTGGTATAAATGGATGAAGGGGAGTGGGAGGTACAGGCTTGTATGGAATGAATAAATCATGGGAATAAAAGGTGCAGGGAAATAGTCAATGATGGTGTAATAACATTGCATGGTGGTAGGTGGTAGATACACCTATCGCGAACATAGCATAATGTATAGACTCGCTGAATCGCTAGGCCATATACCTGAAATTGATGTAGCATTATGTGTCAACTATACTCAATTTTACAATGGTTTTACCACTTATAAATGCAATAAACAAAAGTACAAGTAGAAAATTCTCTATAGTACGATACTGATCCATTAATTTGTGTTCTCCATGTACAGTGGCTTAACTTGTTTAATGATTTGCCAAAACACATTTTTCTCATCTTATTCACATTATAGTGAAAAAGTATGCCATATTCCTTTATATAATTTAAATGCTGTCAACTAAACCTTTGTGATCTGTGCGCTTCATACTTCTGACAAGAAGATAAGCCTCATTTTTATGTTTTTTTTTAAATCAGACAAACCATGCCAGAACTTTGTAATAATTATCTCATCTTAAGATATCACAGGGCACTCCCTTAATAAGCAATTTTTAGAATCTTTACTGTCCTCAAACTCAAACTCAGTGCTCTGGTTTATAAAATCTACATTATGCTATTGGAAACTAGGGAGTGATTTGCCTTTCCCCAGCCTTCTGATACCTCTAACATTTGCTGTGTTTCTCGAGCAGTTCTGTGGTTCTGAAGGTCTTCCAGTGCCCTGGGATTTAACCCCAATAAGCCAGCAGCCAGAACTCCCTGAGAGCAGTGCAGGGGTGTATGTGTCTGTTGGGGGCAAGAATCCACTTAGAACTTTTGAACCTATCCTGGATTTGAGTTCCCACTTACAAATAACTGTTTTCCCTTTGATTCTGTTTTTCAACACAAACAAAAAAAGAGCTAATGGCCGTGGAGAGATCTTTTTTTTTTCCTTTGTGATATCCATGTTCGTTACACCACCACCAAGTTCTTCAGAGAGCCATGGTGCTAGTCAGACTTTGAAACACAAAACAACCCTCTTGGTTATCCAACTCAGTTTTTGCAGCCTCCAGTGGCTAGAACTTTGCCTTTCTGACATCCTTCTATGAGCCTCTAAATTCTAATTTGCCCTTGGATCCTAGGGCTTCTCTTTCCCTAGTATGCATAGGATGAGGTCTCAATGTCTGAGTTCTTTGAATAGATCTTTGCAAACATGCTTGTTACTTTAAGAGGTTCTCCCTTTTCTTCTTCATTTAGGAACACACAGACAAATTCCAGTTTTTAACTTGTTGAACTGTCTTCCTTTCCAGAATCCAATAGCATGTAATCAAACATATTCTTCTGAAAATTTTTAATTTGCCTTCCCGGCAGAATATTGGAAGGTAGATAATAGTTTTCCCAGAATGATGAGGTTCCTTAGGGTAAAGTACAGAATATTGCTTTTTCTCCCCACATTCAGAGCATCAGAGGCCATACTGTCTATGGCTACTGTATTTTTTCCTCCAGTTACCATGGATGTGGAACAGTTGTACTGTGGGCTATATACTCTTTGCTGTTCTGCTATTCTAAATCTTATTCCCATGGTGAGTTTGCCTTTAAGTTTGACTTAATGATAAACAAGTTAATTTTCTTTTTTCTATTCTTTATAGATTCTGAAATAATTGGATTTAAATACATGTCCAAGAGTAAGGCTGACTCAGAAAAAAGATGCAATACATAGGGAAAGTTGTCTGTTTTCCTAGGCCTCCCCATGCTGTCACTTGTCCCACCTCAGTGGGAGCCTGCCTACCCTGCTTTCCAGTTTCTCAGCTCTCTCATAGTCCTGCCTCCTGTGACTCCAACTAAATATAATTACACATTTATTTCTTTATTTGTAATGAGATATAAATACCCGGAAGTCACTCTCCCTTAGCTAGATCTATGTTAACAAGCATCAGCTGTTATGAAACACTGCTGGCTAGCAGGAGGGCAGAGGGCAAGTTCAACATCAATCACTCATTTATTCCTTCACTCTGCAAACATCTATTGAGCCCTTTCTATGTGCCGGGCCTGGGCCAGGCACAGGTATATGAGGTCATTCCCTAACCTCCAGGAGTTTCCTTCTAGGAAGGAAGGAAGATACCAGGATATATGAGATGTACACATCAAGAATTTTAAAGTCAGAAGGGTAATTTTGAATTACAGTTTCAAGTCAGCTAGCCAAACAACTGGAGAAAGCATCCCATGTATAAAAATATGTGGGAAGAATATGAAATAACATTTCAGGTTTGGAAGATTGCAGGTTTTAGGGTGTGCTGACAGCAAAGGGTCCCCATTTGCTAAAGTGAATAGAGACAAAACAGGTGCTAGATCATGAGGAAACTTATGCCTAAGTGAGGACTTTAGACTTTATCCCTAAAACTATGGGCAGTTTTGAAAGTAAAATTTTCTGAGGTCCTTGGAACAAAAATACATGAAGTTTATTTTCTTTTCTATACCCCCATCTGTCACACTCTCACAATGATCACCCAGCCCCAGATAATTCCAAAAGAAGATAACTAAGCTTCGTATCTTCTCTATTATCAATACGATTACTGTTTTTGAAGCATAGGAAAAAGGTATATACACATGACTAGGGGGTTAGCATAACATTTGTCTTATTGCTCAGAGTATGAGATTTAGTGAGTGTCTGTTAACATCTGTAGAAAGATCTCTATCTGGATACAGACATGGCTATATATGCATTATTTAGCTATTTACATATACTTATCACAGTTTCATGTTTACAAACTTATGCTTCACGTGCAACCATGGCAAATCAGAGCAGATCTTATTTTTAATCCGAATCAAGCAGAGACTTTATGATTTAATATGTCTTACTATAATTATCATTATAATCGTTCCACTGTACATAGGGACTTTTCATAAGGCAGATTAAATTGGCCAGGAAAAAAAACATAGAAGCTGTACTGCATAGAAACAACCTAAAATTAACATCTGCAAATAAACCAGGGGACACGTATTGTCTGTCTGCACGTGTCACAATCATTCCTAGAGATTGATCATCTGACTTTGTACTTTGAAGGGGCATCTTTTCCCTGCCTGGCCCCAAAAGCATGTTATTTCTTGTGATTGGTTTTTCCATTGTATTAAAAATAAAGACATATTACAATTCTCTCTTAAATTTCCCAGTGCTTCAGTTCAATTTCCTGCCGGTTGGTTTCTGCTTCCTGCTTTTATTTGTAAGACATTATACTCTACGAAGGGCAGTGCATTGAGTGGCTGACATGGCTATGCATGGCAACAGAACTGTGGGCGGTGGTTTGCCAAGGCTGTGAAGGTCGAGACATGCTAGTGCTTTCAACGGGCCCAGTCTCTCCCACAGAGTTCTTTTACCACACGTGCCGGCTGCCATGAAGGGCGGCCCGCGCTTTGGAGAAACCCATCTGCTGTTGAAGAACAGGTTACTGAGTCAGAATTATGTAACCAAATGGGACCCAAGTCACCAGATAATTGCTAGCTCTGGATGGAGCTTTTTAGAAATGAGGGTAAAACCAGTGAAGTAAACAGAAAGGGGAAAAAAAATCATTCTTCCACCTCTGGCTATTCCTAAGTATGACTTGTTAAGGGCTAATGACTTATTTCTAGGGCAAAGGAATATTACCTGTATTGAGGGCCCAAGACCAGACATATTTACATAGTATAAAATATAGTTTCAAACCTCCTGAAAAGCCCTGAATCCCAAAATTCCTCTCTGGCTGTTTTTGTACCCCAAAATATTCTCATCAAATGACAAATTGTTTGGAGATATGCATTATCGTCATTGGGTTTTCTGATTATGGGATTCAGAGGCTCTCAAGAACTCTCAAAGCGTAATTGTGTTCTCAACAAGGTTCTGATGAATGAGATGCTTGGATGTGATGGATAGTCTCAGAGCAGTAGGAAATCATGTGGGAAATAAAGAGAAAAGGCCAAAGATGAAGCAACAAGACCTGATGCATCAGGATTTTACCCTGCAGCCAGCCCCCCAGGGGTCACTCCTCTGAAAAGACTCTCACCTGGCCTGGAGAGGGAACTGCAGTCACCAGCAAGTGGGCCAAGTGAGCAGCTCACCACAGGCAGAAACTTCTAGGAGCTGCAGGTTAACAGATAAAGATACAAAAATACAGCAACAAAGTAAGCTAAAAGTGAGGCAAAGAAAGAAAGAAATACTGGGTTAGGGGAGGATCTAAAATAAAAAATTCCTAAAGAGAGCATGCCAGCATGCACAGCATGTTACTTAGAGCATCAGGATGAGAAAGAGCATAGGAACACTATGCCCATAGGAAGATGGAGTGTGAAAATCAGAAGAGCCAAACCTGTAGCCAAGACCAGAAGAACAGAAATTAAGACGAGTGTAAGAATAATAATACAGAAAAACCTACTATTTATTGAATCCTAACCAGTGCCAGAAAAGCGCTAAGCAATTTGCATACATTATCTCATTAAACATTCACAAGAACTGTAAAGCAGAGGTTTTACTCCTATTTTATGTATTCGGATGCTGAGAAGTAGACAAGTTATGGGGTAGAATATACTAGTAGAGCCACCATTCAAACCCAGGTCTGTCCCAGTCTAAGCTCATGTTCTTAAACACTCATTAGGTCAAGTAGAAGGCAAGGAGCCAAGTAAGCACAGGAATCAACCAACGAGTGAAGAACAAAGTGGGGGTGGGGGAGAAAGCAGGTCCAGCACAGTTTCTCCAATTGTTATTTTCATTGACTATCAGTAGTGATAACAGATTATGCTGCATGAGTAACCTCTTCCATTATCCCAGTGACTATCCCATGTATTTTTTTAGAATATCATCATTTCTGCTAAATGATTTCCAAACATATAAATCTCCTTCCAAATGTCTGATTATACTTCGGTAGAAATTAATATACTTACCTCACAAGATACCAAAAATTATCTCATCATTGTTCTAAAAAATATTAAAACTGAAAAAATAGTTGATCCTCAGTATTTATGGTAACACTATCAGATATTACTAATGCTTCCCTCTTCCCATTCATTTCTTTATTTGATAAACATATATTAAGTATCTACAATATGGGGCGCCTGGGTGGCTCGGTTGGTTGAGTGTCTAACTCTTGATTTCCACTCAGGTCATGATCTTGGGGTCCTGGGATCGAGCCCTGTGTTGGGCTCTGTGCTCAGTGGGGAGTCTGCTTGTCTCCTTCTCCCTCAGCCCCTCCCCCTGCTCATGCTCACTCTCTCAAATAAATAAATACATCTTTAAAAAAAGAATCTACAATATGACAGATCTGCAGTAAACCTTGTGTAGTGGGAGAGACCTATATTAATATAGGTAAAACTACATGTAAAATTGTACATAAAATTAATTTTATCATAATATTGTATTTATATGTATAAAATTAAGGCTGCCGTAGATACAATGGAGAAGTTCATGGGCTTTGAGAGTGCACAATGGAGATTCTCCATAACCGTGGCTGTTAAGGAATGGCCTCTAGCTGAAGTCTTGTGTGATGTGAGACCTGAAAGTTAATTGGAAAGGCTGGTTGAAAGTAGGGTAGAAAGAACATTTCTGCAAGGGGGCATAGCATTTGCAAGGGCCCTTTGGCAGTCGGTAGCATGAAGCACTCAGGGGAGTGGAAGAAGCTGGATCCGTGGGAGCCAAAGCTCGGGAAGTGGAGGAGCCTGAGCCGGCAGGTCAGGTCGGTCAAGCATTTCTGCCCTTCTCCATTTGCATAGGTTAAGCACAAAACATTTGCCTCTACCAAATACTGTATGTTTCATAACCACTTCAGTCTCCAATATATTTATCTTTTGCGATAAATTGTGGTAATAGGATATTATAGTACACACCTTATAGGAGAGTTTCACCATAAACATTTATGAATTAAAAAAAAAATACCCATATAGACGGATCTGTGGGAGCTTGCTTTTCTGCTTGTGTTACAACATATCCCCTCCCAACCAAATGTGTATGATTTTGTGATTTAGCTTCATATTAATATCATAAATATCTTTGCACCACTGTTGCAGTATTTAATCACCTGGAAGTCTTACATCTTCATTCTTTTTGGAATCTCTATGATCCTTGGACACATCACATGATAGCATAAATAATCTTGTTCTTATAAGCATTTAATATCTAAATTTTATGAGATGAAATTACTTCTATGGCATTAAGTTTTCTGAATTTCCTTGTATTCATTCAATGTATATTTATAATTGCAATTATTGTGTAAAAGATTGTAGCAATTTCTAGAACTCTATAAAAACTCTATAAAAAATAAATTATAAGGAGGGGTGCCTGGGTGGCTCAGTGGGTTAAGCATCTGCCTGCAGCTCAGGTCATGATCTCAGGGTCCTGTGATGGAACCCCATGTCAGACTCCCTGTTCAGTAGAGGCTGCTTCTCTCTCTCTCTCTCTCTGTCCCTCCCTCTACTTGTGCTCTCTCCCACTCTCTCTCTGTCTCTAAATAAATAAATACATAAATAAATAAATAGCTGTGTTAGGTTACATACAGGCTGTCATCAGAGAGACTCTACGCTTCATGCAACAAGCACTGTATCTGTCTTGTTCACCATTCCATTCCCGGTCAACTCACAGTATGTACAGCACATAGTAGTTCTTCACTTTTTGTGTATAAACAGAGAGGAAATTAAAAGAAGAGGTAGAATGGGTCTACATTTTCTTTAAATTCAGGCTCATGGCTGATTTAATTTGATTTGCCTTCTTTTGCTTCCTTTATGTAAACATGTCTGTGTTCATGTGTGTATAGATCTGTCTCTCTAATGCAACAGTCATGGTTTACTTCTCATGGGAAAGACTAAACAGAGCAAGCACACACATGCACGTGCACACACACACACACGCGCAATGATAATTAATTCATAACAGTGTTCTTAATGCACACATTTCCATGGTTGGAATGATTCTGTCTACATTTTCCAAACCAGTGTTTTCCAATCATTGTCAGCACAATACCCTATTTGGAACATGTAGTGTAAGATTTCACAAATTGATCCATATTTCTTACACCATTTGAAAATAGGTGTTTCTATTTTTGAATCAATTCCTAAAGAATGAAAATTTGACAAAATGCAGCACACTTTTTCTTCCTTGCAGCACTTCTCTTGTGTAGTTGGAAACTGGAGAACCGATTACCAGTGTGGTTATCCTAAGCGCATTCTTACATGTTTTTCTTCTCTGTGAAAATATTTCCAGTCTTTCTGATTATAAATGTTACAGAGTATGATGTGTGAATCAGTCCTATCTGTGCAGACACAGCAGAATGAAAGGTATAATGATGTAGGAGTGAAGTGTCAATGAATAATTCATATCTGACAGCGTGCGGTATTGAGTTCTATCAGGCAACATTCCATGGCAGAGAGGTCCTCAAAGGGCTCCTTAAATTCATCTGCATCAGCTCATTGTGTTTCTGCTTGGGTGGCAGAATCGATCATTTAGAATGAATGAAATGACGTTGAGTGGCACTGCTTGCTAACACAGATAGAAAAATAGGTAGGTATTTGTCACAGTCAAACATTCATTCAACAAATGTTGATTGAGTTCCTACTTGATTCCTGTAGGGTGTTCAATGCTGGAGGCTCAGAAAAAAAAAAACCAAAAAACCAACTGTAACACAGTCTCTAACTCCATAAAACTCACCATCATTGGTAGAGATATATAAAATAATCGTATTTCACTATGGTCCATGTTGTAAAGAGACAAGTTGGCCAAGATACTTGGCCTACACTACAAGCAGGATTTGAAGAAGATAATATATGGGGAATACACTACCAAACAATGATCCAGAAATAGATTCTTCTTAAAATTAGTGACTAGAATGGCAGGCTTATTTTTTAACAGAATTTCAGTAAGTTCACTGGAACACGTGGTAAAATATAGATCTTCCTAGACTTACAATGAGGTTCTGATAAACCCACTGTAAACTGAAAATCTCATAAATCAAAAATGCATTAAACACACCTAACCTGCTGAACACCATAGCTTAGACTTAGCTTATCTTCAATGTGCTCAGAACACTTACATGAGCCCACAATTGGGCAAAATCATCTAAAAAAAGCCTATTTTACAACAAAGTGTTAAATACCTCATGTATTACTGAATACTGTACTAGGAGTGAAAAGCAGGAAGGTTGCCTGGGTACAGAATGCTTGTTGAGTATCTCAGGTGTTTACCGCCATGATTGTATGCCTGTGGCTGGCTGCTGACGCCCAACATCACGAGAGAGGATCATACCACATATCGCTCTCTGTGGAAAAGATCCAAATTCAAGATTTGAAGTACAGAAAACAAAATTCAAAAATAAAAACAACCAAAATTTGAAGTACAGTTTCTACCGAATGAATATTGCTTTCACACCACCGAAAAGTTAAAAAAATCATAAGTTGAACCAATGGGAGTTGGGAAGTGTCTGTGTTTACTAACTTGTGCCTTCATTTTGACCTAGGAAGCAAATTTCTGTGAAACCTAACACACCTATGGAATTTAATTTAGGCTCCTCCTCTTTCCTGCATTAAGCCACAATGGCAACGAGTTCAATTTAGGCCTGGGAAAGAGATTCAGTCAATTCATGGTAATGGACACACAGAATTTTGGAAATTGGATTTCTCAGACTGGGTCACAACAAGGGAGGCTGGTGTAAAAAGTTTGATCCGGAATAAAATTGGTTAGATTTGAAAGCTGGCTCTACTATGTGACCTCAGACAAGCTTTTAACAGTATTAAGTCCATTTCCATTTATAAAATAGGGCTAATGATGAAAACCTATCTCACTAGGTGGTATAATAATGAAATAAATTATATAAGGTACTTTGCAGTATCCCTACCTTTTATAAAGTGTTGAACAATGCCAGGGTTTTAGGAAAGTATCTATTTATAATGTACAATTTAATCAGCAGTATTTAAATCCACTTAAAACACAGGCTGACCTATACCCAAATCACTTCTTAAAATTTTCAGGCATAAATGGCTCTGAGTTTATGGCAGTCTGTTATATTGGTGACCTTTGGCGAACCACGAGTCCTGGTAGGCAAGCCCTGTGTAGTGACTCGGAGCAGATTCCCTGGCTCTAACAGAAGGTGGCAGAAAAGACACTGTGTCAATTCTAGAGCCTGGTGGCTTGTGCTTTTACTCTCTTGAAAGCCCCACACCACCACGTAAGAAATCCCGTTATTTTACAGCATGATGTAGATCAAGAGAAGTCCTGAGACTATACTGTAGAACGAGACAGGCTCAGTCATTCTGGTGTCCCAGCTGATTCAAGCCCCCAACCGACCCCCCAGCTGAACACAGCCAACAGCCTCATAAGCAACCGCCGACAAAGCAGTAGAAGAACCATCCAGCTGAGTCCAGCCCAAAGCAGAAATAATGAGCAAATGAAATATTTTTATTTTAAAACACTAAGTCTTGCGGGTATTTATTTCAGCAATAGGTAACTGAAATAGGGCTATTCCCTTTTCTTCAATCCCTTCCCCTGCCACACATACTTTTTAGATTTCTTCCCCTATGTTCCCATTTTACTGATCACCCATTGGTAAATCTGCAAGAGCTCCTGTAGGTTGAACTGTTGAACTAAAATATCATTCTTGACTCATTTACAGCATTTAGGATACATGTTAATAGTAAAATAATAGGATTCAAGGAAACCTGGGTGCCCAACTTGGCTATAGTGGCTGAACATCATATCAAAAAATGGCTTACAAGTCTGCAAGATCGGTTTCTCGAACATTGTCACCTAAATCTTTTTATGCTTTTGTAACGCTATAACCCATTGTTGACTCATCATGATTTGGATGTTGTAAAATATTATGATACATATTTGTATTCATAAAATGCCCATTGTCCATTAATCTCTATTTCTCTTAGGGTTGGATTTTCTTTAAAGTTGCAAAAAATAATTTTCACCTGGAGGTTGAGTCCAAAATGCTATCTGCTTTAAAATGTGTGGCATGTTCTGAATTAAAATAGCAACTTCAAGCCTCAAATGTAAGAATTTCAGAAGTTAAACTTCTCGTCAACTTAATCCATACTGCCTTTCTTTATTAAGTCATGCTTTTCTGATTATACTAAACCAGCTAAGTAACCCTAAAGTATTGCCAAATTTTTATTGAAGATGAGTTTGAACAATCAGAAGGTTTATCCAAAGAGGTAATTCATTAGCCCCATGATCTCACTGAATCACTTCAGCACAGCAGCAGAACCTTGGCAAAGACTACTTAATTTGCCCTTTAAATGAAGGCATCAGTTCCCATGAGAGTATCTCTAACTTCAAATCCGTTAGTACCATATAGAAGACTTCAGAAATTATTACTCGGGTTTATAATATAAGAAATTGAAGAGTACCTCGGTAGTTCAGTTGGTTAAACGTCCAACTCCTGATTTCTGCTTGGGTCATGATCTCAGGGTGCTGATGTTGAGCCCTGAGACAGGCTCAGCGCTAGGCATGGAGCCTGCTGGGGTTTCTCTCTCTCTCTTTCCCTCTCTACCTCCCCTACTCCCCACTCACACTCTCTCTCATTCTCTCTAAAAATAATGATAATAATAATAATGCAAGCAATTGATTCTTCTATTGGTATTTTGAAAATAATACATGTTGGGATTTAAGGAATAATAATTACTCAAGTCCCTCAATCAGTATTCAGGGTTCTCCAGAGAATGAATATATAATAAATACATACGTATATGTGTGTGTGTTTATAATGATATTTTTATATAATTTATAAGTGATATAATTATATAATAACATATATAATAAAATATATAATATGTATTATATATATTACATATATACAAATTTTTAAAGAATTGGCTCAGCAATTATAGAAGATAGCAAATCCAAAATCTGCAGAGTGGACCAGCAGGTTGATGCTGCAGTTCAAGTCCAAAGGCCATCAAGCTAGAGACTCAGGGAAGAGCAAATGTTTCAGTTCAAGTATGAAATGATTTTGCTACAGAATTCCCTCTTGCTTAGGGAAGGTCAGCCTTTGCTCTATTCAGATTTTCAACTGATTAATCAGTGGATTTGATAAAGATCTACCCACATCAGGGAAAGCAATCTGCTTTATTCAAAGTCCACTGATTAAATGTTAATCTTATTCAAAAACACTCTCACAGAAATATCAGTATGTTTGACCACATGTCTGGGCACCATGGCCCATCCCGGTTGACAGATAAATTAACCACCACACTCATCCTGAGATGTGAGCCAATCGCGAGGTAGTCTCAGGTGGCACATAGATGAAGATGAACAGTAGCTGTGTTTGAGTAGAAGTCATGACTTGGAGAAATGGCCAGATGGGCTTGTAACTCAAACCGCCCACATTAACGACCAATGACCTCTACGCAGTTATCTTTCCATAAGGAAGGGAGACAACTATGTAGAATGTGAGAAGAAAGTTCAGATCGTGTGCATCATGCTTTTCTCCGTCTTACTACCTAATGCCACTACCACTCCTTGAAGAGAAATGACTGTGAAGACAAAGAGAAGGCTGCAAGTTACGGGTTGAAATGATTCTGAAGGAGTGGATTAGTACTATGGATCATGCAGGTTTGAGCGAAGAGGGACAGAACTGTTCTCTCAAATAGCATTCAAATAAGATGTTTCAGAACAGTTCTGGTTTCAAATCTAAACATTCATCATCCAGAATATGGCTGCATGTGCATTACACACTTAAAAAATTATGTGAAGGATGTTTCTGGAGGTAATTTAGAAAATCCAAACATATTCTTCAAGTTTTCTTCTTTAGGTCACTGCTCCTTTTCTCTAAGAACAATGTAAGATTTTGGTCATCCTTACAGCTTTCAAATTTTCCTTTTATGTGATCTCTCAATATGATTCACAGAAATTTAAAGGTCCCACTAGCAAAATAGCCCATCATAATTACACTTAGCTACATTATCCTTTCTCAGCAGAAAGCCAGGGAAATATCATTTGTCATCATTTTGCATAATATTAACATATTCATATGTTATCCAAGGATATGTCATCTAAAAAGTTATGCAAATGCCCAGAATATTTTTTCTCTCAAAACCCACAGATTGAGATTTCATAAACATTCTTGATTGTTTCTTGTTCATCTAAACTATGTCTTAGGTTGTGTGAAGTAAAAATGTTTTTGCTTTCTTAACAGAACTGACTTAAATATTATCTAAGGATACCCTCAATACATAATGTGCTATTGTTTTAAAACTTGGAAATATAGCCTGAAATCTTCCTTCCATGATTGTTAAAGCTTTTGCAACACAAACCTAAAAGTTTCCCAAAAGATTTGCAACTTTTTCACAGGGATCCAAGAAACACATAAAATCATTTTTTCTTCTTTGATGACTCTCCATTTAGGAACTGAAACTGAATTAATGGTTGACTCTTGAACATCAGGGTGGGGGGCACTGAACTTCCTGTGTAGTCAAAAATCTGTGTTTAACTTCTGACTCCCCATAAATTGATTACTAACAGCCTACTGTTGACCAGAAGTCTTATTGATAACAAACAGTCAACTAACACATTATTTTGTATATTCTATGCTTTATATACTATATTCTACAATATATTTTTTTAAGATTTTATTTATTTATTGGACAGAGAGAGACACAGCAAGAGAGGAAACACCAGCAGGGGGAGTGGGAGAGGGAGAAGCAGGTTCCCCACTGAGCAGGGAGCCTGATGCGGGGCTCTATCCCAGGACCCTGGGATCATGACCTGAGCAGAAAGCAAATGCTTAATGACTGAGCTACCCAGGTGCCCCTATATTCTACAACAAATTAAGCTAGAAGAAAAAAGTTAAGAAAATCTAAGAGAAAATATTTACTGTGCTGTTCTGTAAAAAATACACCCACACAGCACAAACCTGTGTTGTTCAAGGGTTAACTGTGTTTCTTAATATTCATTTAAATATTAAGACTCTCCAGCTATAATCTTGAATCATTTATTTCAATAACTCATTGAACTCACAAACACTTATTAAGTATTTGCTCTGCAATTGGAGATACTAAGTTCCAGTAGACTTCAAAATATATCCAGTTTCAAACCACTTCTCATCATCTCTACCCAGACCACCATCCCCCTTCCCTGACCAGTTGTAACCTCCTCCCTGGTCAGTGCTTCTCACCTTGTCCCCATTGGGTCTATTCTCTGCAGAGAAGTCAGTGGGATCCTGGGAAATAGATTGTCACTTGCCTTCTCAAAACCCTTCATAGTCTACAAATAAAAGTCAACTTTGTCCTTCATGATCTTGCTCCTCTTCATCTAAGCAGATGCATAATACCTTCCCTCCGCATTGACTTTGCTCCATCTGCACTGGCTTACTTGCAGTCCTTTTAGCATGCTCCTGCCTCAAGGTCTTTGCTTGCCTACAAAGCTCACCCTTTTCTTTACTGAGTTCTCGGTGAAAGTGAGATGTCATCAGAGGTGCCTTTTCTGAAGAACTGAAAAGCACCCCTTGGATCACTGCCCATCCACTAACCATGCTTTTGAGCCTTATCACCCTTTGACATTTTATATATTTAGCTTTGGGGGTTTGTCTCCCCCAGTGAAATGTAAGTTTCATTAATGAAGAAAGCGTGCGTGTCTCTTTGTATGCTATGGTGACTCTTGAACGTAAACAGTGCCTGATGGGGGCACCTGGGTGGCTCAGTCGGTTAAGCCTCTGACTCTTGATTTTGGCTCAGTTCATGATCTCAAGGTCATGAGATTGAGCCCCATGCTGGGTTTGGTGCTGGGCATAGAGCCTGTTTAAGATTTTCTCTCTCCCTCTCCTTGCACTTCTCCCCCTTGCTTACACACGTGCGTGCTCTCTCTCAAAAAATAAACAGTGCCTGATGTGTGGAAGACACTCAAAAACATGTTTTGAGTGAATGAATGAAAAATGGAAGATGTCTTTGAAGCTCTATTCCAATTTGGAATAAAAGCGAATAATTATGAAATGCTAGGGTGAACATACAGTGTATGAGAGAATTGCAAGTAGAAACGTATTCTGCTTGGGAGAGTTGGAGAGAAAGAAAAAAATTGAGTTTAAATATGGGCAAAAGTTTATTAAACAGGGAATGGCATGCATGTTAGAAGGACCAGCATAGGTCAGTGTACAGAGAGCTAAAAGATGCCTAGCACAATTAGAAAACTTTGAATCATACAGCATGGCTGGCCATTCTTAGGTCAGCCTTGCTTGGAAGAATACCCCTTGTTGCTTCCCTAACATTTCCTACCTACTTCCTTCTTCCAGGGTAATATTATAGACCCCCATACATTTATACACATATTTATATACATATATGTGTGTATATGTGTGTAGTGTGTGTGTGTGTGTGTGTGTCTGTGTCTGTGTATATATATGTATATATTCTACAAATATTGGGTAAATATTGTCCCATCACTGTCACATATTTTAGTTCACTTTAGCCTCACAAAAACCCCTGTGAATTAGTTGTAGCCAGCTCTATTTTACAAACGAGGAAACTGGCAGTGATGTTAAAACAATTTGCCCAGAATCACACAGTAGTGCCGAAGCCAGGTTTTGGCTGCAAGTTAAGTTCTCTTTCCTTATGTCAAGTCACCTTCCCATCCTGTCATTTCCTTAGTACTGTGGAACAAGTGTACCTTCCTGATATAAAGATACATGATCATTAGGGAAATGCAAATCAAAACCACATTGAGATACCACCTTACGCCAGTTAGAATGGCAAAAATCGACAAGACAAGAAACAACAAATGTTGGAGAGGATGTGGAGAAAGGGGATCCCTCTTGCACTGTTGGTGGGAATGCAAGTTGGTGCAGCCACTTTGGAAAACAGTGTGGAGGCCCCTTAAAAAGTTAAAAATAGAGCTACCCTATGATCCAGCAATTGCCCTACTGGGTATTTACCCCAAAGATACAGATGTAGTGAAGAGAAGGGCCATATGCACCCCAATGTTCATAGCAGCATTGTCCACAATAGCCAAATTGTGGAAGGAGCCGAGATGCCCTTCAACAGATGACTGGAATAAGAAGATGTGGTCCATATATACAATGGAATATCACTCAGCCATCAAAAAGAACGATTTCACAACATTTGCAGCAACATGGATGGGACTGGAGAAGATTATGCTAAGTGAAATAAGTCAAGCAGAGAAAGACAATTATCATATGGTTTCATTCATTTACAGAACATAAGAAGTAGGAAGATCAGTAGGAGAAGAAAGGGAAGAATGAAGGGGGGTAAACAGAAGGGGGAATGAACCATGAGAGACTGTGGACTCTGGGAAACAAACTGAGGGCTTCAGAGGGGAGGGTGGGTGGGATAGGCCGGTGATGGGTATTAAGGAGGGCACATATTGCATGGAGCACTGGGTGTTATACGTAAATAATGAATCATGGAACAGTGCATCAAAAACTAAGGATGTACTTATGGTGATTAACATAACATAATAAAAATTAATATTTAAAAAAAAAGATACATGATCATTGCATCATGTAGAATTAGGGTAGGCTTAGTGTGATTGAAAACCCAGATAGCAAGGTTAATCAAGAAAGAGGCTTTTTTCATGTAAAGGAAGTTAGGATGTGGATGCCTTGTTGCCCCAAGGAGAACTTTGGAGAACTTCAGTTTCTTCTATCTTTCTGTTCCATCATGTATAGTTTCATCCTGAAGGTGATGCCCAGGGCAAAAATAACAGCTGGAACTCCATATATTCCATCCAAATACCAGCCCATGAGAAAGAGGAGATTCTCTCCTTCTGCACATATTTCCTGGAAGATGGGTAGACCACATTTGCTTACTTCAATTGGCCAGAACTTGTCACATGGTCAGAGATGAGGGATGGAGTGACTTCTATTCTGGACAGCTGTATGTCCTGCTAAAAAAAAATACAGATTCTACTTTTAAAAAAATGACAATAGGTATGGGATCAAACTGCAATAGTCATAAAAATGTTAGGGACACTTCTCTTTAAACAGAATATTCAGGGGTTTGGAACCTATGGCCCATGGGCCAAATCCAGTATGCCCCCAGTTTTTGTAAATGAAGTTTTACTGAAACACCGCCATGCCCATTTGTGTATGTATCATCCATGGCTGCTGTAGCAGAGCTGAGTAGTTGGAATGGAGACTATGTGGCACACGAACACTACAGTCTTTACTATATGACCATTACCAAAAACCTTTCCTGATCCCTGCTCAACATCAGTGGGTTCAAGTTTCTAAAATGGACTCAAATTTTTTTAAAGATTTCTCTCTAGAGCGAAAGAGCATGAGCAGGGAGGGAGGGCAGAGGGAGAGGGAGAAGCAGACTCCCCACTGAGCAGGGAGCCTGACACGGGGCTGGAGCCCTACACGGGGCTCAATCCCAGCACCCTGGGATCATGACCTGAGCTGAAAGCAGACGCTTAACTCACTGAGCCACCCAGGCGCCCCAGATAGACTCAAACTTTTTAAATTACCTACCCCATTAGGATAAAAAGAGAGCCCCCACCAGAAGGAGCCCAATCCCTATATGTATTTTAGTTTATAAGTTATATACATGCAAGGTAGTAATAAAATAAGATATACCCCGGTTTCCACCTAGCTTTGCACTAACTAGCTACGAGAACTGGGGCAAATCATTATCCCTCAGCCTCCTCGTTTGTAAAATGGGGAATATAATGATATATACACCTTATAGGGTTGTTGTGAGGGTTAGGTTGGTACATTTGAGGCACTTAGGAAAGTGCCTGGTATGTTTCCAATATAGCACAGTGACCAGTACAGTAAAGGAACCATGATTTGAGCACATGGTTTCCAACGTTATAGGATGTTTATTAGAATTTCTCAGGTAAATAGCTGAGATTTTGAAGATTCCAAAAGCTATGTTCAAATCCTGGCACATTCAGTTACTAGATGGATAAACTTTTAGACCTCTCGGGACCTCAGTTTGTCATCTGCAAGATCAGGATAAGAATCCTGATTGCCTAGGTGTAAATCAGTATCTCTGATTCCCTTCAGTCAGTGCTTTGCAGATAATAAACATTTAATGATCTTATCTATTTTTCTCCCCACACTCTAAAATGTTTACAGCTTTGGGGGTGCTTGGGTGGCTCAGTTGGTTGAGCCTCCAACTCTTGGTTTTGGCTCAGGTCATGATCTCAGGGTCATGAGACTGAGTCCTGCATGGGGCTCCACGCTCAGCTCAAAGTCTGCTGGAGATTCTCTCTCTCCCTCTCCCTTTGCTCTTCCCCTGCTCATCTCTCTCTCTCTCAAATAAATAAATATACCTTTTAAAAAATGTTTACAGCTCTAATTGGCATTAGAGGGAGAACTATAGCCCATAGAGCCCATAATTTTCTGACAAGTGAAGGAGGTACATGAATATAACAACACTTATTGAAGTCTTGCAGTGATTTTCCTACAGGCATCACTCAGCTACGTGGTGTCACATGCCCATGGTTTCTGTGTCAGGTCTTCTTTCCTCTTCATCCCACCATTGACTCTGCCAGTTTATCTTTTCTATTTTCCCCACAAAGGGGATTCTAATTAGAATTTCTCAAAGAAAATGTTTTCTCAGGCTCCCATCCCATTCGTCATTATCGTTACAAAAAATAGAACATCAGATGCTGCTGATGGACCCAGAAAGATCCATACTGAGAAAGAACCATTGGATTGACTATGATGGATGCCACAATAAAAGCAGTACAGAGTGAAATGACAGAGGTGAAGGTCTTTTTGGATGGGAAGTGAGAATAAGAGAGAAAAAATTGGAAACAGTGAGTCTAGGCAACTTTTTCCAGAACTAGCTGAATAAGAAGTGCTGTGGCCCCCACAGTGCTGCATACGAGTGTGCCACGAATTTCTATGCAGCCAGTGTTCCTCTCTGTATCTGGGATGGTGTGCGGAAAGCCTCACATCAGCATCTTTCACGTGACGAGCACTCTGCATGTTGACTCGTGGCTGGCTTCGACTTTAAAGAAAACTCAAGAAAAAGACAACTTTCTTTAGTCACATCATGTTTCAGTCCTGTATATCTAATATTAAACAAAACAAAACAAAACAAAACACCTGGTGTCTATTTCAGGCTCATCCCAGCCTCAATGTGTAAGCTACTATCTGGAAAAAACCCGCAGCTGACAACCTGATAAGGTGAAGGATCAGTGGGTAGGAGGGTGTGGGAAGGTTGTCCTTGTCATTGGTGTCAGGGTCTCATACAGAAACTGGATCCCTTGACCCGGCTTGCTAGCTTCAAAAGCTTTAATTCTTCTCCTGGCTTTTATTTCAAGTACCATTGGCTGTTCCCTTCAAGTCTCAACCCTCAAAGATACTGCCAGATTTTCTCTGGGGGGGAGAAATAATGTTGACCTTACAGATGTTAGTTTTATATCCTCCATCTAAACCTAGAGAATGTGTGGCTCGGAATCCACTAGCATCCATGCTGACAACCTTTGCATTGTTCCAGGGTTGAATGCAATTTGATTGGAAATAACCTCAACAGTGAACTCCAAATATCATCCTATAAACTAAAAACAGAAGAAAAAGAAAACTCTCTCACACACACACATATATACAAACACACAAACCATGCTGGCAGCCCTAGAATTTGTCCTTTCTGATTTTTAATCTGGCTCTGTTTTTGAAGTAAACAAGTATCTACCATAAATACGGTGACCCGTAGTGGAGTATTTGCCTCCCCTGGAGCTCACGCCACAAATGCTTCTAAGCAGCCAGTCTTTATGCATGACCTGTGGCGTGTGCGAGCTTCAAGCTCATTCAGAATGGAAGTGGTGATGAGATGGGAAGAAAGGATGAATTTTAACCTAATAAATAATCATCATCCATGCCTACTTGGAAAATAGCTTTCTTGTTGAATAATATTTCAATACATAATATCTTGAAATGAGACTGCCATTACTAATTTAAGTGTAGCTTGCCATATAAATCCTGCAAATATGTACATACATGAGGCCTAAATTACTCTCTGGGGCCACCTTCTCGTGCTTAAATTACCTTAAGGAGAAACCCATTTAGGTGATGTTAGGGCCAGTCAAGGGGAAGGATAATGGCCATGGGAGAGCCTGAAGCCTTTGCGCTTAGTGACCTCCCCCTTATGCCAGGCTCGTGAAATGCTCCCGGGCATATTTCATATTCACAGGTCAGTTTTCTGAGTGACTGGTGAAGACCCGGAGTTAAGACGAGGTCAGGTTCATCCTCACTATGACCTAGACCACATAAGAGGCTCCTACCTAATCTACCGGGGCACTGTATCTGAATTTCAATCACGAGGAACAAATCTCTCAGAATCCTTGTATATGCCAGTGGTGTTATGCTGACCTTTGAATTACAAATAGATACTGAGAAAGAAATCCCTGGAGCAGGCAATATCCATTAAATAACAATTATGAAAAGCTGTTTGCCTTTTGGAATGGCTTTTCCCATAATGAGGATATGACCAAGTTGGGAGGCTGAGGAGTGGTGGGACCCATATAGTTTCTAATTCTGAATTATTCATTTCTCAAATGGAGAGAAATCCTCAAAGCTGGGCCTGGGAGAGAAAGTCCAGGAGGCCCCGGGGTCTTTCCTAAGGCCAGCATTTATTCAGAAAGGGCCACAGAGACTGTGCTAAGAATCTAAAAGAATTCGACTAAAAATCCAGCTGCTTTTCTCCATGAGAATTCAAATCTTTTGAGTATAATTCACTGCAGTTTGGGATGTATCCAAATCAGCTAAGTAAATCAGCTAGTTTCATAAAAAGTTTGGACCTGGAAAATGTTGATTGTTTCTAAATATTTATTATTTACTTTGGGTATGTTTAGAAAATATTGCGTGCATTGTTTCTCATGGAGATAGATACATATATAAAGAATTCTTGTGTTGAACTCTATGGAATGGCTGGGATTTGGACATGTTTCACCTTTCATACCATCCATTCTATAGAGAGAGTTTTGGTGTTTTGTTTTGTTTTGTTTTTCTAATGGTTTCCATCCTTAGGATACAATACACTCATCTAAGTGTCTAAGACTTCAGTCTTTGGAGTTAGATGGTCCTGAGTTGAATCTCATCTTGGTTCATGATAAGTTGCATAGCAAATTATTCAACATTTACTCTGTTTTGCATCTGCTAAATAGGAATAATAATGTCTAGCTCATAGAGATAAGGAGAAGATAAAATGAGAGAATATGTTTAATGCTTACTTAAACGTTGGGCATATAAATGGTTCTATATTTATTATTCAGCTATTGCTGTAGCAACAAACAACCTATAAATGGTTCTATATTTATTATTCAGCTATTGCTGTAGCAACAAACAACTCTTAAATCCCAGGGAGTTACAAAGTAAATATTTCATTTATTGTTCCATTTCATGATGGCTACAGGTCTGTTGTTTCAGTCGGCTTGGCTCGACTGGGCTGTATGTGACTTCTCTAGGAAATGCTGTTGGCATGGGGGAGGGCAGGAACTCAAGACAGTAGCAAGAATCCCAGATGCTTCTTAATGCATTTGTTTAGAATCCGTACAGGAACAGCTCAGAGATATTGCGGTATCGGTTGCAGACCACTGCAATAAAGTGAATATTGCAATAAAGTGAGTCAAATCAATGTTTCGGTTTCCTAGTGCATATAACAGTTATACTCCTGGCATATCTCATTTTATTGCCGTTTATTGCAATTCACAGATTGTGGTTTTTTTGGTTTGGTTTAATTTTGTTTTTACAAATTGAAGGTTTGTGGCATCCCTGCAAGGAGCAAGTCTATAGGCACCATTTTCTGATAGCTGTGTTCACTTCATGTCTCTGTGTCACATTTTGGTAATTCTATAAATAGTTCAAATTCTATTATTATTATTATTATAATTATTATATTTGTCATGATGATCTCTGATCAGTGATTATGACTGACTGAAAGCTCAGATGATGGTTAACACTTTTTAACAATAAAGTACTTTATTGCAATATTCGCTTATTGCTACGGTCTGGAACCAAACCCATAATATCTCCAAGGTATACCTGCCTATTGTTACTTCATCTATTTTCCATTAATCAAAAAAGACAGATGGCCAAACCTAGAGTCATCAAGAGAAGAAAGTGGGCTCTGCCTCTCAGGAGGCAGTGAGCAGCTGGGAACAGTACACATACAGCTCACTATTATTAGGTGATAACCACGGAGTCATAAAATTTCAATTTCTGTTCAATTTTGGTAGTAATTATGAGTTAAGAGATTGTACTTTAATCAATTTTAATATCTATTATTTCCATTCTATAAATACCAACCAGTGATAATTGTTGGGTATTTTTAACCGTTCTCATAGCAATAATAATCATCCAACATTGCCTATGATATAGTGATGAGGACATTCTTTCTATAGATACCCTTTTTACATGTACTCATTTTATCAGAGTTTTTAGGAGGAGAGGGGAAAATTCATGGATTACATTTCTTTAGTCAGTGGGAACTCTTATCCTAGAAGAAAAATGATACTGCAGACAGAACTCTGAATCCTATTATATCACAGTGTTACAATGGTACCACTATCCCTCCGCCATCCCTGGTATCCAGCCACCTCACTAATCATAACTTCCTTAAATGATAAGAACAGCTCACATCAACTGAGCACTTAATTTATTCCTCTTTATTCTCAAAGTACCTTATGAAATATCTACTGTAAATATCTTCATTTTATAGATGAGAAAGTTGAGGTGTGGAGAGGTTAAGTGGCCAAAGCCACACAACTGGGAAGGGAATGAACAAGAATTGAAACCTAGACAGTGAAGTCCAGAGCCTTAACGATACCCGGACGCTGTACCACTGCCTGTGAAAATGTGGGGTAATCATGACCATCAAAATACATCAGTCACTTATTATGGGGAAGAAATGAGTTCGTGCATTAATGCATTTAATCCTCAAAGCGTGCTTATAAAATGGATACTATCATTATCCCCATTTTACAGATCCAGAGAGTTAAAGTAACTAAGCTAACATGGCATAGCTGGTTAAGTAGTGGAGACTCACTTTGAAGCAAGAAATTCTGGTGTCAGAATTGTCGCTCTTAGGTGCCATGCACTATTGTCTTGATGAAGAAAAATGGAAAGCTTTATTACCCTCAAAATACCCACACTCCTCCTATATTCTGCAGCCCAACTCTACATCCCGCAGGGTACCCAATATTCCAGACCTGTCTCCCATGCAAAGATTTCAGAGACGAGCTCCTGTCCAGCCTATGTCGTCCCTTTACTTCCCAAGTTATTCCCCGTCCTGTCACCATAACAACACACAACCCGTAATACACAGTTGGAATTGTTATCGAGAGAGGCAGAAGGGAGAAGCTTTTGATGTGTCTCTTCAGGGGTCCTCTCTGACATCTTTATCTCCTCCTGGTGAACTTTGGGCATCCTGGGATCTACAGCTCTGCCAATTAGGCTGTAATCGGTGCAGCTGCCTCTGTGCACGCCTGGCTCCCGGGACCCTGGTAGGACATCTTGCATCCATATGTGGGCTCGCCCAACACCCAACATCCCCAAATCAGAACGAGAAGAGCATCTCAGTTACACAAAACATTGTAGAGAGTAAATAAGGAAAAAACATGGGTTGCATCTGCCTGTTTCTCCTTTATCACAAAGGGACCACAAACTGCTGCAAGCAAATGAGAGAAAGAGAATGCTTCCAGACTCCCTCTCCTTAGTTAAAGAGGTGAGGAAACCGGAAATCAGTATGCTACCCAGAACGGAATAAAAATACCACTTAGCAAGTGCATCTTGGCCCTAGGAGTTCTTGTTCCTTAATCAGTGGATCAAAAGTAGATTTTCCTGCTTTGTATTTAGTACCCCCTTATATATTAATATGTGGAACTAGAAAATTTTCCCCATGGCTAAGGGATTCGTGTTAACTACTTTGTTTTCTATTAATAGGTGTATCGAAAAAGCACACCCCGGGCACCAGGTAGAAACTTGTCAGCATCTTTCCTATGACATTACCCATCTGTGTATCATCTCAGGCTCTAACCTGTGATCTCAATGCTTACTATGTGATGGATAGGGAAGCCACTTCTCTGGGTCTCAGCCTCCTCATTTAGAATCAGTATTGACGGGAATCTGGTTCTCATTACAGTATTGTGTGAGGAGAACAAATCAAAGACTATTAAACAAATATCTAAATCATAAGCCTTGTGCTCCAGGAAGGAATTATTAGCTTGCAATAGATGAGATGTATTAATATACGGACTACATTCACTGGTCCATTCTTTAGACACAGCTGTTTTGGACCCAGCCCATAATTGTTCAATGCCGCACACCCTTATTTATCACCATATCCAGAATACTCAGCAACACTGGATATAGACGTTGAATTTTCTATATGGACCCCAAAATACGCATAAAACCTAGTTCCTCGACAAAACACACAAGTGTATTATCACCCACTGTGATGATGACTGGATTTTCCCAGAGATTTCTCAGACTCTGCTCACTCTTGTGCTCTTCAGTGAGAGGACTCACCTATTCAGGTAGTGATTTAACTTAAATTCTGATGGTGCAAAGAAGTGAGTGAACCGACACAATTAGTTACAGTGCAGAATGCCCCTCTTGTGGCAAGAATTAATTCTTGGGGCCCTGCTTCACACTGTTTAGTAGTCCCTCAGTCTAAATTAATCTTAGGTCGGTACTTCTTCTGCTTCAGGTGGGTGATACCAGCAATTCCATGGTGCTTATTGTCCCTGAATCTTGGCAACACATCTTTCAATCATGCAAAATTTACATGCATGTGCCAGGCATGTAAGAGAGAATCCTGCATGCTTCCAAGAAAGCTGCCTGGAGAAACCACAGACCAGCCTGTCCCAGGTAAACTAAGTGCTGGATTCACTCTATGAGCACATATGCACGGAAAACGTCGCGGCGTATCCTTACCCAGAATCTCTTGCCTCCCACTGTGAATAATTTTTTTTCTTAGAATTTTAAAACCCTCTCCGTTATGTCTAAGCACTCAGTCACAAAGTATGAACTGCATGAAGGAGCGGTCATACACATCAATGAAAATATTGCTGCAGGCTTCCCACCTTTGGAAATGTTCACACGCTGATCTGGGCAGACCCCTCAATGAGATCCAGGGGACTGGTGGCATCCCTTGCAAGCTGGCCTGGCCGGCATGCTTCAGAATCAGAGAAGCATAGTCACTCATCTGTGTGGTTCCTAGTGGCTTCACAAATGAGCTGGCACCGGATGCTAGATGCTGTTATTTTATTTGTGAGAATCCAGAAGTAATTAAAGTGTTCACAGAGGAGGAGAATACGAGTATGTCACCCCGATCTAGTCACAATTGTCTTCACACCATGGGGCCTTTAAGACAGATGTTAGAACACGCTGTTAGCACGACTGGAAGCAAATCATTAGCAATGAAACTTAAAAAATAAAATTGGAGATTAAGGTAGTTGGGTTTTTTTTTTTTTAATAAATTACAAAAGATTCAAGGATATCCTTCTATTGCTATCATTCATGTACTGCTTCGTTTTCTTATAGAAGAGGGTGGAAGGCAGAGTTCAAGGTCTTTGGCTGGGAATTTGATAAGCATCACTTTAATTTCCTATAGCAGTGCCATGTCTCTTTCCCTTATTTATTCATTGGTCTGCCAAATAAAGAACCCTACTATGTGCCACATGCTATTCCAGAAGCTTCACTTACAGCAGTGAGTAACACAGGCAAAGTCCCAGAGAGCTTATTTTCTGTGGGGAGAGGTAGGAAATAAAAAAGTAATTGAAATGATATATATTGTTTCACGTGGAGGTAACTGACAGGTAGAAAATAAATCCGATGGGAACTAAAGAATAACTGAAGGTTGATGAACCATGTAAAATGGAACCATTCAGAAGACATCTCTGGCAGAGGGCCTTTCAACAGAGACCTGAAGTAGGAAGAGAGCGAGCCATGTGGGGCTACAAAAAAAGGTTTCCAGGTAGAAGGGAATATGGGAGTAATGTCTCAAAGTGTGAACATGCTTGAGATTTGGGAAACCTCACTGAACATATTCAAAATAGAAAGGAGGAGCTGGTAGGCAGAAGGAAATATTTTCCTTGGCCTCATTTAGTATTTGGTAGGCTGTATTTAAAATCTACTTATAGCACAAGTAAAGAGAATAAAGCAATTCACCAACTAGCACTGTATTTGTACACCCACAATTGCACAATTTAATGAAAATGTGCTCTCTAAAAGTAAATAGACATGGTGTAAATATCAATATACTTATTAACTACTTATTATAGACAGAGTGCACACATGAGTGAAAATATAATTTAAATTTTGGTTTTCTGACCTTGTCTAATGCCTTGAAAGCTAGGGATAATTCAACCAATTTCACATTACTTTCCTCTTGTCCAACTTCCCCTCCTTGAAACTAAGGCTTGATTTAGTTTCCAAAGAATCTAATTTCGCCAAGATTGCTGAGGAATGCCTCTAATGATGCCCTTCACTTCCACTTCCACTCGGTGCCAACAGCAGTGCGTTCCACCAAATTATTGTGAGGCTGAATGAAATAGAGTCATTCATCGGAGCTAAGTAAAAATAAACAGTTGAAATTGCCTGTCAGTCTCAGGGGGGAAATGAAGGGCCGGTTAAAGATATCTTCCCTTTTAATAAGAAATTTTATTACTTCGGGGGTGTGTTGTGTTCCCATTCCCAGAGTCAGCCAGCTGCCATATCACCTTTGCTGTCGTCTGAGGCTGTTAACTCCTGCCGTGTGGGGTGTCCTCATAAGCAGGCACGATAATGGGTGTTTAATGAGCACTTCAAGTCGGTGGAGCCGGAACCAAGGAGCATGGCAGAATTTTGAGTCCGTTATTGCTACTTCTCGATCTTTTTGATTTGCTCACTAAGCCCCTCTGCTATCATATGGACACCGTGTTAAATTCCTGAGATTACTAACTTCATGTGTTTCTCTCTCTCCGATTCAATAAATGGAAGAGGGCCGCACAAATTTAAAATGAGTCAGGTGCTTGTATTCCCAAAGATCCAGCAAAACAAGATCAACTGACTTTGAGGAAGGAAAATGGGCACTGCGTTCGCTAGTTATATCTGATTACGCTAGCCTTACCTATAACAAAGTTGTTGGTTTTAAATATTCAATTAAAATTACAATGCATTTCATCATGTTTCTTTCCACTTTCCATTACGCTTAGGTAAGGGGAATTGAAAGAGAAATACTTAATGAAAAAAAAATACATTCGCTAAGTTAGGATCAGTAAGAAAAATTGGGGTTGAGGAAGAAGGTGGTCTGAGGTGGGGGAAAAAAGCTAATTATTTCAATGGAAGCACAGTCAAAAATGCAATCTTCAGTCAACCCTGTGAAATCCAAGGGGTGCATCTGGCTCCTTGAACTTGAAGGATCCTTCACTTTCTTGGTGTGTTTCAAGGAAATTGTTTTCCCACGTTTTTGTTCTAATTCACCCAACACTTTACAGGGCCAGGAGAAGAGGGGGTTGAGGAAAATTACAAACTTCACCTTGAACAGCAGGGGGCATCGCAGGGGCTGGCTAACTCTGAAAGCTGAACGTCGGCAAGATGAATTTTCAAAAGGAATTATGCATAAGCAGCATGTATTACAAGCGCACAATCCCCTTTAGTGCTTCTGGAAGGAGCCAGAGCGTGAATGAGGAACACTGACATTGAATGCTACCAGAACTTCAAAAAGAAATTGTCCATGATTTATGTGACTTCTATTCATCCGCTAATATAAAAACAACCCATCTTCTGTTTACAGGTACTTTCTTTGAATGCCCCTCTAACACATACAACGTATCAGATTGGTGGTAGAAAAATCTCCTGCAAGGCTGGCCCATGGAAGCAAGTTCCATTCTTGATGCTACCAGTCGATATGTATTCAGAAATTGTATATTATGCTTGTGAGCCAGAGGCATGCCCACTCGCTTTTCAGCTCTTGCCAGCTTTTGATTCATTTCTAGCTATTCACTGTGGGAGCAGATCATTGGAACTCACCAATGAGCTCTGCTCTTGTATCTGAGAGCCAAAACTGTAAGTGTTGGAGAGTGGAATTAATCCATCTCTGGCTTTCTTCAGGACCTCACAAATTCTTGTCAGCCACCTCAGCTCTGACTTAAAAATAAAACTTCCCTTCTTTATTCCGGAAATTTCTGTGACAATAGGAATCTATTCTCTTCTGTCTTTTCATTCTCATCTACCATTCCTAGTAGGACAACATGAAATCCAGTGGGGAAGAAGCTATTCTGAATGCTCGGTGATACTTTCTTTTCTCATCCTGAGACTTTAACATATTCCCTTTGCAAAGTCACAAGTTCTTGTGAATCGCAACAAGCCCTTCAGTGAGAAGACCCCAGGTGCGCCCAGTGCTTATCATCATCAAAACTGGCTGCACCCTCAGATGGAGGAAGGCCATTTGAACAGACAAGGCTATCAGGAATCTGTAACTCAACCTAGACACTCACTGCTTTGCTGATGTTCCAGATTCATCTTGAGAAATTAAAAAAAATGACTATTAATGTTCTCACCTATTCCAAATCCATGAGAGAAAAATGGTGGATGGACCCGGTCCTGGAAAGCACTGAAGATCTTCTGTAATAACAGACTACTTGCTTTGTTGGGTAATAAGTGTGTATCGACAAATTGGTTCTTGAATTCTCCATTTTATTGTTATGGTTTGTTGTAATTATAGATTTTTAAATCTATTTTTAAGAAGACAATTTTAAAAGGGAACATCTCCACTTGAAAGTCAATCTATTGCCTTTATTTTATTCTTTAGATTTTGATAATAAAAGGTACTTTAGGTACCTATTGCCTTTACTTTTATTCTTTAGATTTTGATAATTAAAGGCAATTAAGGTTATGCTTAGCTGTTATAACAAACTCCAAATTGTTTAATGGCCAAATGAAGTTTTTCCTTCCCCAGCTCCCAGAATGTCAAAGCAGGTGATCCTGACATCGACCTCTCCACCAAATGGTGATTTCAAGATCCAGGCTCCTTCTGTTGTGTGTTTCTCACCATTGCCATGCTTGGCTGCACCAAGCTCACGGGTCATGAGTGGAAAGAGCTGAGTAGCCATGGATGGAAATGGTGTACACCACTTCTAAACACACTCATTTTTCTAGAACTCAATCATATGGGCACACCTATTTAGAGAAGTAGGAAAATATAGCTAGCTATATGCCCTAAGAGAAAAGGAAATGAGATTGGTGAATACATAGCCAGTGTCTGACACACAAACTCTATTAATAATAATTCCATTTTTACATATATTATGCACATTTTAATTTCCTTAAGCAAAGGTACATTCTCTACCAAACTTCTGAGTGCCAAAATCTGTATGAAACTAAATTTTATGGATAGAAAGTAAAGAATAGCTAATTCAGTTGTGAAAGAAAAAAAGAAAGAGAGAAAAAAAGGAAAGAAAAAGAAAAGGAGGAAGGAGAGAGAGAGAGAGAGGAAGGAAGAATGAGTTAATTCCTGGCTACTTTCCTCACAGAGTACTCAAATTTTGAGCTCAATCTAGTTCAAACAAAACTGAAGCTAAAAATATGTCACTGTTGGGGCCCCTGAGTGGTGCAGTTGGTCAAGTGTCCTACTCTTGGTTTCACCTCAGGTCATGATCTCAAGGTTGTGGAATTAAGCCCTGCATTGGGCTCTGCGCTCAACACAAAGTCTGCTTGGGACTCTCTCTCCCTTTCCCTCTGCCCCATCCCCTTCTCTAAAATAGATAAATACATCTTAAAATAAAATATGTACATCACCATGGAAGAGGTCCCGTGCCTTAGAATAAGAACACCTCCAAGATCAACTACATGCCCCACGTGGTTAGCTGTGTAAAAGAGGGAACAATTACCTGAGCAAGAAAGAGACACTAGCAAACCCCACCCTACAGAAACAACTCAAGAGGAACAGCGTTGAATGTAAGCTTCAGGGTTCCCTCTGGCATGACCATCCTCCCATGCCTTCCCAGTTCATCACGGCTAAAAGTACAGCTACTTAGAAGGACAGGAGAATCAGATCAAAGTTGTGCCATCACTGGAAGATGGTACATGTGGTTGCACATCTCTTTCTCCCCACCCGCCCCCCACAGCTGCCAGAGAGACACAACAGTGTGCTGGCAGACTAGCATTACCCTTCAGACGTCAGTGCGTCTCCATAAACACAGTTAATTACCAGGTCATGAGCAAGAGCTTTTAAAATAATTCTCAATTCACATCTGAAACTGTTGAGACAGGAGTAAGATGTCCTGCCCACTGAGGACAGGCTGTGGTTCTCCTATGTCCAAACCCTGCCGACAGGTCCTGGAAACCGGAAAGCCTGCAAGGATTGTGCTATGCATCTTAATCAAGTAGCATGGAAAAGGGAAAGATGGAACTTCTCAATGGGAAAAAGGCGAAGACTACCTGGACAATGGTTTGGGGTATTAAAATACATTTGTTTTCATTGGTCACATCCAACAGTAACTGCAAATCTTTTTCATAATATCTTTAAGACATTCAGACTAAGGATAGACATAATTATGAATGTTGGCTGTTGCTGACTTTTATTCCACTGAACAAATATCAGCCTAAGTCCGTATGGGCAGGGAGTATGTTACGTGTCCCGAGTGCCTAAAACAGCATCCAGCGCAAGGGAGGTCCTCACATATAAATTAATGCTGCTTTTCTATAACAACTTAATGAAGGACTGGGGGATGGTTCCCGAAATAGTTAAAAGTAGTGATTTTTGACATGGATATTACCCCTTAGGATTGGTACTTGAATGATACGCAATAGCGAGTTACATCCAAACTTAACAGGATAGGAGAGGGTGAGATTAAATGTTTCAAAATTATTATCAGTGAGAAAAAAATGCCACAACCATTAGCATAAACATAATCTGAGATTTACTGCAATATCAGAGGAATGATTCTGGATTTGTCTACTTTCTATACTCTTTTGATTGAAGGGAAAAAATCTCTCAAATTTAATTGGATAATTGGTTTGTTATTGGCTGACTGATTAGTGTTTTTTAAATGACCTGGGCCATCCAATCACACCAAAAAGGCCTATGTAAATTAAAATATCAATGTTAATTAAAAGTTCAACTAGTATATATCATAGATTCATTTTACGTAAAATTTATGATGTGACAAAATTATGATTTTGTAGGCTGTGTCACTCATAGTATATTGGGAAGCCTTACAAAAAATGCATACAGTAAATTGAGACTTTTTTTTTTACAGGCTCCAGAGCATAATTTTATTATTTACTTTAAATTATTATGAAGGTTTATAGGTGAGTTGTGTTTTCCTGTCACATTTTCCATCATCCCCTTTGGTTCTTAGATGACAATGCAAGTCCCAATTATAATAGTGTTCGTACAGAGAAGTGTTGATTTGCAATGAAGTGTTTTCGCAAAACTGCCAAGTTTATATTGTAGTAAAATCAGTGATTACCTATATCAGTGATCACAAATTTTGTTTGCAAACTCTGATATCTTGATTGTGGTTACCTCAAGCACATTGACAAGAAGGAGCGCTCAACTGAAGTGTCGTCATGGCTGATTAGAATGTTGTTACGGGTATCAGAATGGGAAGGGCTCGCAACCTGTGTACTTGCCATCTCTGACCTACATTAACAAACATTTAGGAAGCAAAAACATACATTGATGACTGCTCTTTTGACCTGAATTAGTGCGGCTTGCTAAAGTATCTGGTTCTGACTCCACTCATTCTAGCGGGGTAGTTTAACCACTAGAAGAACACAGCTAATTTGCTCCCTAGATCTCAAACTGTAAATAGCAGGTGGGTTATACTATATTTGGTCTGCTCAAACCAGCTTTAACACTGGAAGGGGATTTATTGGCTCATCCCCTGGAAGATCATGGGAGGTCAGACTTCAGGGTCAGTTTGATCGGTGGCTCGGTGATGTCGTGAAGGCACTGCTGGCTTCTGTCACTTTTCCCTGCCTTCCACCAGCCAGCTTCATGCTAGACCAGTTCCTTCATGGTGGTCAAGTGGCTGCAGCAGTTTTAGGCTTCTTCACCACGTACCACACCATGTGTGATTGGGAAAGTGAGGGTCTGCTCTAGCATTGTAACAAGGAGGTGGGGATTTGCCCTGTGGTTCTCTCAGGTCCCAGGACCGCTCCTGCACTAAATGCTGTCGCTGGGGGAGCGGGGTGTGCTAACTGGCCTTTGCCTCCAGGCTCTATTTCAGTAGCTCGGAGTAGACTGTCTCATAAAGTTCATGGACTACACGACCTCATAAAATCTAGGAACTTGTGGGGAAAAAAGAAAGGGGGAAATAGAGCCTGGGTAAGCAACTAAAGATGTCTACTCTCTGACCTAACAGCCTGCGTTTGAGAAGTACAATCAGTTAGGATCACAGGCTCTGGAGCAAGAATCCCTGCATCTGAACGCTGCCTCTTTCTCGTACCAGTGGCATAATTTTGGCCAAGTTAAACTCCCTAGCTCAGCACCTCAGTTTTCTAATCTGTAAAATGGGGATACTCATAAGCCTGTTAGAATAAAGTGAAATTATATATGTGGAAACGGGAATACTCATAAGCCTGTTTGAATAAAGTGAAATTATATATGTGGAAAACTTAGAATAATACCTGGTCTTTAGTAAATACCATACAATTCTTAGCTGTTACTATTTTTGATAGCTTTGCTGTATAATTAACTTCTCTCAAATGCCTTTATCTTTACACATACAAAATGGGATTTGCATGCCAGGATGAGAGCATTGGAAAGTTCCCAAACTATGGGAGTTCCCAAGACTATAGTCTTAGAACTTAGTGGTAGCAATTGATAATGTAAACCGGAATCTTTTTTTTTCTTTTTTTTTTTAAAGATTTTATTTATTTATTTGACAGAGATAGAGACAGCCAGCGAGAGAGGGAACACAAGCAGGGGGAGTGGGAGAGGAAGAAGCAGGCTCATAGCGGAGGAGCCTGATGTGGGGCTCGATCCCATAACACCGGGATCACGCCCTGAGCCGAAGGCAAACACTTAACCGCTGTGCCACCCAGGCGCCCCCGGAATCTTTATTTTTCTTTAGAAAGAGTCACAACTAAATGGCAAATAATTTGCCTTAGTATCGCACAGTGCTCTCAACACATTCACCTCAATATCTTGATGTTATCATTGGGTGACTTCATAATTAGATTCAGATTCTATATTCATTCTACGCAAACAATATTGCTCTTACTGAGGAAAGTTTTGTGCTCTGTTTTATTTTGAATCAGAGTTGAAAATGGATTGCACTCTACTGTCTAATTAAAGACCTATCTTCCACATGCACAGCTTTTTTCTCATGAAGCACTTTGGTGCTTTTCCCAGTGCGGTGTGGAAACTGGACATGCTGTTGGAAAAGGATAAATAACAAACCCTTTGAACTTCCTTTTCTCAGATGAAAATACAGCTTAAAAACTTTCTTACAGGCCTTGGCTGATATTTTAGACAGTTTTCTTTGATTATGCATGATACAGGTTAGGGGGGAAATGGGTGTATGGGGGAGTTGCTATTGGATAAAGAGGTAAATGCCACATTCAGCAGAAGAGCTGAGCTGCCAGGCTTTGGAGAGACCGAAGTGATGAGCATCAGGGTCCTGATGCCAGTGCAACCATCTGTCCTTCTTCCAGCCGTTTGTCTTTCTGTATCAGTACTGTCCTCCCAGACCAGCTTTAGCCGTGGGATGCCGGACACATGGCTCAAATCAATTCTTCCCCCACTCCTCATATTCCATGATTGAGAGCTCTTTCTTACCCACTTCAGATAGGAAAAATTCCAGAGAATGAGTCCATAGGACTAGCCTTCCTCATGTGCACATCCTTGTGACTAGAAGTGGGGTCTATTGCTTGGATAAGGGGTTGGAACATCCTGAGTATAGGAAAATTATAAGCATCATAGCTGGGAACTTCTTAGTGGGAAGATAAAAGTTTTTTTCTTATTTTACCAATTTTTTGAGGCAGTGAGCCAAGTGTGGATTCGGACAGAGCTGAACAACGTATTCACAGAGGTGGGCAGGGAGCCAGTGAACCCTCCGCAGTTCTGCAAGAGTACCCGCGTACTTGGTGTAGAGCCAGGTACCGACTGAAGGGCCGGCCAGGAAGAAGGGCCACCAGGGTCCCTCTCACCAGCCTACATCCCCCGTTGTCTTCAGGGCTGATAGAGCAGCCCAATCTCAGAAAAATCTTTCAGCTGAACACAGAGCATTCTCCCGCAGTTTGTTGACACTTTTCCGCATCCTGCCCGGAGGACAGGAGCCAGGAAATGGAAAGCCTGTAGTTCTGAGATGTTCATTTGCTTCTGAGGTGCATATAATTGCTGATTAGTTTGGCGCTCGGATGTATGCCTTAACATTTAGCTTGTGAAAGAGGAATACATTAGCCCTGCAGGAACCATAACTATGGCATTTTCTGACTTGTCAAAATGCCCTTTATGCATTTCATAAAATCATTTTTTTAAATAAATAAAGTTGGAGTTATGGGCCAAACCTCACCTAGAAGACCAGGGCTGAAGGATAAAGTTGTAATTTCTTTACAAGGCGGGGCCCTAGATTCTTCTAGCATTATCTTACATCTGACTGCAACACTGTCTACAAAGGGATGGTTACCATTCATCTGGCCTAGATGGCAAACATCCACGTATCATTGGGCCTTAGGGTCTGAATTAAACTAGAGCATTATATGATGAAATGGTACCATATGCCTGATGTCTTTGTTAATCAATTAATAAGCAGCCTTCCTATCTATACGATCACACTGAACACTATAAATGATATAGACCCCCTGAAGAAACATGCGACTCGTTGTGAGTCACATAAAAACATTAAAAGAAGATTAGGGACCAAATTCTAAGTTGTAACTGAGAAAATAAGTCAATATGCACTTTGTGGGGGCTAGATTGGTCTAGATCCATTTCTTGGAAAACACAGGGCTTGAAACGGATCTCAGATGATGAACGGAAAAAGGGTATTTTTTACAGTCTCTATTTTTACGATTGGTATAGATATGTAGGGTTGAAATTGCATTTCAGGCAGTGTGAATAGCCTGAACCAAACCACAAAGGTGATCTTAGAAGCCCCCATGGATTGTAGAGAGTATGAGGCACACGGTAAATCATATTGGAGGGTGAGTGACGGATGATGAAAGCTGGACAAAAAGATGTTCACTTGGTGCACTAGTTTGCCGAGCAGGGAAGTCATGAAAGCCATATTTTTTTTGAAACAGAAGTCATTCCGGTCTGTGTGTGAGTGTGGGTGCTTGCACGCACATGTGTGCATGAAAGAGAAAGAGGGAAAAGAGGGGCGAGGAAGCGTCAAGTCAATTATTAGAAGGCAGAAGTAGCAAGCTTATGGAAGGTATGTAGTAATGAAGTCTGAAGTTAAGATGACGATAGAGTCATAACAAGTAAAGGTCATAAAGATATTTTCTAAAACAGGAATGGCAGGACTTGACGACACTGAGACACAACAAAGCCTTTTGGATTGGGAGACCGTTGAAAACTCAGCCTTTCTACTCATGTTGGGTCATCTAGTTCCTTCCAAGTGGCCGGCAGTTGAAGGGAATTGTTTCTGGTCATTATTAGTGTGATTGGGAAAAAATGTCAGCTTCTGCCTGGATCGACTCATTGTTCCATCAGAGAGAAATGAATACTAAGCTATACACGAGGAATCCCTGCACCTTTGGGTTTCCATGCCCAGCCTTGCTCGATTACAGTTTGTGTTCTCCCACAAAGACTAATTAAGTGGGACTTAAAGGAATGCTTTCCTCTGGGGAAAAAAAGACAAGTGATAGAAATTCTCAGTGAAATACAGTTGGTAGAAGTCTGGGGTATAATTATTGCTGGGTTTTCATTTGTAGAGGAACATTATGTTCCTTTAACCAATAATTTCTAAGTTCAGAATTATTTCTGAAAAAGCATTTGCATCTCGGTCTACACATGCACGATTAACCCTTGAATGATGTGGGAGTTATGAGCACCAACTCCCCTGTACAGTCAAAAATCCACATATATTTTTTAATTCCCCCCAGAATTTAACTACTATTAGCCTACTATTGACTGGAAGCCTTACCGATAAACAGCCAACACATATTTTGTATGTTATATATATTATGTTGTATTCTTAAAATAAACTAGGCCAGAGAAAATGCTTTTAATTATAATAAAAAACACACAGAACACACTGTATTTGTTGGAAAGACCTGTGTATAGGTGGACCCCGCCGTTCAAACCCATGTTGTTGGAGGGTCAACTGTATAGTTGTAAATATCTGTAGATGTGTATATATCAAAATCAATTGCAAACACACCCAAAGATTTGCAAAACACAGCCCTGTATCTTCATGCAGTCTTATAAAGCATAGTTAATCTCAATTTTATTGAAAATACAGCCAATTAGTACACATCAGTAGTCAAGGAAAATGACAATAGGATCCAGGTACCACTAAATAGGAGTTGGTTCCATTTCAGGCTTCAGCAAATTAGTGAAGTCTGAATTCAATTTGGCTGCTTGATTCAAGCCCCTGATCAATACAGACTAAAAAGAATTGACAGAGTTTTCCACTCTTCAGACCAGGTCAGTTAAATTTAAAGAGATAAGTACCACTTAGAGGAGCGAGTAATAGTAGCGCCTGGATTGGGGTGTGGTGTTCAGGAAAGGGTACACTTTTTGAAAAGCATAAGAGTCACTACCCCCGGGGCTCCCAATTCCATTTCTGTCATGAATCAACTATGTGATCATGAACGAGGACTTCACATCTATCTGCCTCAGTTTCCTCACTCGTAAAATGGTAACGTTAAAAACGATCATCTCCACAGATAGAGCTCTGATAGCATTTTTAGTGAGATCATGACCTTCCTGCTGCAAACCAGGTGTTGGCGTGAGAGTCATCACGTGGAAAACCAAAGCAATTACTGTCCTTTGCCTGGTCACAGTAGCCTGACCTTTCAGCACACACAGCATAGGCTATTGTTCCTCCCCAGCCCCCTCCCTGCATAGAGCCTGTTTTCCCCAGGACTACAGCCATGACTTCCGGGTTGGTCTGCAAACTCTGCCCTCCTCTGTCCATGTACACACGGGTCTTACTCCGCCCCCCCCCCCACTACTTTGGTTTCCTTTTATCTCCCAATACACTATAAGGTCTTCTCAGTAGAGACCATGCCTTGTATTTTCTTGTATTCTCTACACTGTCTGATATAGCATCAGGCATATAGCAGGTGTTGGACCAACGCCTGTGGGCAGCTGGGTTTGCTTAATTAACAGACACTTAATTTTCACTCAAAGAACTTTTGGTCTAATAGGCCACCAGAAATTCCGACAAGAAATGATCAAATACGATATACGAAAAAGTAATGCCTGGGAAATGATGAGAACATGTATTTCCTTTTTAAAGTTTCAAGACCTTAGTATATACTCTTGAAACAGCCCATTCTGTCACATGTAGGAGAATTCAGTAGCACTGACTTTTAATGTTTGCATGAGAAAGGTGCCTTCTTTTTAAAATCCTTTAAGCTGGAGGGAGGAAAAAAGGTGGATGGGCAGGTGGGGTATGCATGCACACACATGTGGGAGAAAGATCGTCTTCCTTTCTATTTGTAAAATCACTTCCTGCTGTTCTCAGAGATAAACTCTGACACCTAAAAAAGGAAACAACTGCTACTATTGAATTACTGCGTGTCTAGAGGGACTAGCAAGAGTCCGTGCCTTTGGCTGTGTAGGCTTTAAGAAAGCCAGATCGCATATTTCATTATACTTGATACCTTAAAAGGGATTTGCTTTCACATACCCGCATAAAAAGGAGCTAAGTTCTCATGCCATGACCTAAGAGAGGGACACCTTCTTCTAGCTGCCAGGGATCTAGGAGACGGACCAGTAAAATGACTTCATATCTGTGGATGAAGTTGTGAGAGCCCTCTTGGGTTTAAATACGTCTTATCATCTTGTACTTAACAAAACTCTTCCATGGTTTATTGCAGAGCAACTCTTTAAAATGACCTGCTTATTAATCTCATAAAAGGGATTCCTATTCAAATATAAATATTAACTTTGTTTTAAAAAATAGGAAGACCAAATCTTGAGCTCTGGAATGACATACACTGTGTTCCAATCCCATGAGACCCTTACTAGGAGCCTAGACAAGTGACCTGAGGTCTTGATACTTTTGTTCACTTTCCTTGTTAAATGAGAGATGTTCTGGTTTCTACCTTAAATGATACCACATATACAGCACAAAATAGTGTCATACGTGTGATCAATGCGCATTCCAGCTTCAATCTTGAGACAATTGTGGTTTATTTTTATATTCTGATTGTTCACTTTCCTTGTTAAATGAGAGATGTTCTGGTTTCTACCTTAAATGATACCACATATACAGCACAAAATAGTGTCATACGTGTGATCAATGCGCATTCCAGCTTCAATCTTGAGACAATTGTGGTTTATTTTTATATTCTGATTATAAAATAATGCAAGACAGATTCTTAAATCTAATAGTTTGATAGCACATTCATGTCCAATACAGGACAGGAAAAAAAGTGAAAATATCTATGGAATATAACAGATGTGGGGAAAGCGTTGATAACTTTCATTGAACATGATGAGGTTTACCCCAGGATTGCTGGTGCTCTCAGAATAATGCAATTTCAGGCCACATTCATGACACCCACGTATTTTCAAAAATAGTACTCTCTGAAGATAATCACTGATTGTCAGAAAAGGATAAATGGAATTGACTGGTCCTTCTCCAGCCCTCTTCTCCAAACACACAGCACCCAACTAAACCAACCATCAAACAAAGCAAACCAGTCGTATAATGACTTCAGACTGAATGGTGACATTTTTAGCCAATGAATGTTTAAAGCAAATGCATATGCATAGTGTCTGGAATGTGTAAAATTAATACCATTCCAAGTACCAAAGAGGCTTTGCAAAGGCCGAGTCATATTAGGGAATTGGAATTGAGAGGAAAAGAGACCCCAGAAGTATTTCTGTGAATTGCCCATTGAAGTCACTTCAAAGTTCTTTCAGCGATGCAAGTAACGGATGGGGAATTTTAAAATTTATTGGGATTACTGGGTGCCTGGGTGGCTCAGTCAATTAAGTGTCTGACTCTTATTTTCAGTTCAGGTCATGATCTCAGCGTCATGAGATCCAGCCCCGCACTGAGTGCAGCCTCTTAAGATTCTCTCTCTCCCTCTCCCTCTGCCCCTCCCTACCACACATGCTCTCTCTCTCTCTCTCTCTCTCTCTATATATATATATATATATATATATAAAATAATAAAATAAAAAAGAGTTATTGGGATTATTGTCCTGCTTTTCTTTCAAATTAATGTGATACAACACTAAGATTGGGCCACTTAGAGACCTCATTTATTCAAGTTGCAGAATTTAAGGGGAAAAAAAAACAAACATCTAAGTTACTTTATAGCTCTAATCTACACCGTTGTAAGAAAAAGAAATAGCATATTTAAAGTTAAACTATTTGGTATCATTTACATTCAAAGAATGAAAGATAACATTGGTACACATAATAGAGTTCGATTTTATCAATGCTGCTATTAGCTTTTTCTATACAGACACCAGGAAAACCTGAATGAAGAATTTAGTTAAGTCGTTTCTTTCTGATCTTCTAAGAACTTTTAGCAATAGTATCCTTGGATGTTCTAGGGGAAGACCTAATAAAGCTTATTATCTAGTGGGATCAATGCAAGACAAAGAGCCGAGTTTATTATAAAAGACAATGGATAGAAAAGATATTTAATAAGTACAGTAAATTTCTTACAGTCTGTCTTCAGGACTCATTATGGCTCATAGATGCCATCTACGTTCTCTAATTTGTCTTTAAAATACTTTGGGAACTCATGAGCACAAAAGCAAAAAACAACAGTATTTTAGTCATTAGGCCTTTAACAGATCTGAAAACAGGCTTTGAATCACACTGAAGAAAGATCAAATTTCATGAAGATTACGAGTCTAGATCTACTCAGAGAAGGATGATTGAACATTGAAAGAAGAAACTTTATCCATTGGGAGAAAACCTTGTGCTTTGCTTTGACTAAAAGAGATCCAGTCAGGGAAGTGTTAAAAAGACGAGTTCAGCAGAGTGCTGCCCTTCGCTTAAACAGCTTTTACATGGAACTGTCCTTTTCAAACTGATCCAAAAGAGAGAGAGAGAGAGAGAGATTGAAATCAGTGATTAATTTAGCCTACTAGACTTGCAAATTCAACCATCTACTTGATTATATTGACAAATGTTACCAATTGTACAGATGTCACAGACTAACTAAAAAAAGTTCTGAGACCACATGAAGAAATTTGCCCAGGCAGAAATTTATCAATGAGTGAAAAAAGGAGGTGTGCCTGTATAAATGCCCCACCTCCGTGTGTACAGGGCCTCAATGTCACTCTATCTCTATACTCCAAATATTTGTGATTTGTATATTACAACATAGATTTGTAATATAATCGACAGGTGACACAAGGCAAATATCACTGCTCCTGGCAGTCTGTCAAATCAGAAATTCATTTATATGTGTGGCAAGTCCTCCATCTCAGAACTCTTGGCTGGAAAGTCTTGATTGGCACCAATTACTCTCTGGCCATGGATGCTTTCTGTGTGGCTTCCCCGGGCCCTCCTCCCTTACACAAAGGCAAAATCTACCAGTTACATTTCTCACACAAGCTTAGGAAAATGATGGCTGCCTTTCCCCACTCAGCACAAAGGTCCATATACGTCTGAGACATACTCCATCTTCTTTCTTCATAGGTAAGAGCACTGTCTTGCTGGCAGCTTGATGGTAGGCTACCTGACTTCCTGATGATAGGAAATTTTCACCTTCTACCCTGGCTATTGAAAATCTTTCCTTTTGTACTATTACATAAAAAACTAACTAAATTCTGTTTTAGTACTGGCTTACATGTCGTTTTGTGAGCTGTATGTAATAAAACAAACCAAACAGCTAACTAACATGTACTCATTACAGGAATCAAGTCAACTGTTAAGTGCATGAAATTATAAAATAGCTTAAATAATATTTTATAGAATATATAATATATATTGTTTTATATAATCTGTTTTAATCCTCCCAAGGATGAAAATTAAGTATTAAAGTTGATCTGTATCTATTACATTAAGGTGATTGGAGAGACTGTCTTTTCCAAAGCTCACTTGGTTCTCCATGTATGAAACACACATTAATTGGGGCCTGCAGTGATCCAAGAACCACAACAGGCCTTGGGAATATAACAAAGACTAGGAAGCCTGGGAAGTGGTGCTCACCTTCAAATTCTCCTAGACTATTTAACCCACTGAGAATCAGATACTTCCAAATTTTTGAAATTCATAGATGTATGAACATGTGTTTGCATAAAATTCCTTAATAAATAGGATTACAATTGTAAAATGCCCACAAAGTTTAGAATACTAAAAAGAGAGCACTATCTTTATTTCAAGAGACAGATCTAAGATTGGAAACATACACATACGAACAAGTTACATTCATCTTAAGGGTGATTCAACGTACAAACGTGGCTATGTCCTGTCAACATGGAGTCGGTAGATTAATTAAAGGAAGAATGATTTTGGAGATCCTGGACAGAATCAGCAGCTTATTCTCCAAATATAAGGAAATTTAGGCAAATATTCAGAGGCCAGGGAAGCAATTGATACCCCGGAGATTGATGGTATGCAAAGAATCTTGCCAGGAGACAAAAAGAAGAAATAAAGTAAATGGCTGGAAAATTTAAAAGGTAATGAAATCTGTCTTTCCACATGGTGATCAAAGGTTATTACTGTGTAGAAAGTGGCAAAGTAGCATGGCTATGGAATGTTTGAGAAGTTTCTTGCTTGTAGTTTTGAAGACTTTGTTGAAATCGCTAGCATCTGGGAAACTTCTATAAGCAAGTTGATGTTAATTCAGGTGTGAGGTAATATGATAAGAGAATAATAAGATTGGTTCAATGTGTTGAAAAGATGAGAAAACTTGGCAAACACACCACAGGTTACAGAGAGATCGGAGACCTGAAGCCTGGGCCAGAAGGGACATTGGCTGCACTATTAGGGAAGTGGACAGTGAGGAGGGTTCAGCGGGAAGAAGTTTCACATTCATGGGAGTTGGAAGTAAGAGGTCAAGGAAAACACAAAAATGTAGGCACTCACCCAGGTTCAGGGGAGCAAAGCATCGAGAACCCCAAGGCCCCAGGCTGACCTTACCTCCTGTTTGCCCAGGACAGCCCTGATTTATGTCTTTTTTACCCTTACTCAAAAAATGCCCTTGTTTGAATGACAGATTAATTACATACTCAACCTTCCAGGAGAGGGAATGAAGAGGAAGACTCCTTTCACTTGTATTCTCAGGACAGAATCCTTGAATGGATTAGCAATAACCGAGTTAATTAGTTCCATTAGATACATATTTCTGTTTAAGCTTTATACTTGCCATGAAAAATGTTATGTATAATAGCCCAAAATCCCAATAAATCCACCACACCTTTCCTGTCTCTGGAAGAATGAGAACATTGAAAAGAACCAGCTCCCAGGGCATAATGCATTTTAGCCAACTGCCCAGAAAGCGGGTCCCTCCCATTGGTTAATTCATGAATCCACAAAGAACTTGATGCATTTTGGTTCCACTTACTTCTAACAGTGATGACGAGGTTTCAGAGCCTGACAATTACAGAACAATAATGGTTGTGACTGGACTCAAAATGACTTCCTTAGAGAGTATTTCAAGTTTGTGAAAACATTTACTGGCTTTAAAAAATTAGATAATGACTCTTGAATGTAATAGCATCTATAGATCTAAATTTTAACGTGACGTGCTTGCTATTGAGTCAGATTTTTTAATTGATCTTTAAAATATACAAGTGTTGTTCCTTTAATTTAATAATTATGGTATCTATGCACTAAAATCTGATAGAGATTTACAGGCTGTTTTTAAAGAAATCATTTTCATACATAGCATTTGAGTCTTATGAAATCTCTGCAATGTTAAAAACTAAAAGCAGGTATAATTATATCTATTTTACCAAACAGAACCCTAATTCTTCTAAAAATTAAATGATTAATCGGGATCAAAGCAATGTTTTATTGTTTTTGCACTACAAACAACCCTGTTTCCCATCGGCTCTTTCTTACTATGTCGTACATAAAAGTGCATTTCAATAATCGCCATAATTTGGACAGAGCCATGTTAAAATGGACTTCGTGTCTTTCATAAGGACAAAATTTATGAAGATTGACGAAGTGTGTAGGATGTTTCAATTTCCTAAAATGCATCAATCTAACAGAGAAATGATTACATGTGAATTATACATATATCACGAAAGCAAATCAGCTGAGGCCAGCTACAGGCAAAATTTCCTAAGCTTCCATTTGTTGGGAAACTACTGCTTTCAAATAAGTACACCTTATTATATTTTTTAATTGAGCTCATTCACTGGTGTTCCCTTAACTCTTTCTAGTTCATCTGATTTATCCATCCAGTGAATAACTACATTATTAAAATATTTCCCTTCCAGTATGAGAAAGTGAAGCAGGTTTCTCTGTTTTCCTCTGCCATCTTCTGTATTTAGTAGAGAGAGGAGAACAAATGAATAAGGAGGTAGGAGGAGGAAGAGGACCGAGGGGAAAGTGGAAGAATGAGAAAGGAGAGAGAGACAGAGAAGAACTGATCCCCGCTGTAGACAACAGTGCTAACGTGTCTGGCTCCAAGCTGTGTACTCTGGAACTCCAGGAGTCACCATTCATGTGGTCAATACTGTGACTAGTTGCCCCTGAGCTGGTCCAAGACGATGGCCCTAAATGGTAATATAATTGTAACTCACATTACACACACACACACACACACACACACACACACACACAGTGCCTATTAGGGATACCCACAAGCAATAGCCTAGTGTTCGTGTCATCTGACTGAATTTCATCAATTCCCTACATGGCACTGCAAGCTTGGTCCAGCACCGTGATGTGGTGTGTATACAAAGGAGAATTGTCCCCGACTCTGCTTTTGTCTGTTGCTTTTCTGGACCGTTTATGTAGACCTGGTTTCATTTATACTTGGGGTGTGAGTGGGAGAATTGGCTGTGCTAACATGTCATGGAGGTGCATCAGTTGATATGGAAGAATAAGGAACAGTGACATTAAATTGTGCAGTCACACCTGAGTGCTCCTGAAACAAAAGGGGAAATTTCCATCCATTTCCTGAGGAAACTTATTAAGAATAAAAAAGTACATATTCTTTCCCTCCCCAGTAAAACAGTTACTCTATGCGATAAATTTAAATTTAGTAACTGCTGCTAATGAGGTTGTTTACATTTGTACTGTCACTTTCATATCAAGACACATCACGGATAGGAACAGATCTGCTCTGCAACATGCAATACAACCTTCACAGCGACGCTCCACGGTGCTTTTGGAAGTCCGGCCATCATGTGCGCTGAGCAAGTCAAGGGAATATTTCAGAGCGGCCATATTTAATCAGCCCTAATGGACGTTTTGGTTATAGTTAAATCATAATTATCACCCCCAGCTGCTCAAAGTGTGTCCGTCCGGCATACATTTATGGAATGCCTACTGTGTACTTCAGACAAAACTTGCTTTTAGTGATTCTCTAGAATCTCACATGTTGAGAGGGCTGTGCCTTTTAGGAAATTACTTCATAATGATGGGGAATGACAAACTAGTACCCCTAAAGAACAAATGGACCTTTAGGAGGTAATTTTGTCACCTCGTCTGCAAGAAATTTCAAATAATGGTGGTCATGGGCACTTAGTCTAACACCGACTTCACAACTCTACCGTATTTCATATAATCATGACAACCGTAGGGATCTTTTCTTTCTTTTACAGATGGAATGAAGGGAAATGCCTCGTATTCTGATCAACTCAAAAGCTGTGGTTTCCCAAGCCAAATATATATATATTTTTTTCATATATATAAAAAACATATAAATTTATGTATTTATATACATATTAATAATATATAAAAATATAATCTATATCATATAAAAATATAATCTATATAGTATATATACATTTTATATATAATATAAAGATATATAAATATATAAATATAAATATATAAAATGTACACATGTTTTAGATATATACATATATACATACATTATATATACATGTGTTTTAGAATTTATGATAAATATATATTGTTATATATAAAACACATATAAAAGTTGGTTTATAATTTATAAATTGAGTCAAATTATAAAATTTATATGTAAATTATTATATTAAAACCTATTTTTTCCTATCAACAGTGTTATAACAGTTTTAACTTATAAGGATCACATATTTAAATCAGAATTAAAGTGACAGTTATATATAGCGAATTGAAAAAAATCCCATAGAAGACCAAAAAATTCCCAAATATATGTCTTTGCAATATATCATCCAGTCCATTAATATATGTATGAACATATTTATAGTATTATGAATATGTAGTTCCATGGAGAGAGCTCATATTCAGAAATTATTTAAGAGTTTTCCGCTTTCAACTTGTTCATTCTTATTCATGGTCATCCTCATCCTCTTCTGTATTGTGTTTCATCAGGCCTCCAACCCTTCATTAGTCAATACTTCTCTAGGGCTTTCAACTGCTTTTACTAGACTACTACAAAGCCATCACTAATCAATTACCTGAAAAATGAATTTCTCTTCTTTACCAAGCTGAGAATTCATTAAAATCCTTGCTTCTTTTTTTCATAAGTTTCAAAATCATGCACTGACTGTTTCAAGCTCGTTAAGTTCCCCAGAGTCTGCTATATAAACTGTTTCTTCGCCCTTTCCCTCTCCCTGGCTTTCGTCCCTTTTCCTCTCTTGTGTGTAGCTGCATCTGATGGGTTGATGCTGGAACCTAACAGGAGTTACGGTGCTATACCACAGTAGTGACTCCGTTTATATAAAGTGGTATTTTTAAGTTTGGTTTGGTTTGGGTTTTTTTGTTTTTTGTTTTCTTAAAGCAGTGTTCTTTTTCCAGTCTTCAATACCAAGAAAGACTCCTTTTCCTTTTTATTTTTTCCCCCTCCCCTCTGTTTCTGGAAGCAGATAGAGGCAGGGAAAATTCTAGGCAGAGAGGTCTTCGGCATCAGTGTCCCACAGAATCTTCTGGCTTTCCATCACACTTAGAATAAATCCCAACTCCTTGTCATGCCCTGCAAGGTCCCACAGGCTCTATGCAGCTTATCTCTTTGACCAAAGCTCACACCAAGCACTCTCCTTCAGATCCAGCCACAGTGACCTACTTTCTATTCATGGACTGGGCCCAATTCTTGGACCTTCAAGACTTTCACAGTAGCTGTTCTCACTGCTTCTTAGATCCAGGATCACCTCCTCAGAGAGGATTTTCCAGACCATCCAATGTAAACTTGACTCCCATCCTCCTCAGGCATTATCCTATAACCCATTTTACTGCCTTCTTACCATAATCGGTACTGCTTTTAAATTGATGATTTAGAATCCATATCCATCCCCCAATTAGAATGTAAATCCCCCACAGCCATGTGTCTCCTTTCACTGCAGCATCCTAGAATCTGGAATATTATCTATAAAAGTGGCATGGAGTAAATAGGAATTGAGTGAATAAATTGATTAATAAGATGAATCTTCTAAACTGGACATTCATCATGATTTATGTCTTAACTTAAAACACTTCCTAGGCCCTCCCACTGGTAAGATCTACCTCAGATATGACAAAAAGAGACTTATGTGAGCGTGTCACCCAGCTTGCGTGCTCTTCCCATCAATCTTCATCTACCCAAAGATTGGATTTTCAAGGACCAAATTTAGCCTGTGGACAGGACCAAGTCTTATCAAATTATGAGATTTTATGAACAACCTCTCAAAGTTCACTGGCATATAAATACTAATCTCCCCAGTGTCTCCCTTGTTCCTCTACATAGTTCTGCATGTTTTCTTCACTTAACACCCAGAATGAGCCTTTTATTTATAAATCTCCAGTCCATGTTTTTCCACTTTTCAAATAGGAATAAATAAATTAAAAAAAAAAAAACAGATCTGGACTTAAGGAGAGACTTTATTCAAAAACACTGTTGCAATAATGGAAGGGAGCTACTGAAATGGGAAGAAATCTCAGACCATGAAGTCTGCAAACAAATCCGGAGGTCAAGCAGAAAAGGGGATTGTCTTTTATGGATAGGAGTGAACCACACTAGAAACAAGTGTGGTGGAATGGATGAGCACGTAGTTTGATTGGACAGTTGAGCAGGAGAGGTCATTACAGAGGAGATGTTCTAAATTCTAGTGTTTAACCTTAGGGGTGAGTCAAGGTCAGCATCCTGTGAAGAAGATTGAAACTTACCTGAAGTTTGGTCAAGTTAAATTAACAGGCATTTTGTTATAATTGGCCAGTGGGGTTAAACAGTTCAGCTGATCATTTGAGACAAACAATAGGAATGAAGAAGAGGGTCAGTGTCCAGCTTTGCCCTGAGTAAACAAGGACATCATCCCCAGATCTTATCTAAGTCATGGGGGGAGGGTAGTTCTTTGCAGTAAACCACAAAAGTGGGTGGATTTTTTTAACCATCACTGATTCTTAGGAACACAGGGCTCAAGTAAAGTTTAATACGGTCACTCCCCGTTGGTTTCTAGTTTAAAGTAAAACCTTGTGTTTTCTGTGATCTACAAGGCCCTATGTGATCTGACTTCCACCAGTTCCACGAGTTATCTCCATCCCATCTCACCTATGCTCATTGGCCTCCTAAGTAACTTTCCATGCTAGGCACGGTCCTGCTCAAGCCTCCTGGGCTTGCTCACCCTCTGGCTGAACATCGTGGAGAACAATGACACAGCTTTCTCTCTCATTGCCTTCGGGTGTCTATCCAAATGTCATCTTCTTACAAAGCCTATCTTCACCACCTTACATAACAAAATAACTCTTCTCATAACAATTCGCCCCTCCAAACTCCTGATCCTGCCACATTTTACCCCATGGCACTTACCACAATTATATAGGCTTTGGCTGTTTTTGTGTTGATCTCTCTCTTCCCTGAAATGTAAGCTCAAGAGGGCAGGGACTCCTCTCTTTTATTCACTGCTGTATCATTATCTACAATTATTTGTTAGATGACTGAATGAGCTAACAAAGGATTAAATGAATGAATGAACAAACAAGTAGATAAAACTAATTATATTGTCTCAGACTGGGAAATTTTGCTGAAAGAATCAATAGTGTTTAAGAAGTGATTTCTCTTAGGATCCTAGGGAAAAGGAGGACCAAAATGAGGGACCCTAAAATGAAGAGGGTCATAAAACTCTGCACTCAATTCCCAGCACTAGAAATCACTAAAGAAATGTATAACTTATTACAATTTAAATGAAACCAGCAATAAAATTGATACAAGTTCCTGGTGCTCTACCCATCAGTCTATAATATCACATTGGCATGGACCCAGTCTACAGAGAGATATATGGCACCTATTGGCTAAAGATGGAAATGTTAAGGGAATCTCTAAATACATTGAAAACCAAAAAGGGAGAATAGTAATTAATTATGTTGTTAGAATAAATACATGATTTGTGTTCCAAATATAAATAGACTGGATTAATCAAATGTCATACTGACATTTCTAATAATGATTGAACTGTGCAAATTCCATTAGTGAGCTATACCTGCCAAGAGAAAAGTTACAGAGGATCAATTAAACAAACAGGAAATTATCTTCCCCCCAGATAGTCCATGGATCTTCCTGTTTGCAGTGGTGCCTGGATCCTTTGAAAATTAGATAGACATTTACATAAGATTAATAACTCCTCCCCTTCTTCCTTGCACCCCCAAATCACTCTGCTGCTTAATACCCCAGAGTTATCTAATATCTTTGAAAAAGAGAAGCTTTTAATGAAAACAGCAAATCAAAAATGGCTTAATATGTCAGAAAAGATCACAGCATTCTAACACAAAGACCTCTGTATTAATAAACACACCTGCAATGTTTCCAAGATTAATGAGAAATATCTTGGCAGAACTCATTTTAGCAGTGAATTTGCCTGGTTATACTTATATATCATCTTAAAATCGCCTGCTTGAGCATAGACAATGATACCATAAATATGTATTTGAAACGAAATTTAAATTTTAGGGAGGCAATATCCATTCATTAAAGAGGAAGAAACAAATGCATTACAATGAATCTCAGGTAAATGAAAAGGGCTGAATCCAGAGCTATGAAAGGGTCTCTTATATTTGTGAGTTTGAGGATATTATTATTCAAAGCTAGGCTGTACTTCAATTGATTCCTTCAGAGGTACTCTTATCTGAGGGTTTAATGGGAGTGGGTTTAATTCCCATAAACTAATTCTCTTAGAACTGAGGAACCTCAAGTTAAAATGCTGGATCAAATGCGGCATTTTGCTGTAGCAAGGGTAGACGAGCTGGCAAGTCCATCAAGGAAGCTACTAGATTTTATCAGCCATGTATAGTCATTGCTGTTCTGCTCGGGCCCTTCTGGTCTTACAGGGAACTAAATTAACTGTAGAGATGCTCCAGAAACCTTTTCTGTGCAGATTCCTTTTAATAACCAAAACAATAAAAGAATGCAGACACTTAAGATAGGCATAGTTACAATGTCATTTATATGAAGTTCAAGAACAGGCAAAACTTAACTATGGTGATATAATTCAGAGTAGAAGTAAGATAGGTTTGAAGATGCCCCCAGCGCGCGCACACACACACACACACACACACACACACACACACGATGTCCACATCCTAATCTCCAGAACCTGTGAATGTGACCTTCTTTGGAAAAAGAGTCTTTACATATGTAATTAAAGCTCTTGAGATGAGATTCATCCTGGATTACCCAAATGGGCTCTACATCCAATGACAAGGGTCAGAGACATACAGAGGAGAGACAGAGGAGAAGGCGGCCATGGGAGAGGGAGGTAGAGACTGGACTGATGTAGGCATAAGCCAAGGAATGAATGCCAGCAGCCACCAGAAACTGGAAGAGGCAAGGAAAGATCCTCCTCTAGGGTGTTCAGAAGGAGTACACTGCTGCTGATGCCTAATTTTGGCCTTCTGACCTCTAAAACTATAAAAGAGTACATCTCTGTTACTCGAAACTACCAAATTTGGGGTCATTTGTTACAGAAACCACAGGAAACAAAAGCAAGAGGTTACCACTGGGATGGGGAGGTATAAACTGGAAAGGTGTGCAGGCAGACACTAAGGAGTGTAGGAATGTTCTGGTCTTCACTGGGAGGTGGCTGCCCAGGATACATAGAGCCAATACTTAAGGAGTGCACTTTATGTACTTTGCCAGGCGTAGGACACTCCTTGATACTAAAGTTAAACAACATAAAAGGAGGCAATTTTTATTTTTTATTTTATTTATTTATTTTTTTTTAAAGATTTTATTTATTTATTCGACAGAGATAGAGACAGCCAGCGAGAGAGGGAACACAAGCAGGGGGAGTGGGAGAGAAAGAAGCAGGCCCATAGTGGAGGAGCCTGATGTGGGGCTCGATCCCATAACGCTGGGATCACGCCCTGAGCCGAAGGCAGACACCCAACCGCTGCGCCACCCAGGCGCCCCAAAAGGAGGCAATTTTTAAAAAGTGAAAATAAACACTCCAAGTTTATTCTCAGCTTTTTAATGGATTAAAATAGTCATAGTAGTAAGTATTTAGGCAAGCCTCTCTTTATAAAATGATTATGCTACTGATATTTTGTTAGGAAGAACTTTCAAAAATACAATCATACATCTTGGGGCGCCTGGGTGGCTCAGTCAGTTAAGCGCCAAACTCTTGGTTTTGGCTCAGGTCATAATCTCATGGGTTGTGAGAACAAGCCCCATGTTGGGCTCCACACGCAGCAGTGAGTCTGCTTGAGATTCTCTCCCTCTGCCCTTCCCCTCAATGTGCTCACATGCCCACTCTCTCTCTCTAAAATAAATAAATCTTTAAAAATAAATAAATAAAAATACAATCACACATCTTAAAATGCCCTAGAAAAATTTTGCATAAGACGGAATTATTTCTGAATTATGACTTGATTAATCATTCTGTGTTTTAGCTTTGTTGCAACTTTGATAATATTTATTAAAACCATAAGAAAATTATGTCTTGGCCTCACTAGTATTTTTTTCAGGACATGCCTGTTTCCTTTTTCCTATTTGAACTCATTCTGGTTGTGAACTACAAAGTACCTTTTGAGATTTAAGAAAAAAATTCAGAAAACGTGGGAAGGTCTTTGATATATAACTTTTTTTTGCATTACATTCTTTTTATAAAATTTATTTTATTTATTTATTTATTTATTTATTTATTTATTTATTTTTAATAATAATTTTTTATTATGTTATGTGAGTCACCATACAGTATATCCTTAGTTTTTGATGCAATGTTCCATGATTCATTAGTTATGTATAACACTCAGTGCTCCATGCAACATGTGCCCTCCTAAATACCTTCTAATTTACTGAAACATATCTAAATCTGTATGGTCTTAGAGTTGAAGTGCACAAAGTTTCAAACACTGAAGGCACTATCAAAAATAACACATTGGGAGTGTGAGAAAGTATTAAAGTCTGTATCTAATCTTTAGGTCCATGAATCTTATATTAAAAGCAGATAAAAATAACTACAGATACTAAAATGAGGGTGCATTTAAATTAAAATGAAAAAACAAGAGATTTCCTATGTCTGGCATGTTTCATTAAATTGAAGCCTCTCGGGGGCGCCTGGGTAGCTTAGTTGGTTAAGCAACTGACTCTTGGTTTCAGCTCAGGTCATGATTTCAGGTTCATGAGATAGAGCCCTACGTCAGGCTACACGCTGAGTATGAAGCCTGCTTGAAATTCTCTCTGCTCTTCCCTGCTCACTCTCTCTCTCTTTCTCTCTTTCTCAAAAAAAACAAAACAAAACAAAACAAAAGTATCTCATAGCCCATAATTTCTGAATAAAACAACCTGCTATTTAATTATATAATAGGATTCAACAATAGCCTAAGTAAAAGATTCAGTACTACTAATGAACACACACTGCACCTGTATACAGGGAGGGAGAGTACACATTCTCATTCATTAGTGGTAGAAATAACTAGTAGCACAACCTTTATGGAGGGCAATTTGTCAATATCTGTCAGAAATATAAATGCATTGCCCCTTGACCTAGTAATTGCATTTCTAGGAAATATACCTCACCTATACTCATACATGCAAAAAGAAGTTTGTATAAGGTTATTGATTTCAGTATTGCTGTAACAGCCAAAGTTTGGAAAACCTAAACATCCATCAGTATGAAACTGTTTGAATATATAATGTTCCATCATGCAATGAAATGACTGAAGAAGCTCCTTTTATACTGGCATAGCATGATTTACTGGCAAGTCAAAAAAGGTAAAATGCAGAACAGTCCCTGTGATATACTACCCTTTTTAAATAGATTTGATTTATTTATTTGACAGAGAAAGAGAGAGAGATAGCGAGAGAGAGAGAGCACAAGCAGAGGGACTGCCAGGCAGAGCGAGATGGAGAAGCAGACTCCCCACTGAGCAGGGAGCCTGATGCAGGGCTCAATTCCAGGACCCTGGGATCATGACCTGAGCCAATGGCACAGGCTTAACCAACTGAGCCACCCAGACACCCCAATATACTACTTTTTAAAGAGGATGCCCAGGGGCCCAGTTGTTTGCTCTTAGGGCTTGATTGGTAGAGTAATGTATAAAAGAAACATTTTCCGATATACTCTGGTATCTTCTGAATTTTGAACATTAGGTATTCAAAGTAAATAAAGTTAAAAATATGAGCAATATAGCGTAAGTAACCTTTAAGTAACAAATTAGTGAAGTGAATAGAAAATTCTTCATTAGACCCAAGTATGCATAGGAATTCAGTATAAAATAAACGTGTTATCATATGTAAAAGACGAACTAGTCAATAAAAGTACCTGGAAAATGTAAACCAAGACCTCTATTTCACTAACCTCACCAAATCCATTACACATGGATTAGAAAATATTAATGTTAAAAAATAAAGCCATAGAAGTACTATAATAAAATAGGTATCAAGAAGACTAAGAATATATGATAGCCAAAAATCAGAGGAAAAATAATAGGTAGATTGACATACACATCTGTAACAAAAATAAAACTTAAAAGCAAGAAACAAAAACTGCAAAATATTTAAGACAAAATACTAATGTTTATTCAACACTTAAGCAGCTACTAAGTGCAAGAAAATGAGAAATTGGGGTCAATTAATACTGCAACAGCTTTTGCCCTCATGGAGATCTTATAAATAAGAATACAAATTATACTGATAGAATTATTTGCAAAGGACACAAATTTATAGAAAGGTCAATAATATATTTAAAATATTCATCTTCACTCAAATCAAAGAATAACTATAAAAGCTATATAAGATAAGATTATTAGAAATTGATAAAGTCAGCATTAAGAATGGAGGAAGTGGATACCTTCATACATTGTGTGGGAGGCCATATAAAAATATATAGCCTTTTTACAGGGAAATCTGACAATGCAAAAAGTAAAATGTATATGGCTTTTACTGGAGCAATTTCACATCTAGAATCTTATACTAAGGAGAAAAACAATCAAGTGCATACGAATTTATATGATGAGGACATTCAATGCAGCATTGTTTATAAAAGTGAAAAAACAAAATTAATCCTCAATATGTACTACTAAAGAGTTGATAAAATGAAGCGAAGTAAGAGGAAATGCAAGGGAATTTTCTGGAACCATATAGATGAAACAGAAGGGGGAATGAACCACGAGAGACTATGGACTCTGGGAAACATACTGAGGGCTTCAGGGGGGAGGGGGGTGGGGGACTGAGATATTAAGTGATGGGTATTAAGGAGGGCACGTATTGCATGGAGCAAAGGGTGTTATACGCAAATAATGAATCATGGAACTCTACATCAAAAACTAAGGATGTACTGTATGGTGACTAACAAAACATAATAAAAAATTTTAAAATGAATGAATGAATAAATAAATAAATACAAGTTAGTTATAGTCATTAACTGAGAAAACAATCCATACCATTGTGAGAAAAAAAAAATTGTTTTTCAAATTTATGACCTTACGTGTAGGGAAATCTTTGCCCATTTTTGAGAAATAACCAAGTCAAACCTTCCATACAGATGGGTTACCCAGGCTGCTGTCTCCCAGCCTAGGACAGGCATATAATGAGCCAGTTAGAGTCACTTGTCTATGGTCCCAAGGGCATCACAGAGGGTTGACGTTCCATCTCAGACGGTTGATCACCTCCTGACCTTTGGAGAAACCAGAATTCTGGGTAGCAAGGCCAGAGTCTTTATCGACATCAGAATTAGTAACATTGATGGAGAGTAATTGGCACACTTAGTCAAATAAGTATAAACTCTGTCCATGACTCAGCAATTCTGTTTCTGATATATACCCCAAAGAAGTTTTCTCACAAAGCCAGAAAGGAGCATCAAAGACAGTATTTACTGCAGCAGTATAGAAGGATCAGTGCGCTGGCAGAACCCAATGCCCATCCCTATGGAATGGATAGATGATGTTACATGGCCAAAAGGGCAGCTAGAAACAATGGATTAACTGCACACATAAGAGCAAGGATAGCGGGATAGCGCTGAGCAAAAAAGAAACAGAAAGATACCTGCAAAACAAAACACTATCCTTCCTGCAAGTTAAAAATACAAGCAAACAAAACTACTATAGGTATTTTCCAGATATTAATAAGATGTGCATCAATCCTATTGCATGGTCGCCAGCCTGGGGTGGAAAGGGTCATGGGAATGGAGAATACGGATACAATGGCACACACATATATAACTTATAAAGAAGGATATTGTATGGACTAAGAATAATAATATACCATGAAGGAGGTGTATAATTAACTCTCTCTAACCGAACAGGAAAAAAAGAGAGAGAAAGAGAAGAAAGAAAGAAAGAAAGAAAGAAAGAAAGAAAGAAAGAAAGAAAGAAAGAAAGAAGAGAGAGGGAGAAAGGAAACAAAGAAGGAAGGAAGAAAGGAGGGAAGGAAGGAAGGGAGAAAGGAAGGAAGGAAGGAGGGAAAGAAGAAAAGATGGAGAGGTGGAATGGAAGGGAAGAAGGAATATACAGAGGAAGGGAGGAAAGGAGAAAGGAAAGAGGAAAAAAGGGACATATTACAAAGCAGTGCATATAAATCAATTCATACGCCATGATGCATATATACTGTGTAGACATGCATGTGTATATAGACGTGTGTGCACATGTGTACATAGAGAGATCTGAAAGAATGCTCACCAAAACTGTTCATCAATGTCACCCTTGGGGGTGGGATTTTATGTTTTTCTTTTTTTCAATACTTCTTTTGTATTGCTTAGCTATTGCATGAGGCTGTGTTGTATCTCTAATCTGAAGTGAGAGGTAGCATACTTTCAGGTATGGGAAGAAATATGCATGCAGGCACAGCAGATCCCATCTCCTGGCATTACTTTCATATAAACATGGTCTCTAATCATTTCCCTCACTCTCCAGTGTGTCAAACGTGAGGCAGATGTGACAGAAGCAATAGTGATTTCATTTACAAAATATTGAAATGCACTATTAAGATGGATAGTAAATCTATAAGATGCTTCTCCTATAATTAAAAACAATATCTAACCATCAGAAGCAAGTTTCCTGGCTTGACACCAAGCAACAGAAGGAGGCTGAGCCCACAAGGGGCACGCGCAGAAATTCCCCTGAGCCGCTCATTCTCCTGCATGCTTTGATTGAGCTGCTTCTGTTTCTACTGTTGCAGCCAGGGTAGCCTAGCAAAGTCGCTAATATTTCAGGCAGGTGTACCCTAGCAAAGTGAAATGAAGCCTTAGGCAACTTTTGGGGCATTTGGCTGTGTGAACAATTCAGGCGAGAGCACCCACTTTCTTTTGAGAATGCCTGTTTTCCTGATTTGTCTAATGCCCTGGATTTTTCTATGTCACTATGTTTGCAAGTATGCCAATAATGTTATTATAAAATAATGGATAAGCAAGAATGTGTAAGATGGGTAAATTTAGCTTAAGGCCAAAATATGCAAATCTTAAATAAAGGCCCCTCATAATCTCACGCACATAGTTGAAGAGAGTGATGTTGCTAAATATGGTATTCCCTACAAGTAAGTTTCAGGAGATTCCAAGTACCATTTATTAATTTCAAAGTAAACAGATACTGGCTAGCACCTAATAAACTGTCTACATACTCCATCTCATTGATCCCTCCTAATTAAATGTAGTATCTATATGAGATAGGTATAATTAGCCCAGTTTTACAGATGAGTAACTTTGAGGTCATGGAAGTTAGGTAATTTGAACAAGACCACAGAGGATACAGGCACCAGAGCTGATACACAATTCAGCTATTTTACAGCATTTAGTACTTTCAGAACAAAATCCAGGCATGGGTTTTTCTTTTTCTTTGCACTTACATTGTGCGGGTTAAAGCTATGTAAGCTATGAATCCTCACCAATTAGAGCGCCTACATCCATCAGCTAGATACCTCCAGCAAAACTTATTCTACTTTTTATGAAGTCACATCTTTAAAAAGTTTATCATAGCAAGTTAGTAGAACTTTAAATTAGAGTAGGCACTCAGCCCCTAAGTGGTCTGAGAGAAAAGATATTAAGAAGAGAATATTCATTTGGACTCGTGTTATATATTTATGAATGTCAAATCTTCCCTGTGTAGTTTCTTGCGTACCTCTTAAGTCAGCCTAAAGTTCACTTTTGTTGGGTAGTAAAAGGAAACACTTTAGTTGGGATCATATACATACGCGTGCATACATAGTATGAAAGGGCAAAAATATAGAACAATTGTCTAATCATAATAGAAATAAATAATGTCACTCAAAATCATAAGCCCCTTAACACAGAGAAGGCCCTGACACTCCCCTACCCTATCGCCCCAACAATACTTATTCAAAACAAAGGAGAAAACCGGTTTTCTATCACATGCATTTCATGTGAGTTGAGGAAATTTGACATCTTTTTCTGATGTAAAGTATAAAAATGGCTATTGCTTTGGGGATTGAAAACAAACATGTCACCTTTGTAAAAGTAATTTTCAATGAATTAGGAAAATAGAACATTTCTGCTTCTTTTTAAGAACTTATCCTAAGCCCAGGTTGCCCTCTGCTCAACCAAATGACCCATCTGTGACATTACCAGGTGCTCAGGCCAAACAAAGATTTATTTTCTTGGGAGTATTATCTCATAATTCAAAATGGAATATTTCAAGGAAGATCTTAAAATAGTTCCCTAAATAATTTTGAATTATTCTAATCTCCTTTCCTCTGAAAAGCCCTCTTGCTAAATAAGAAATAAAGGTGTTAGAGGAGCAAATCACAAAGCATAGGGCCAACAATTTCTCAGAAATGGCCAATTCAGCAAGTGTTTCATTGAAGGTGAGGCTCTAAGTCAAGGATTTCGACCTGGGAAGCCATCTCTGCTTCAAAACAACACATTCACCTACCAGCAATGAACTTGAAAACTTGGAGTTCAATTTTCATCATGTTTTAGTTGAGAAACAAAACAAGCTAGAACAACAGTCAACAGATTGCATTGTTGATAGGACATGTGTAGGGTAAAACCCTACTAAAACATCATTGATTATTGGGTGGATTTGTTCTATCCTAGGTCAAATAATTTCCTCTGTAGCTTAAGTACACAGAGAAAAGTCCCGATAAGAGTCAGCATATGAAGCAGACATTAGTCTTGTCCATCAAATATCTTTCATAAAGGGATTTCGGTATACACACAAAACAATAAAATGCTATTATGAAGCAATGAAGTATTGCTGCAAATATTTCTTGAAAACCACTTTTGACATTTTAATTTTTCAAAAATTGGCAAAATGAGAAAATAAAGAATTGGCGTTACCCTGTGTCTTGATTCTAGCATGGTAATAGCACCACCTTGGTTTTCTGTCATCTTGCTAGGATTAACAGCATATATATTTTGGAGTGGAAGAGTGGAACACGACTGTAGACCATTAAGAACACAAAATTATGTGCTTGGAGATCTGCACTTTTCCTTAGCTAGGACAAGGAGTGGATGTTAAATTGGGAAGTTAGGAGATAGGAGAACTTATATGCTAGGTTCCATGTTAAGTATTTTACTCATAGCTTCATTTAATCCTCATAACGGCCCCATGATTTAGATGTTTATTCCTCTTTTACACACAAGGACCCTGAAATGTGCATTATTCTACTGACCCAATTTCTTTGCTCCACATCATGGCGGAGGCTCTACCCTCTACCTCGCTTTCTAAGCCCAAAGAGAAGTCACCCTTGACTTCTCCTTCACCTCCACCCACCACCAATTAGTTTTAAAGTTCTATGGAAGCATTCTTGAGTCTGTTTACTTCTTTTCATCCACTCTGTCATCAGCATAAATGCAATAGCCTCTGGTCTGACTCTGCGACCTGAATTAACTTTCCAAAATGAGGCTCAGATTGTGTCATTCCCCATTTAAAGTCCTTCAATAGGTTACCATGGTCTGTAGGTTAAGGTCCAAACTCCTTAATAGGGTTTACAACGTCACTCCCCTGCTTGCCCCTTCAACCATATATAACTCTAAACATATTTCACATTGCTTTCTGTGTTCCATGCATAATATAGACCTTTTTCAATTTCTCAAATGCTCTTTCCTGACCTAGGCCTTTTTACAAGCCTTTTTTTTTTAATGCTCAAAGCCCTCCCCAATGACCTGCTTTCTCTTTGTCCACGTGTCCTTCTAGTCCTGGGTGAAATAGTACATCCTTGAGATGACTTCCTGGTATTTATAGAACACTGGTTCTGAAAAGGTAGTCCCTTGACTAACAGCCTCAGCAACACCTGGGGACTTGTTCATGACAAATTCTAGGCCCTGCCCAAGACCTACTAAATTAGAATCTCTGCAGCTAGGGCTCAACAATGTGTGGTTTAACAAATGATCCTGGCGATTCTGACGCTGACTGAAGTTTGAGACCACTGCACTGTAGGTGGAACCTGACTCATGAGAATCACCTGGGGAGCTTATAAAAGTACTGATTCTTCAAGCTGTCCTCCGGAGTTTTTGACTTGCTTGGTCTAGGATGGGGCCTGAGAATTGGATTGTTTTCTGGGCTTCTGTTTTTAAAGTTCTCAATACAATTCTTTTTTTTTTTTTTTTTTTTTTTAAGATTTTGTTTATTTACTTGACAGAGAGAGAGACAGCCAGCGAGAGAGGGAACACAAGCAGGGGGAGTGGGAGAGGAAGAAGCAGGCTCCCAGTGGAGGAGCCTGATGTGGGGCTCGATCCCAGAAAGCCGGGATCGTACCCTGAGCTGAAGACAGATGCTTAACGACTAAGCCACACAAGCACCCCTCAAAACAATTCTAATATATAATCAGGGATGAGATCTTCTTCCTCAGGCTAATTTGGGTCTAATCTTATTGCTCCCTGTCTTGATACTTGACCCCCTCATTTTCTTCTTTTATTGTCTGACATCCTTGTTAAGAGGGTAGGAATTGAATCTGATCAGTGTAAGAAGAATCCCAGCATAAGAAGTCAGATTCACTATTAGTATTGCACCTAAAATATCTTGAAAAATTGAATGTTGAATGTATGTTCGCCTAGGATCCCTGGTCGATGATTATTGGCTAATGTGCCCTCAATCACCCTCATAAAGAAAAAGTCCATGTTATTGAAAAAGCAGAATTGGCTTATTTAAATCATCTATGACAACCTCTTTTAAACTTCAGGTTCATCTACTATTATCAACAGGAAGTCAAAAGATTAAAAATAGACTGTCACTATTTAGAAAATTCCATCCACCTATGCCACATTACGAAATAAATGTGGTCTCTGTCTCTCCGGGTTTCTTTTTTTTTCTCTTGCTTTAAGTGGGGTGATACATAGCTGTGTAGGTTTAAATTTCAACCCCATAAATAAAATTTGAAAACTATGCCCTCTTTTAGTTATTATTCCCTAGTAATCTCTTCATTGCATGTCTTAACTTTATAGCAAGTCAACTTATATGCCAAGTACATCAATGTGCTATTAATACAAATTATGTTAATACTCATCTTATGCGGTCCAAATATTTGACCACACTATGTTGAAGTTTAAGGTACAGTTTCTTATAAAGGTAAAGAAAAAATTAAATCATACACAAAATAAGTGTAAAACTATTCAAAGTGGGCTTAGTTTCTTTAAATTTGAAAAAGGATGTCTTTTCATCCAGTAAGAGCAGTAGAGTTGGGATGTTAAAAACAAGCTTAAAGGAAAAGTTATAAAATGCAAATTTCCTGTTGAAGAAAGGGAAAGGTATAAATGACTTTGTAGAGTAGAGAGCAACCAATCACCATGGTAACAGGAGTAAGCTTGGGACCTATTTGGGAGTAAAATACCACACAGCTGGACAGAGCTCACTGCGGAGCGGAGAGGCAGGAGACCTAGCCTCACCTGTTTTGTTTGGTTTTTTCCCTTTCTCTCTGTGTGTGTTCTGATTTGGAAGGAGGAAAGTTCAAAGGATGAGGGCTAAGGGCTGTTAGAGAAATACCACCCAAAGCTAAGTTTTTATGTTGGGATTCTTCTTAAGCTGGTAAGATTCAATTCCTACCCTCTTCACAAGGATACAAGACAATAAAAGAAGACAGTAAGGGGGTCAAGTGTCAAGATAGGGAAAGTAAGATTGGATTCAAATTAGCCTAAGGAAAGAGATCTCATCCCTGATTATACACCACCCAAAGGTGAGAGTCTCCCTGGACCTTGCCAGAGTAAGAATACAGTCCCCCATAAGCATACTGGCTGCTGTTTTTGCCACTTCGGCTTATTGATGGATCTGGTTAATGGCTGGAGAGAGAAGGCAGGGAGAGGTTCCTCTCAGAGGGGCTGCAGCAAGTCCTTGGTACAGCAGTACCAGGATTCTAAACTCCTCAATTCGTCAGTGGGTTAAGGCTGTCTATTATCAAAGCAACTACAGATTTCAATGGACTGTTTGGCAGAAAGGCAAAGAATGAACTAACTCCACAGCAGTATGTCAGGGACAGAACCCGCTACATAATTCACAGGACCAGTGAAAATGTGGACCCACTGTCCAAAAATTATTAAGATATTTAAGATGGCAATAAAAGAGCATGAAACCAAACCTGAGTTCCTTCACAGGGTAGGATCCTGTGAATGCACAGGTCTCCTATCCATCAAGGCAGCCCTGATCAAGTGTTCCAGCTTTGAAAAATCAGGAAGTCAAGAAACAGTACATGATTCTCTATACGCAATACTGACACCCAATAGATGTCTGGTTTCCATACCTTCTGCTCCAATGGTGTTATCCTGTTTCTATATCTAGATTTTATAACAAATCTGTATCTAGAATTTATAAGTTTCTATTTTACTTACAGAGTTTGTGTTGCTAAGATGTCAGATAATATGTTAAAATTGCATTAATATATTTAGAAAAAGAGAAGCAGGCCGCCTGTTTTGTAAACCAAGAGGACAAAAATGCTTTTTGTTGATAAACCAAGAAACCAGCGGGTATAAGGATATTATAATTCCCTGCAGAAGACAAACAGAGTTGGAGGGGAAAAGCAGGAAAGAAAAATGAATGTCCTGCTGGTAGAGCTTATATTCAGAAATATGTAAATCCACTAAGTAGCAGAAAATGTGGCATTCTTATTTTTGTATGCCTAATCTAGCATAGAGGCATAGAGTCTGGTTATATATAACCTGACAATAAAAGTTGGATTGAATGAATGAATGATTTTTCAGATGGAAAAGAAGATGGACAAGACTTGAGGAAGCATATTGCTTTGCTCTTATTACAAGCAGAAGGAAGGCAGTCCAAGCGCCTTAGTATGTGACAGAATTCACCCGCAGGGGCATACATGTCCCCTGATTATGTTGCAAACATGCTGAGATACTGACCCCCTCTGCCTTTACCCTTTTGCCCCTGTGTGTGCTCTACACATTTTTATCACTTTCTAGATGGGTGGTGGTGTACAGAGGTTGGAAAGCACAGGTTATGACTTGTAGAGATATATGGGAACCCCCCCCCCAGCGGGATTATCTAGTTACTGCCTGTGTTTGATGAAGTAGTGTGTGCTCTTTGGAGAGTGTGATAAACCAGGTGAAAGGAAACATTTCATGACTCTACCTTGGCAAAAGGACAGGTAGCTATACGTCAAAAAGAATTGTCAGCACAGTTCCAGTAGACAAGGAGGAAAACTTGGGAATACCTAATGCTAATTACCTAACATAGGTGAAGAAAGCCCAGCCCTGTCACATGAATATGTGCCAGTGCTTATTTTGAAATATTTCCAGGATACACTGGCATGGGCTTAAATGAGTTCAAACCTAGAAGAAACAGGACCTCTGTGTCCTGGGCATTTATGCTTTGGCAGTTCCCTTGCATCCACAATATTCAAAAATAGAACTGATATTGATGCAGAGCAGACAGAAGCCCTGTTCCTTCCTGCTCTGTCTTAATATAACTAATGAAAAAATGTATTTTTGTAAAAGTTTATAAAGAATTGGTTGCCCAAACTTCCCAATGAGAAATTTAACTAAATGCTCACATCCATCTATACTTTATATGTACTATTCTTTATCTACTGTCATCAACCTCCCCTTCCTCAACATCATTGCCATTGTCATTGTCAACAATATTTGTTGGTTGCTCTTGTACTCCTAAATGAAGAAATACAGGTTTCAACAAAAGAACAAGTCTTGGCCTCTAAGAAATTAAAATCTAGGACATAAATTTTGACAAAGAAGAATATATGAAATATGTAGTGGCAAAATCCATGTATACTTACAAATAATTCTGCAACATAATATTTACATTATGTGTAATTAACAGTGCCAACATAACTCTACAGCGGTGAGGCAAATGAGCCCACCTAGTGGGTGAGTGTCTTCTTAATTTGTTTATAACTCTTCACACACTCTTAAGACTTACATCTTTGAAGGATCTCTCCCTTGGGTTTCAAATATGCAAATTTGCAGCCTGGTTTTAACCAGTGCCCCTTTCTAATGGGGAAAATTTTGTGCCTGCAATCAGTTTTTACTCAAAAAGGGGGGGGGATGACAAATAGTTCCTCTCTGAAAAGATAGGAATGATAAAGCTTTGCCCTCAGTTACATGGAAGACCACATCTTTGTAGCTTGAAACATTTACCATTGATTTTTGACTCTGTTAAATCAGTATGTAAGAACTTATGCACCCCAGCTCATTAGAAATTTATTAGTAAACTCCAAAATGGCTCCAGGAAAGGTTCATTTCTAAGAGTGTTAATGCTGTTATGGACAATCGTATACTGTCAAAAACTAGTTTTAACTAAAATCTTTCTTTTTTAATAATTTAAATGCAAAAGAACAGCAAACACTTTTAAAATATGACTTAAGACCTTTTTCAGTAATGAACAAAATCGTATTAGATTGAATTCTTACCTTATGGACCAAGACATACATTTTAATAAAAAACATCCAGAGTGTTTAAATGTTCCTATTTAGAAAGATTCAATGGAGTGAAAGAAATATGCCTGTGAAAAGAAACAGATCTTCCAAAATGAATTAATTTTTTTTAAGCCACAGGATGCACTGACCTTTTGAGAATAAGTGAATTTCAACTAACAAACTATCAGGCTGGTATTATGATTCCAGGGGTGATATTCAAAATAATTAATGACCGGGAGGTGTGGCAAAGCTAATAAGAATGGATCTGTCTGTCCCAGAGCTAAAGCAGAAGGCTACCTGCTAGCCAAGTGTTAATCTTCAACTTGCTAGAACTCAAGACATGTAAGTGGTCCCACAGTTTCCCAAGGAGGCTGGAGTAGTGTTGGAGCGGTGGGAGGGAGCTCCCAGGGCCTCAAGGCAACAGCTATTCACGAACTAGTATGGGAGTATTTTGATGTTTTAACTACTATAGAGCCAAAAGCTGCTTACTGCTGGATGCCACGTGGTATGATTCTCACCAAGGAGATGTTGTTTACTCCTCAGTGAAGTCCTGCCCACAAAAGGGCTTGGGTTTGTGCAGCCCAGCAGATCAACATTCCCCAGCAGCGTGACTTCAGATGTATGAATACCTTTCCCATGAGTCAGGTACCAACCATCACTAGAGTTCATTTGTTAAAGAAGGAAAATCAAAGCCCAGTGATGACACTTCACTGGCTAGCATGCCCTCTGCTTTAACCAAGATCTCAGCTGGTCCTAAATTCAAGAGTACGGTGACAACACACCTGGCTAACCTTGCAATAAAAGTTAACCACCATCAAATGAAATAAAAGTAAATATAATCAGTCCCTTAATAGACTCATTTCCCCCCCACAAAGCTTGTATTTCATATCTCTCATTCTGCTAGATATGGGCGTCCTTGTATTTATATATAAGAAGAATAGGTCCCTGCTTTACCAAATATTTCTATGAAATTCTCTGGGAGAAACCTGAATGAGTGACTGTTTTGGGAGAATGACATAGTTTGAGTTTTGGGCTTTTTTAAACACTACAGGAGCTATGCTAATTCAAGTAAAAGAAAATGTTGGCATTGTTTTCAATTTAAACACTTCGCTGGAATAAATCTCAAATGATTAAAAATAGCATGATCATATGCTTATTTTTATAGTTACACATGAAAACATGTTAATAAATATCAGAACAAATTATAATATGAAACCATATTTAATTAAATTTTTCTAACACATCCATATTCATTAAATCATTTTTACCCTTTGGTGTCAGTAATTCCCTCCTGACCCTTCCCATTTACTAATTTAGAAGGCTTATTAAAAAGGAAATAACTGTTTTCTGTTTTGTGCTGGAATACAGTGATATTAATTGTTCAATTTTGCATCAACCGCTATGAGGACTTGGGCCTCTACGTATTTTGCCTTCATGAATTTCTCATGAGAGCATTTTGAGACAATTGTGCCAAAAACAATGTCCGCACGAGCCATGAAAAAATACTAAAATAAGACATTTCTGCTAGTTGTCCTTAAATGAAGCAAGTTGGGACAAGAGGGTAATGAAGGTACTAAAGGTACTAATCTGTTTGCACAACAGCTATGAACCAATTAGATTTGAGTCAAGTTGTTTAAAGAGATCCTGTTGTGGGCTATGGAAGTGTGTATCTAAGTGATAAGTATGTCTCCCTGCAGGCCAGCTGCCCCTGTGGCCAGTTGCATACCTGGACTCAGGATGATTACATGTGCATGTTTCATGTAAGTATATATACATGTTGGTAATCATTTGTCCCAATTTCACAAGCGCTCAAAGGGTTATTGTTAGAGGCATCAGCACCCTGGAGCTCTTTCAGTTTATCACACTGACATTGGAAATGCTACAGAAGAGACCAGAGCCTCAGACTCAGACACGGACACCATTAGAGAAGGAGATTAGGACATTTATTCACATTCAGAACATTTAGTAAGTCCCCAAGATGAAGCTGAGCACTGTGGGTAACACAGCATGTTTCCAGTTCAGGACAAAGACTTATATACTTGGACCATAAATTTAAAAAGTTGAGTTACCAAGCCATTTAAGAAAATTCACAAAGAAGTCTTTGTATCAAGTGAAAGAAGAAGGTGATGGGTATTAAGGAGGGCACGTGTTGTGATGAGCCCTGGGTGTTATATGCAACTAATGAATCATGGAACACTACATCAAAAACTAATGATGTCCTATACAGTGGCTAACTGAACATAACAAAACAATTAATTAAAAAATAAGAACTATATATTTTCTGATAGGAGAGCTCTCTCTGCATCAAAAAGATCAGGGAAGAACTGTAGAACTTACGGGAATTTATCTGCATCTTAAAAAGATACGTAGGATGAACCACTATAAAAACAAAATTGTACTCAGATCTTAGCCATCCACCTATACATCCAAAGTAATTCAAATATTCACTAAGTGCTAACTTAGTTCCCTGGGACTGCTGTAACAGCCACAAACTGGGTGCCTCAGAATGACAGAAATTGATTATCTCGCAGCTCTGGAGTCTTGAAATCTGAAATCCACATGTCAGCAGGGTTGGTTCCTTCTGAAGGCTGGGACCGAGAATCTGCTCCAGGCCTCTCTTCCAGCTTCTGATAACCTCAATCATTCTTTGCTTGCTGGTGGCATTCTCCTTGTGTCTTCATATCATCTTTCCCCCGTGGATGTCTGTCTCTGTGTCCAAATTTCTCCTTTTTGTAAGGACACCAGCCACAATAGATTAGGGCCCACCCTAATGATCTCCTTCCAACTTGATTAACTCTGTAAAGACCCTATTTCCCAATAAGGTCACATTTTCAGGTACCAGGGGTTAGGACTTCAATCCATCTTTTTGTGGGTGACGTAATTCAACCTTTAAGAAACATCTACTAGTGGCTAGTTACTTTTCGAGACATTTACAATGATTAAAACAGAGATTCTGCCCTCATTGTGTTTAATAATCTAGTAGACATAATAATCACGGAGATAAATAACTTTAGAAGAGCAATGATAATTGATTGATGGCTAGCTCTATGCCTGAGGCCATTCTAAGAGCTTGACACGTGTTTTCTCATTTCATTCTCACAATGACAAGCTGAGGTAAGCATGGCTGTTTACTACCTTTAGGAATGTTTCTGCGAAGAAGCTGTATTTGACTTGAGCTTGAATAATAGATTAGAAATTCTTTAGTCAAAGGAGAAGACACATCGGGAAAATGGCATGAGTGAAATCAGAGTTGAAGGCAGAAAGAGTGTGTATAGGAGTCAGAGAGTGATCTAATCTGGTTTCAGGGCACAGAGATGGGCAACCAGACCATTCCTCAGCTTGGCCCATGCCATACCTCTCTCGCTTCCTTCTTGGGCTTCCATGATCTGTAACTTGGAATTTAGGATACATCCATCCTGCACTCACACCGGTGCAACCCAACAGTGGAGGGATATCCGCACCCACTACCATTCCTAAGTGATGGAGACAGAAGCCAATAAATCATGTTTCCCCCTTTCATCCCCTGGGGGGACAGTTCTGAGACACTATTCATAAGGCTTTCAGAGGATCCCAGAGTCAAATGCCAATTAACCATTGTGCTGGCCAACTCAATCACGCATCCTGCTGTCTTTTCCTCCTTCCTTATTTTATTCTCTTGTCATATACTTACTACTCCCCCAAATCACAATCCTAAATAAGCTACCTGCCCATAAGCCTTGGCCTCAAGTCTCTACTTTCAAGGAAATCCTTGAAGTCTAAGGCACTTGGCATCAGATTTTATTATTCCAGTTCCAGAGATGGAAACAACTGACTTCCAAATGACTTTTTCAAAGCCATGCACCTTTGGACATACCCAGAATTGGCACCTACGTCACTTAGCTTCATGAAGATCTTCCCCATAAGAGGTCATCCAATCTAAACTCTCATTTGCCACCTTTCAGGTATAAGCACCGCAAAGTACCTTGCATGCAGGAAAGCATTTTCTATCCTTTCTGTACCATCACCTCCGGCACAGAGGAGTGGTACCTCGTCCCAGTTGCCAGCACCACAGAACAATTTTCTCTAAGAGAAGCTTAAGATAATTTTATCTGAAGTGAAACTTAAAAAGCAAGTCATAGAAGTAAAATACAAATGCTCTGTCTCTTAGGGTCTTTCCATTATATGAAAAACAAGAATTTCAATGGAGGAGAAATTAACTAGAACCAAAAAGAAAGAGAAGAGTAGAGACATCTGACTCAAAGACAAGCCTGCTTGAATTGCCTCTGCCACCACCCAATTAAAAGTTGAAGCACGGGAACCTTTTGAGACCTCTCAAATTGTTCTCCGATTATTGCTGGAGACTTTGCTGCTTTAGAGAAATAAATATATGAATGAGGTGCTTCCTCCCACAATGTCCAGAGCCTGTATTTTAAAAAATTATAATTTATAAAAGATTTTTTATTCAGAATTGAGAAAGACACATTTCTCCTGAACAGACTCTTTTCCTGCGAAGGTCACCCCAAGTTCCATAATGCAGGGAGCGTGTATTCTCTTAAAGGCACTAGAAGCTACATACAAATTAACCAATTGCCATCTAGATTAATTAGAGTGGAAGATGTTTCAAAAGAATTCCATTATCACTATATATCCCATTAAGATGCTGCAGTATATAGATAAAAATCCCGTTTTACCACAATTGACATCCACATACACGTTGGAAATACCTAGAATAAGACTTAGAATTATAGGATATTTTTTTAAAAACATACTATTCCTTTCTTTTGTTTGACCATTTCCCCAAATTTTATGATTCATTAATACTCAGTGGTTTTGTGGCTCTAATGCAGTCTGCAATACTTGAATTTTCTTCCTCCCTTTTCTGCTTGCTGAATTCTACGCATCCTATGGATAAGGTGGACGGGGATCACTCAGCTGCACTGAGCAAAAGGTACTGTCCAGCTACCTTGGAGATTTCTATAATTAGGCAGACCCAAGAAAGTGCTAGGAGAAGGGCAACCCTGCAAAGTGTCCTCCTATTAAACCAGTTTTTATTGTTAAGCCAGTCAAAACCTCAGAATCCTCAGTCTTCGGAAAACAATGCAGTGATGTAGCTTTTCACGCATTTGGGGAGCTTGTTGCATAAAGAGAGACAGATGGAAGCAACTTCCAAGAAAATACTCAGTGTTGTAGCCTCAAGAAGATTTAGAAAGGGGGAAAAAGCCATTTTCAAAGAGCCTATTTTCAAAGCACATGCTTCCCTTGGGGATAAGATAAACTTCATTTTATCTTTTTCTCTTATAGAGACAAGATTTCAGAGCAGTCCCTATGCTGAAGCATACAGTACCATGCTCATGGACAGCTGTCTTCATGGGCAAAAAGGAATATTTAGAAATGGGTAGCTATTTACTGTAGCAATGCTAGTTTGTAGTCTTAAGTGCTTGATGAACTGCTAGTTTGGATTTTGTCAGTAAAATAAAATCTAAACCTTAGTGTGTGCAACAGCTTTCTTTGCATGCCTCTCAACCAGGTCTTGTGTAATTTCTGGCTTTAAAAGATGAGAGTCCAACCTCTGTGTCGTGCTTTCTCGATGTCCCTGCTATCTGGAGCCAGATCACCCCCTGCAGTAGTGGAGACAGTCACGTGCGTTGCAGGACGTGAAGCAGCATCCCTCGCTCCTGCCCACGGGCTGCTAGAAGCACCCACCTGACCAATAATTCCTCCAGACATTACAAAATATCCCCCAGGGGACAAAATCACCCCTGATTGAGAATCATGGCTTTATGTTAATAACATCCCTCCTGGAAGGATTTTGTTTTAAGGCCTGTGTCTGGATATACGATATGCCGTGAGCATACAGAGTTCTCTAAAGAACAATATTCTTAGCCAATATGTAGAGCCGGCAAGAACAGCAGCAAAGGAATATTGAGGGGAGGTCGCTCCTCGCTCACAAGTGTATACAAGCCTGGTGGTTTTTACTCACAACACCTTTGACATCAAATGTGGGGGGTGGGGGCAGGCAGAGTTCCACACCAACCTATTCTCCAACTCTCTGGATACCAACTCGGTAACCTACAATTCAGTTCTCTTCTGACGCTGACTACCTGGAGTTAGCACAGGTCCTCCAGTTAAGGGCTCGGTCCCACAAGACTGCCCCCACTTGAGATGCCTGTTACTGATCCGAGCCTCTTACTTCTGACCAATTGGCTATAAACTGGACGTTTGCACAACCCCCTGGTGGGTTTGATAATTTGCTAGAATAGCTCACAGAACTAAGGAAAGTGCTGTACTTACTATTACCAGTTTATTATAAAGGATTCACCTCAAAAACAATCAAATGGAAGAGATGCCTAGGACCAGATTTGTGGGAAGACGCCCAGGCTTCCAGATCCTTCTCAGGGGCACCACCTTCCCAGCACCTCAATGTGTTCATCAGCCCAGAAGCTCCCAGAATCCCTTTATTTAGAGGTTTTAATGAAAGTTCCTTTACCTAAGCATGACTGACTAAACCAGTCTTCGTCTCTCCACTCCCGGTCTCACGGTGGGGCTGAAATTTCTAACCTTCTAATCACATGGTCATCTTTCCTGCCACCATCCTGAAGCTATGTAGGAGACCCCAGGCACCAATCATCTCATTACCATACAAAAAGGCATTCTTTTCACTCCAGAGATCCACTTAGAAAAGTCTTATAACAGGAACCAGGGATTGAGACCAAATATAACAAAAATAGCCATAGGACCTCTACCACTCGAGAAATTACAAGGGTTTTGGAGGTCCGTGCTAGGAACTGGGGAGGAAGACCAAATACATATATGTATTTCTTATTATATCTCACCACCACAAGTATAATCCCAATTTGGTCTATTTGCCATCAAGGTTCTTACCTCGCAGGCCCTCTCTGGCTTCGTTCCCATTCAAGGCACAATTTACTGTCCCCAGGCAGATGGTGGTCCAGGGCACAACCACAGAGCATCTTTTTTTTCTCTGAAGGTCCTTTCAGTGACAACTGGAAAAAGTGATCTTAAATAGCCAATTTAGGGCTGGAAAGGAATTTTATAGAATTTAAAGTTGAATAATAGAAAGGAGAAGAACTGTGAAAGCTTAAATAAATCTGTGGCCTTGTGTATGGAGCACTGAGTAATCTACTAGGGTATGAGATAGCAAAGAGACCTCTCAAGGTGGGAAAATAAGAAAAGAAAGATTGGAAGGAAATTGCACAATGGAGAAGTGAGATTTCCCGGTACCTGAAAGTGTAATCTCTACTCCTAAAAGCAAGACAAGAAAGATCTATGTTAGACTTTATTATAAAATAAAGGTAGAGGGGAAAATGCCACAGCTCTCTTACAGTGCATGGAAGGTGCTCAAATAACTTAAAAATAAATAAAGGTCTCGACTTCTTGGCACTACCTCCGCGTAGTCCTCTCTTCTTCTAAGAGTGCGTGCCTTTGCCAGAGACAGGGGTCTTTAGAAGGGAGACACAACCGCAGGGGTCATGGTCTTCTAAAAGAAATATATTTCAGTACTTCTTTCCCCATTTGAAAATGTTTTATTTCAACCTATTAGCTTTATATCTTAAAGCCAGGAATCAAGTATAAAACGTCTCAAAGAGCTTGGAACACATTTTATAAATAGTCTGGGCTCTGAAGACTGAAATCCTTAGATTTTCTGAATCCACAATTTTAATATCTCTTATTAAAATTCCATTATTTAATCCATTGAGGGTGAATACAATGAAGTTTATGCAAGTGTAGCTTTAATTTTTGTGCCCAAACTATCAAAAAGTGAGTTTATAGTGTGTTTAATTTTGATGTCTTCCCGGAGGCCAGGTATTTTCCTGGTTTGAGCAACTGGGTGGAAATCCAGAAACCAATAACCTTATACCTTTATGATAAGGTCCCTTGCTCATGAGGAAATACGCTATCATCCTCGTTTGGAGAGGCTTCGATATTGACCTCGCTTAGGAAGTGTGGGCATCAAATTTTGGATTTAAAAATCATTTCCACAAGAGTTCATTAGCTCTTTGTGGTGGTGTTCCCTTTGAATGACATTCAGGGGAAATAGGACTGTCTGAGTTGACACAAAATGTTAGATGACTGCGCAATAGGGTAATTATTTTCTTTATGGGTGTGGGTACACTAACGCTGTTAACTAATATTAATTAACTGCCTGGAGAGAGGCCCCGCAGCTGCGTGAAATTAGCATGATTCTCGCCTCCTAAGTCCCTGGGCTCCTGCTGTCACGGTCAGAAAAGGGAGGAAATAAATAAAGGTTTCTGAACTCCACTGGAAAAGTAATACGCTCTCTGATGTTTTTAAGCTAGAAAGCAGTGCTTAATCTTGGACAGTGTTTTCATCGTCATTTTGCCAATCTGCAGAAAGACAGGAAGCCTGGCTATCTCTTTCTCCCAGTTCCCAGTCGCCCTCCATGGTCCTCTCAAGCGTCTCCGGCTGGCCACTGGCTGCTCCGTATTTCTCTCCATTCTTCCTCCCTCCCAGTTACGCTCTTGAATGTGCACACATCTGTTTAAGAGAGCAGAAGAATTTGAAAGTTATCGGTGTCTTTCTTGGAAAACTAACTCATGTATTCATTTAACCAACATTTAATTTGGCACCTTCAAAGAATTCGGGAAATACACAAGTTCTGGAACATCCCTCTCCGAATTGGCAGCTTCCACAGTGAGGGACTATTCCAAACTGAAAACTAGCAACTGCCAGAAATTAAATGTAAATCGAACTGTGCAGACCTTAGTCGTAAGAATATAAGTTTTAGGTATTCAACTGTATTAGCAGCAAACATTCGTTGTAAGGCCGTGTTTTCACTGTCATGGGAGGCTTGAAAGCAGCATGACCCCTGTTCTGGTTTCCTTATCTTTCCTTGGTTTGGGGGTTTGGAATCTCAATTATGTATAGATTCCCCCTTTCAGCGACAGCAGAATGCCCACCATCACACTCAATTTACTCTTCTAGGTACAAGAGAAAAGACAGGACAAAAATACAAAGACAGGCCATGAGTAAGCTCTAATACAAAACCCACACCCATCCCGGACCCCCGCAAAGAACTTGACCATCACTAGACAGAGCTAAATACCCTGAAGGCTTTATGTTCAGATGCAATTCAAGCTGCTTAGCAGATAGGAACCTGAGGGAGGTGCAAGAAGACTTGGGCCCTGTATATTGTCCTTGTTAATCGGAATCTTAGAACTTCAGAAGATCATCTCAGTTATCCACATGACACATCCAGTGCTCACATGTCAGAAAGGACACTGAGCACATTGACAGGGTTTTATCCATCTTGACATGAACTCAAGTGACAGAAGGAAAATTGGGGCTGGCTGTTGTGTGAGAAAAGCAAGACTGTGCAGTCTACAGGTGAGTCTGTGGAGGCTCCAAATTTGAATGTAGCTGGTCCTGTCTTCCCTGCACTGGGGTACTCTCAGATTCTTGCGCAGACAGATGGCAGTTGTTGAAAGTAAGTAAAAGCAGACTTACTTATTGTCTTCTTGTCTCTTACATAATCAAAGAAATACATATATACGTGCCCCGAAAAAGTCATTTGTCTCTTTTCCCAGCCTACCTGCAGTTCTAGTGGAATTAGAACAGCAATTATTACTTAAATAGTTGTAATAATTGAAACCAGGATGGATAACCCGTAGGTGACCTACTTACCTTCAAAAGTAATTCTTGGTGATTTGCAGAATTAAACAGTGGACCCATTGTTTCCTTTATGATAAATTCATAATTGAAAAATGAAAGGAAAGCTGTGGTTTTTAAAATTGACTTTAAGTACATGTCTGATTTTTCTTCTAAATTAGCCTCTCAGGTAATCCCAGAATGTTATGAACAGGGGCACCTTACAGTCATGATGGCCTCTTGGAAAGATACAAAGATTTAGATTTAGAGTAATCATTTAGACTAATTTAGATTTATCATTTCCCAAAAACAGAGTATCTGTTTAACTGGAAAAACCGTGTCCCTTTGACTGGGATAGAGCGTTACCTAGAGAAACCTCAGAACAGCTGGAAAAACAAACAAACAAACAAACAAACAAAAAAAACAAAAAAAACCCCTCCATATTTCAAAAATCTCCATGTGGAAAAATGTTGAATTGCATAGTTTTACTTTATTTCATGTAAGAGACACTCTTCGTAAAGTCTCACTAACTGTAAAGGCATGAATGGAACCCAACTTGAAAGGCTTAATTGAAGACATCGCACAGTGAGTCCTCTTGGGAAAAGAATATTTACCCTATTATATAATTTGGTTTTGTTTTGATTTCAGGATTGGTTTTCTCATGTAAAGTTATGCAATACAATCATATTTGATATGTTTTCTTGACATATTAATTGAATCTTTAACAAGTCTAAATGGCGGGTCTTGTTTTAGTACCTGGAAAAGATCAACAGTATTACATTACACCTACCTCCCTCTTTCTGGAAGCCTGCTACCCTGGGGTATGGTCTTTTCTTTCCAGCAGGGTAGGATGGCAAAATATGCTGAAAGCTCTTGCAGGTCTGAGAACCTGGGGTCTGGGTTGGAAGTTCACATCAGAGCATGAATTCAGTGCCAATGTAACGGATAGGCTAGTGAAAAGGGCCTAATGGGTGTGGTCAGCAAGGGGTTGTGGCTCCAAGGGAAATGCATCAGCATGACAGAGGGCTTATGCAGAAAGGGCGAGTTTCTGACAAGTTGGGCAAGTCACAGGGCTCACTAGAATTGCTCATCACCTCACTCAAGGTGCAATAGATTCCCCAAGACATGGCATGGTCCTTGTCATCACCAAACATCTTATGGGAGCTATAGGGGAAGCGTGAGTGTTGATAAGGTCATACAGTAAGTCCATGAAATTGTGGAGTCTCCTCCTTTGCCATTTCCAAACACAATCACGTGAAATCTGGGATGCTTCTCTCTCCGAATTACTAAAAGCCCTTTCAAAAGAAGTTTGAATCTTGAGGTTGTATGAAGTAGGAATCCCTGACAGATGTACAGTTTTCTGTCTGTGCTCATATCCACGACTTTAAACGCAGAGAAGGACTCAATCTGTAGCCGCCAGTGTTTGAGAAGCCTCTGCAAGATGGTGCGTAAACAAGGCCTACTGGAATCCCGCCCCACGACTTCCAACTTCAGTAGCTGTTTTATTGTGGGAAGCTGGTAGGGAGAATTAAAATCTCTGAAGCCCCTCAGTACACCACAGTGCGGCCCCACGCAGTGCTGATCGCTCTTGAAGGCTAATTTGATTATGTGCCACCATTAATGCTGAAATGGGAAAGTTCCAAGACGCTGTCAGACTCCAAACAACGCCCCTCTCGCTCCCCCAAGTTCACTTGTATTTAAGTTCCTGAAAATACCCAGTGTCTCTTAGTGAAAGGCCTGGGGCTCTGATGGCTTAAACTTTAGGGAGCATGTCTGAGCTGCAATTACGCCTCCCGAAGCATGGCCGCCTTGTGATGTACTCATCCTGCTCCATCAGTGAGGGTTTCTGGGGCATGTAATCTGACGACCGGACCATGGACATGAACGTGTTCGAGGTGAAGAGACGCACTCGAGCAACGTCAGACCTTAGGCAACACTGCACATGCCCTGGAACAGGCAGAAAACCCGTGAGGGAGAAAGAAAGGCAGGCTTCGACGTCAGAAAACTTGGATTCAAATCGCAGGAAGCTGGCCTTGGACCAATCGCTTAATCTCTTTAGGTCTCAGACTCCGCACCTGTAAACAGACAAATCCCTCTCATGCAGAGCTGTAAGGACTGCAGTAGACACATAGCAAAGGTTATTATAAGCACCCAATAAATGGTAGCACTTTATTACTATCATTATGAAAAGGTTTGAACAACTGTGAAAACTTTTGCTTTGGGGCTCTGCAGAATTAGGAAATTCTATAGAGAAAATGTGCTTGTTAACATGGTCCAGGACAAACCAATCTTAGCATCTTGTTACTGCTTGCCTTCCAGGGGGAGCTAGGGATATACAGGAGAGGGACTAGAAGCACCACATAGCAAACAAACCAAAGACAATCCAGATAAAGCTAATGAGATTATTCTTTCTCAGACTTTAAGAATGCATCCTACTTGGGGCACCTGGGTGGCTCAGTTGGTTAAGCATCTGACTCTTGGGCCTAAGATCCAGCCCTGCATGTGACTTTGTGCTGGGTGTGGAGCCCGCTTAAGATTCTGTCTCTCCTACTGCCCTTCCCCACTGCCCCCCACTCTCACATGCACACGTGTGCACTCACTCCATCTCTCAACAACAACAACAACAAAAAGAATGCCTCATACTTACAATTAAGCTGAATATTCTATACTCTCTACTGAGCTGTACTGAAGTCTCCCAAGTCTGTTTCTATTCACTTCCTTTGTTCTGGTTCCTAATTCTGGTTTCCCTCTGCTCCCTCCTCTTTCTGATCATGTCTGTGTGTCTATGGGTCAGCCTGTGGGTAGTATAATCCATGATTCCAGGGAAGCAAGAAGCAAATTGAAAAAAAAAAAAAATGATGTGTCAGGCACTATATTGATTAGATGTTGTTGTTGTTTTTTTAAAGATTTTCTTTATTTATTCGACAGAGATAGAGACAGCCAGCGAGAGAGGGAACACAAGCAGGGGGAGTGGGAGAGGAAGAAGCAGGCTCATAGCAGAAGAGCCCGATGTGGGGCTCGATCCCATAATGCCCAGATCACGCCCTGAGCCGAAGGCAGATGCTCTACTGCTGTGCCACCCAGGCGCCCCTGATTAGATGTTTTACATGCATTTGTTCAACTAATCTTAAGAACAATCTTGAAGGCATAGCATTATCCTTTTACAAATCAAAAACATGAAGCTGTCTTTAATTTAAGAAGATTTCTGAAGGTCTCATGGAGAGTTGCTTCTGAAACCAGAATCTGAATCTGGTCTTATTCACCACCTTTCCAGTGCTGGTGTGAAACAGCCATCCTAGCTGACTTTCCTACATCAGAACCACGTGTTTATTTTGTTCTTGTCTCCTGGTTGTTTCCCTGAGTGTCATGTGAACCCAGAGATAGCAGATCAGAGACACCACTTTTGGTATAACCCTGTCAGATCTGAGATGGACTTGAAAGATCCCAAGAGAACATTGGACTAGAAGAGTCTCCAGTGTCCCCCTAAATCCCCCTAATGACCGTAACAGAGGCTCTGCCTTTGGGGTTGCCCTTTCATATTTTTATGTGATGTTTGAGCACCATATAAGCAAATATTGGCTTCCTTGATTGGAAGAAAACCATTCTAATGATGTTTTGTGAGGATCCCTTCCAAAGCCATCATGTTGATCTGTCTGTCATGATTTGGTTTTATTTTATTATAATCTGTCCGGCAGAGACTGGGTTTTATTCACCCAACATTTTTCCTTTCCTGCCTTGGCATGAAACTAGACTAATGTTCTCCAGCCTTTGTGGCACTTAGGTAGGTCCTCAGGATTAAATTCTGGCCAAGTGGAATGTGGTCTCAGCAACTGGAAGATGGAAGAGTCCCTGACCTGGAATATATTCCCTTTTCTCAACATAATGACCCTTTCTGATAAGGGAAAAAATAAGTAAATTTTTATGGTCTCAAAACACTAAGATCTAGGAATGTTTGTCACAGAGAGCCTACACTGTGACAGATTATTTCATGAATTTAAAGCTGTGATTCTCAATTGGGAGGTTTTTGTTGTTGCTGTTGTTGCTGTTTTGTTGTTTTTGTTTTTTCCACCTTAGAGATATATGATGATGCCTGGAGACATTTTTAATGGTAACAACTTGGGGAAGGGTGGTATTGACATTAATGGGTAGAGATCAAGAATGCTGCTAAATATCCAAAAACCCAGGACCGGCCCCTCAACATAGAACTATCCAGCCTAAATGTCACCAGAGCCAAGGTTGAAAAACTCTGGTCAAACTTAAATCCTCTGAAAGAAAGAATGATTACCTGGTAGATACTCAATACTTTTTGTTGATTAACTCCTTTGAGCAAAAACTTAAGAAAAAAAAAAAGATGCTATTTTCATGCCAACAATCTTTTTTTTTTTAAAGATTTTCTTTATTTATTCGACAGAGATAGAGACAGCCAGCGAGAGAGGGAACACAAGCAGGGGGAGTGGGAGAGGAAGAAGCAGGCTCCCAGCAGAGGAGCCCGATATGGGACTCGATCCCAGAATGCCGGGATCACGCCCTGAGCCGAAGGCAGACGCTTAACAACTGCGCTACCCAGGCGCCCCAAGGACAAATAATTTAAACTCTATGCTCCCGTGCTTCCAAATGCTCCCCCCAACTAGAACAAGGGAATGATAGGGGTACTTATCTCCTGTAAGTGAATGTCTGTTAGCCAACTATTAAGAATAGTGCCTGGCATATGGTAAATGATCTCCCATGTTGGCGTGGGTGCTGATATTCTTACTACTAGAGTCCTCCTTTCCCCATTTCCGTCACAGAAATCAAACTTCCTTGCTCCTGATGCCCTTAAAGCCAGGCTACTGTATGATGATTTTCCTTTAAACAGGTGAATCCATGCTAACAGTGCATGAACAGAAAAGGACTCAGAGAGAACTTCAAGGAACAGTTCCTTTCTCCTCTAATTTAATGTAGTAAGGTGACCAGTAAGTAAGGTGAGCAGAAAACATTTAATTTTACCAACCACTATAGTGTGACAGAAATATAGAATTTATGTATTCAAATATATATCCTCATATTTTAATTATAAGAAGTAACCTCTGGGGGTTTCTACTTGTATCAGTCAGGGTTCAATGGAAGAAACATAATTAATATAGATGATAGATGAGAGAGAGAGAAACTTAGGATGGAAACTCTCGGGTGGGAAATGGCACGGCAGTCTATAGGCAGAATTTCTGCTTCCTTAGGGAAACCTCAGTTCTCTCTTAAATCTTTTCAACTGATTGAGTCAGGCTCCACCCAGGTTCTGGAAGATAATCTCCTTTACTTAAATCAGTGATTGTAGATGTCTACATGTCTACAAAATACCTTCATAGCAACACCTAGATTAGTACTTGATTGAATAACTGAGTACTACAAACTAGCCAAGTGGACATATAAAACTGACTATCACACTACTCGGGGTCAGACATGTGCTTTTGTATTTACTTAGATAAATCCCACAACATGGGAATTATCCCCATTTCAGAAATAGGAAAACTATGGTTCTATGATCTAAGATTGTGTAACTAGACCGAACAGGAGGAACCAAGATTTGAAACCTTGCTTGCTTGGTTCTAAGGTCTATTTTATATACATTTTCTGTAGGAAGTTGAGCTTTCTCTTCCTAGTCGTGGTCTCCGACATAGGACCTCAGTCTCTCAGTAGGCATGATGCCAACGCCTGATCATCTCTGTGTAGGTATATTACAAAACCACACATCCGTTAGCTTGGACTTTTCCATTGTTTTGTCCTATCCACTTCTCTGTTTCAATTGATTAATATGGAGTAACCCATGTGAACAAAGTTCATTTCTGAAAGTTTTAATCTGGCTGCTTAACTGGTTGGCATCTTACTACACAGGAGACATGGTTTATTCAGAATATTTTACTATCTAGACAAATTTGCACATAGAGATGTCACCACGTCAAGGCCAGGCTCTGAACACCCAAGATTTGTCTGCATCCTACAGTTGTGGGAATGAGTCAGCTTACCCTGCAAAGTGTACTTAACTTTGAAGGGTTTTTCCTCCTTGAGAAGAAGGATTTGAACCTCTCTTTTTGGTTCTTTTAGATTTTTATATGTCCAAATCCAGGTGGATTTTGCTTAGCATACATATGATACTATATCTATATGCATCCATGCACAAGTGAACAGATTATCTAATTACCCAATCAGGAACACCTGTATCTCTTCTGAGGTACACAGAATTTTGTCCCATTCTTCATACCATTCACCTAAAAACTTCTCCACACCTCTACACAAAATTAAAGATTCTATTTTGTTTAGTAAAATAAAGGAGTTACTTTTAAAAGTACTTGTTTAAGAAACAGCCTGCCGACATATGTTTTTATACTCTAGAACACAGAGAGTGATTTGTTTTCTATTTTTTTATTCCCACTTCCCTTTCTTGCCCTGAAGCTATTTGGGACTTGGTAAAATACTCTGTGGTTTTGTAGGGACAATATTATGGTAATTGACAGTAATAAAAAGTTCCTCTATACCAGAGGCCTTTGCTAAGCTGGCCCACTGTCCGTGGAGGGACCAGTGTCGATGCCAGCACAGTCTTCATGTCAGGAGCGTACTGTTTGCCTCTAAGACATGCTGTGCATGGAGAGTTAAGATGTCTTTTTGACAGGGAGCTGAACTAGCCAAGTATACAATTGATTTTCCTAGGAGGAAAAAATCTTCCCATTAATTACCTCTTACCTATTTGTGTAATGCAGATGAAGAATTTGTTTGTTTGTTTTAATCAAAGTATATTTTATTATTAATGGAAAAATAAATATTAATTTCTTACATCGCACTAGACAATTTATATTATGAAATTATTATTAGCTCATACTCTGGGGCAATATTCTTTTCCAATAAGAATGAATGAAAGAAAATAGTTTGCAGATGCATAAAACACACACACACACACACACACACACACACACACACACACACGCTCACCACAGAGAGAGCTCTTGCCTCTGGCATGTTATCCTCTAACAAGAACATAGTATTTTCTGCACGCTCTATTTCAAGCTCTCCACAAAGGAATGAGAGCCAACGCTCTATCAAATCTGAACCTGGCTGGCCATCCTGTGAAGAGTCCTCTGCTCCCACCTTCTCCAATCATTTAAAAAACTTCCTTTCCTCTACTGTTCAGCAATAGATGCATTACACACATGCACTTTTTCTTTGAATTTGCTTTGTACAATATATTTAAGCTCTTTTTCTGTAGGTATTTGATGTCCTCCAAGAAATAAGCTTCTTGAAGACAAGGAACAAACTTTCTCAATAAATTTTCACACGTTCTTTGTGCTCACAGTGTATAGCTGAAGAGTTAAGTACAATTTCCTGATTACCTACCTCAACGAAATAAAGCTTTTTATTCTTATAAAGAGTTAAATTTGGGGGGAAATGACCAAATGGGAAAAGCTAATGGAAAGGATATGATTCCAGGTCAGGTGTTCAGACATATACTAATGAAAGCAAAGTAACAGCCTTCTGTAGCCCCAACCCCATCTCACGGAAGTTACTAGATCACAATTTACTGAAAATTAAAAGTCCAAAGAGACCAAAAGGATAATAAACCCAAAAGTCCCGGCAAGAAACATTCTGCTACAATGAGGTTATCTAATTTGTTAGGGAAGAACTGAACATTTCTGGACCAGAATCCTTGGTAATTGAAATCCAATTATGACATCAATGCATGGGAATAAAAGTTAAGAAAATTCTTCCTGGAAACAAAGCCAGAAAATGGGTTTTAAAAAGTGTTGAGAATTGGTGTTTGAATAGAAAGAAATATGCTAATAGAACTGAATTTGGGTTGGAGCAAATTCATGTAACAAGATGTTGTGATTGAGAAAACTCATTATCTTCTTGAACTTTAAAGAGACCTTGGAGTCACGATAGATTTCATAGAAGAGCCCTAACTATAATGGTTATTATCTCTTGCCAATGCTATAAAGACTTAATAATAAAGACTTTAATTCTAATTTTCTATATCCAAGGCAACATATGCCAGCCATGTTTGGAAGCAAATAAAATGCTTTTCATCAATCCTGTAAATGTGTTACCAGCAAGTAAGGAAGGTAGCTGGCTCCTTTAGTGAAAACTTGGGAAGTAACAAAAGCAATCATAAGGCAAATGCTCATTAAAAGGGTCACTAAATTAACTGGTCAGATTGTGTGCCACTTATGTAAAAATCAGAATGCACAGTACCGAGCAGGTTATACCCCTTCCTTCTCACTGTAGTAAAAACCTTCTTGGACAAAACAGATTGACAGGGTAGGTTAGACTGAAGCATTAGCAGAGCTGCTGTGTGGCTGGAGGGAATAGGGTGTCTAGGGCACACAGTTGAGAGTTCTCGGGGGGGGGGGGCAGGACCATCACTAATAACAAATGCTTATTCCCTACTCCAGCTCACAGAGATAAAGTTCTGATAAACCTTTAGCCTCAAGAGCAGCCTTGAAGGGTGAGGTGGCACCTAGAGGCAACTTGGCAGATGTGAGCTGGGAGACAGGTCCAGTCCCCCCATCTTACTTCTGATTACTGAGTGAAAGAGAGGTGGGATATAGGCTGAGTTTAGGGTGGGGTTGTAAGAAGAAGCTTTCTTACCAACTGATCTTATTTTAAATCTGTCACTAACACGAATTTGTCCTTTTCCTTCTGAGAATATATAAGACCTGGACTCTCCAATAGTCTCCAATTTTTCCTTCTCTCATTCTTCTCCTTCTGTGTTCTCACTACCGACTCTGGTCAGAAAAACAGGTAAAGTTTGGACCATATTGCCCAGGGTCTTATGTTTAGAAGAAAAAAAAAATTGCCTCATCAAGCAAGGACAAGCTTGGTGGCCCATTTTGTCTATACACTCCTGCTGCTTCCCCCAACATGAGCCTCAATTCTTCATAAGTCCAGATAAAATAACTACTTCCTTCATCCCCGGCTGTTGCCTCCTGAGGTCACTGTTGATGTAGAGCTTGTGCTCCAGAGAGATGCTGCCACCCTGGGGTTGGCTTCCATTTTCTTTAGATTCTGCCAAAGGTTGGTGTTTGTCAATGCAAAGAGGGTATAGGAGGGAAGGAAGGAAGGAAGGAAGGAAGGAAGGAAGGAAGGAAGGAAGGAAGGAAAGGAAGGAAGGAAGGAAGGAAGGAAGGAAGGAAGGAAGGAAGGAAGAAGGAAGGAAGGAGGAAGGAAGGAAGGAAGGAAGGAAGGAAGGAAGGAAGGAAGGAAGGAAGGAAGGAAAGGAAGGAAGGAAGGAAGGAAGGAAGGAAGGAAGGAAGGAAGGAAGGAAAGGAAGGAAGGAAGGAAGGAAGGAAGGAAGGAAGGAAGGAAGGAAGGAAAGGAAGGAAGGAAGGAAGGAAGGAAGGAAGGAAGGAAGGAGGAAGGAAGGAAGGAAGGAAAGGAAGGAAGGAAGGAAGGAAGGAAGGAAGGAAGGAAGGAAGGAAAGGAAGGAAGGAAGGAAGGAAGGAAGGAAAGAAGGAAGGAAGGAAGGAAAAGAAAGAAGGAGGAAAGGAAGGAAGGGAAAAATGGCAGAGAGGGAGAGAGAAAGGAACCAAAAAATACTCATGAGGACTAGTTTATCCATTATACTAAGAATGGCCATACATATTTTAATTGTACCAGAAAGTACCGATCTTCTCCCCAGTTAAATCCTCTACCCTGATTCCTCACTGTTTGTGAAATGTCAGCATTAAAAAATAATTTGGTATTTCTGATCACCACAACCACTCCTATCAATATCCTTCTACTACCTCTACTACTGATATTCATGAAAAGCATAAATAAATGTAAATAAATAATGAAAGTGATAAGGACATCACAATTCACCGTATGTGCTTTATATAGTAACTAGAAATTTATACTTTTCATAAATACGTCACCTTTTTAACTTAATACTACCTTACAGATTAGGCTGTATTATACACATAAGGAATCGAGACTCAGAGAATTTGAATAATTTAATGAAGTTCACACAAATAATAAATTGCACAGTCGTAACGCATAAGCGGATTTTCTGACTTTAAAATATGTTTCCCTTCCATCTATATCATTTATTTATTTATTTATTTATTCAGCTTACTGCCTTGTTAAAATAATACAAACTCTTCTTGGTCAGATGCTGCATACTAATTCATACTAAGATGTCTGAATATCTGAGAGGCTTCCATCACTGACTCCTCTCTGGCGCTGTATGATCAGCTGCACACATTTGGAGTAGAACAACTGACCATATTGTTCAATATCCACCGTGACATGTGACTTACTAATGGGAGCATTGAGGCTAACGTTTTCCCCAGGTATACAACACGAAGGGCAGAAACAAATCATTTTTAGTAAAGATGAAGTTTTCTCAGAAGTACCACTCACCTTCAAAATGTGCTTAGGAATTATTAATATACTCTCAACATTCTGATTCTCCTGGCTTTCTGAAGCTAAGATATTGCAGAAATGCCTGCGTGGCTTTGATCACAGGCAATCAAAGGGGGCTTTGTGTAGCTTCCAGGGAGACGCTGTTGCCGAAAAATCGGAGCTCTCCACCATGCAGAAGAAACTGTTATAGAACTCCCCTGCATTCCTAACTCCAGATCAAATTGGGATCAGAAGGCTGTCGTTGGCCCCCAGGAGACTGTGGTTTTAATTTTCTTATCTGCATTTTTCTTCCCCGCCCATTCCAGGTAGCTGTCACAAGAAACATGAAAAGAGTGTTCACTTGTTGATTGGTCTTTGCAGCTTCTCGCTTTCATGTTTACAGCAAAGGCAGGAGAAATCACTTCTGCTGGTAGCTTTGGCACTTTGCATTCTTACGTACGCAAGTTTCTTTGGAGGCCCACAACATGCAATCCTACTCGATTTTTGAAATTTGAATTTTATACCAAATGGATTCTTTTGGTATCAATTACAAGTGCTTACCTATCAGCGTAGCAGGGTTTGGGTCATTAAAATCATTACATGTAAAACTTTGCAAGGTTGCCCAGGTCATTGTGTCACTGGCCAAATTTATGGAAATAAAAGGAGTCATCCGTTTGGGTTATATCTATAGATTGGGAACGCTAGATCTTATGTTTTCTTAAGTTGCTCAGAAAGGTTCCAAATGCTAAAAATCTGAAAGGGAGGGTTCAGATTGGCAAAGGTGGTGGGAAGGGGGGCTTTCCTGATGACAAATGGTGGCAGGACCCTGTGGTGTGAACCTGTCCCTGAGACTCTCCCTCCTCTGACACTTCACCAAGGACTGTGGCTTTAAACTCTTTAAATTTTAAATTTGGACAAGCTTAGACAAATAATCCATCCCTTCATCTGCATAGTATAACTCAACTCCTACCGGGAAATTCAAACAAGACTTTTATCCATGCAAGCAAGAAACAATAGGTAAAAAAAAAAAAAAAAAAAAAAAAAAAATTAAATGGATAAAGTCAATAAACATATAGCTTGCTTCCACAACATTATTTGGAATTCAGGGAGGAGGTATTATTGAAAAAGTGGGGTTGTGTGTCTATTTCATCTTGTTTTTTGAGAGGAGAGAGGATTAAGCATGCTTAAATTCTAATGGCAAAAAGAGTTGGTCCAATATGCAGAGTTAAAAAAATTAGCAATAAGTCAAAGAGTATTTCCTCTGAGAGCTACTGAAACTGTCTACAATCACTGTCCATACTTTCCAACTCTTTACCCAACTAACTAACAATACATTTCTTCCTTCCCTTCTTCTCAGGGTCTACCTCACTAACACTGACCCATACCAGGAAATCAGGTAGCAATTGGAAATTTCCTTGCTGAACATGAAAAGAGAACACAGCAGAACTGGGGTGATGAATGCAATGCATAGGATCTGGATATATCCAACTCAAGGAGATAGCTTTGCTCATTGGCTAGGGCAGTGCTTAAATAGCATGGCCAACATGGCTTCCAGAACTCTATTCCTTTAGCTTTCCCTGCCTGTATAGCCATCTCTTGAGACTACAGTCTTCCTTAGTACTAAGACATCCAGGCAGGTGAAAATCAAGTCTTGCCACTCTGGGAACTCTTTTGTCTATAAAGTAACTGTGATTCTCTACTTTTCATTATTATCTGTTTGGCTTATAGTTCAACTCTCAAAGAGTAATTTTATTTCTATTATTTCCAAGTTGGTGGGTGATACCTTATGGTATCCCCCTAGGCTGACAAGAAGTACTATTATAAAATAGTTTGTTGAGAGTACAGCAGTGCAAATTCGCTATGAGTAAACCTATGAAAAACTGATTTTTGACCTAAACAGGGTGTAAAAAAATGGATGAATATAAATGATACTTTTTTCTTTTTGATTGTTTTGTTTGGCAGTATCTTGATGTAGAGAAAAGGATTTGTGTGTGTGTGTGTGTGTGTGTGTGTGTGTGTATGAAAACCACCAGAAGCCACTTTGAACATCAAAAGAACAACACTTTAAATTGCTTCTGTGGTTGCTCATCCTCAGTTGGCAATTCTCTGGTTTTAATTTGTGTGTCATCTTCTCTAACGTCAAGTCTCTAACCTCTGCTGCTTAATGATTCACTAAAATCAATAATGCCCTACTTCAGATCAGCCAAGTAGTTTGTCTCACTTGAACTTTTTCTCATAATCACTTTATAATTAAAATCATTGGGTTAAATTCTCACTCTCTTGAATGAACATTTATGATTTTCTGGATTAGCAAAAACTCTATCTATAAGTGTGTGTGTGTGTGTGTGTGTGTGTGTGTGTGTGTATGTAGATAGAGAGAAAGAATAGTAAAGAAATAGAGAGAGAGAGGGAGAGAGACACCACCAATGGAAGGTCACCCCTCTTGATTGTTGGTTTATCCTCTATTCCACAGTTATTTGTTCAAGCCTTGATTAAATCACTTATCAGTTCACACCAAACTGTCACTATTTGCATTCGGTCTTGCCCCCTACACTGTTCTATCCAACTCTGTATTCCAAGGGCTTGGCACAGAGGTAGAAATACAGAAGGTGTTTGAAGAACATTTGATAGAGGAATTAACCTCAAATTAGGGCCCACATGTGCTCCCTGATCCATATTCTGGGGTAGATACATGTTAAAATTGATATTGCTGATGTTAACGACGAGTGTGCAGAAGTGCCTGAGAGCTCCACAGCACTTCGTTATATGCGTCTTTTCTCTTTATCTAAATTTGAGAAACACAGAGTTGAGAATATTTTGCCTCAATGGGCTAATTCACCAGACAAAGTTTCGTTTGTCATCTCGTAATTATCGAGGACACACATAATAGCAGACTAAGGACTAAATGCTAGGAATAAAAGTCAGAAAGTGTTTAAAAGAAGAAGAAACAATTAGTAAGTAACCAGGAAGTATGACATAAAGATTCCTTAGAGGGCCAGAACCCCCAGGTTTTAACCCTGAACTCACCATTTCTACCTGTGGGATTTAAGCGTATTATTTGTCTATTGATAAAAGTCTGTAGTTATCTAGCTTCTTCCCCAAATTAGCAGCTGAGGGCAGCACAAATTTATTATCTTATGGTTTCTGTGAGTCAGGAATCTGGGCATAGCTTAGCTGGGCCTTTTGCATCAGGGTCTTTCACAAGATTGCAATCACATCCAGGACTGTGACCTCACCTGTAATTTTAACTCTGCAAGGACCTGTTCCCAAGTTCATTCACTCATTTGTTGACAGGATTCCATTTTTTGAGGGTTGTTGGACAGAGGACCTCGGTTGCCAGTAACTGGAGGCCACCCTCCTTGCCATATGGGCCTCTCCAACATACACTCTTGCTTCATAAAGGGCACAGTCCAAAAAAGCAATAAAGAGAATCTACTAGGAAGATTGACATCACAATCTTTTATACCCAAATCGTGAAAGTAACATCTCATCACTTTTCCTATATTCTGTTTGTCAGAAATGACTTATTAGGTCCAGTGCACATTCAAGGGGAGGAGATTACACAAGACTGTCAATACCGTGGGGTGGGGTCATTGCCAGGCATCTTGACGTCTGCCTGTTATAGCAAGTAATGAAATTTTTCTAAGCCTACTTCCCTCTTTTCTAAAATAGTGGTCAAAACATCTCCTACCTCATGAGATTGATGTGAAAATCAAATAACAACTCTGAGCCTGGAGCATAGAGTGAGTACTCAATAAATGTTAGTTATCATTAGGTAATCACAACACCCTGTGTTCAGATTATTCAAAGGATTATAGGAGCATGTGGGAAGAACACTTGAAAAGTCGAGACAAACTTTTCAGAACAAGTAAAGTGTATACTGAGGCTTGGATTAAAGACAGTGGTAGCCAGATAAGGGATAAGAAGTATAAGAATGGGATTCCAGAGAGAAAGCAAGCCCTGGAGGCAGGAGAGGGCAGGGGTGCCAGTCTGTGCAGGATGCATTGTCCTCTCTCATCTTTGGCATTCCCTCCTGAAAGGTTGGACGGAAAGAGAAGGGAAAATTGATGTCAGAAGTAGACAGACATGTGTGCACATGCACCATCAAGCTCCCAGCAAGTGACAGCCTTTAATAAACACAGAAACATCCAGAGAGAGAGAGAGAGAAGGAGGAGAGTAGGACGAGAAGTTAGAACTGCCATGTCTAGGTCAAAAGGAACTGAGTTTCCGGGAATGCCTCCTTTGGAAGTGGGATGCCATCCTGCTCCTGGCCACTCTCAAGTGGTGGTCTCGATTACCAGGGCAAAGGAAGACCACCAGGAAGAGCTTCTTTGGCTGATCCATTCTTATGAATGTTATGATACTATGAAATTTCCCTGTGCTAAACACTCATGAAGTTTGAAATCCATTTCACAGCTCCCATATTAGAGGGAATTATGTTAACTTAGATTTTATTTATGTTTTATTTTGACTCACTAATATATCTAGATTTCTTCAAGATAAAACATTTCAAAATACACACTGAGAAACCTGGGCCCTACCCCCATGTCCATCCATTCTCCCCCAAAGGTTAATGGGAAACCACTTAGATTTTCCCACAACTTACTTCTTCGATTTTCTCCCAACAGTTTATTTTGAAAAATTTTAGGCCACCAGAAAGGTTGCAATAATCCTATGAAGACTATCTAAATACCCTCCATCAAGATTCACCACTTGACAACATTTTTCTGCATTTGCCTTTTCTCTTTCTCTCAGTATATGTATATGCATATACATATGCATATATTCTTTTGAGCGTTAGCTACAGAAATTAAAATACTTTATCTCTAAATCCTCGTAAAGAAACATGCAGAAACAGCTAAAAACACCTTAGCAAAGAAGAGCAGCGAGGAGGGTGGGATGGATGTAGCCCTCCCCACTATTAAACCCTACAGTAAAGCCTCTATAATTATAGTTGGTACTAGAACATGACTAGGCAGATAGACAAGTAAAACAGAATAGAATACCTAGAAAAAGACTAAAGTACATACGGATTAGAAGCAAGAAACATGACATCTTCACACAATGAGGAGAAGATGTACATTTTAATAATGTGGGGAAAACTGCATAGCTATTTGGAAAATGTAAACTTGGATTCACGCCACACATAAAAGTGGACTCTGAATGGATATTTGATAACCATATGTAAAAAATGAAAACGTACAGTACCAAAAGAAAAATGAGTGAATTTCATTATAATCTGTAAAAACGAAGTCCTGGAACCTGTAAAAAAAAAAAAAAAAATCCAGGTACAATTTCAAAAACTGATAAATTTGCCTGTATTGAAAATTCGAAAACATCACATGGCCAAAAGTGAAATTTTGATTCAGAAATTCATCCAAAAACCTTCTTGCATTCCATATGTTTACTGAACCAAGCAGTAGGGCTTACTATTCCGTGTCAACTAAATGTCCATGTGTTCAGGCAGGGGCAGGTACTTGTCTCAGAGACTGTCGTTAAGCATGTGTTGGGTGACTCACTGATATGTAGTATCGTCCTGGTCCCAGGAAACGATGTTGTGCTTGGTGAATCTACCCGTTGTATCTCCAAGCATTTAACATCCTTCTAAGGATGTCTGTCAGGTTCTTGTTTTTCCTCTGTCTTCATACTTAATTTTGCATTTAAGGCCCTTCTAATAAAAACATGGGACTCTGTGCTAAAGATATTCAGTGTGAATTTGGAAGCATCAGAAGACAGAAACCCCCTTTTTAAATTCCTTTTTAACAACGGAAATAAATTAAACTCAATCATGTTTGCATGAATGATTCTATTTTCGTTTAAGGGAAACTTGCAACCAAAGATTTTGCAGAATTGGGTAAACTCCTTGCCAGAGTTTTTCTAAATCATTTATTTTTATTTGAGGGTATATGGTAAGATTCCTTCTTTGACAGAATACCATGAAATTAATTTTGACATATCACTGTAAATGAGGCCATTGTACCACCTCCATGATTAAATATTCACAAACATCACCCAGAGCTTTCAAAAGGACTCTGTTTCCTTCCCACAGCAAAGGCCTGCAAAGTGATAACATTCCATTTCCTGGTGATGGGCAAAGAAAATATATGAGAATCCAAGAATTTGTCAAATGAAACAATAGCAATCAATTTTCTACCATTCTACCTGTGGAAACATGTAAAATGAGATTTTGCTCTAAAAAAGTAACTGTTGGATAAGTGAAAATATGACAGTTTAATAAAATGGTCATGTCCCAACAGATCACTCAACCAGCAAGGGCTGAAAACTTCTGGCAGAAAATTAATATATCAAAATGGCTTGTGTATCCTTCAAGAAGTGTGTGTCTTTTAGGAGGCCTATAGCCTGCTTAAATTTAAATAACTTTTTTTTTCCATCCGTATGATTTTAAAATGATTCTAGAATGCCAAGGATAAAAATAAGAAAGACTTTTTTGCCACGGTCTTTCAGTGTTGCCCCCCACCATCACCCACTTTTTACTGACAGTCTGTACCGTTTTATTTTTTATTATTATTATGTCCAGTTATCATTAGTTTTTGATACAGTGTTCAATGATTCATTAGTTGTGTATAACACCCAGTGCCCTTCACAACCGTTGTATTTTTTTTTAAGATTTATTTATTTATTAAAGAGAAAGAGAGAGAGAGAGAGAGAGAGAGAACAAGCAGTGGGGAGGGGCAGAGGGAAAGAGAGAGAGAAAAGCAGACTCCCCGCTGAGCAGGCAGCCTGATGCGAACTCGATCCCAGGACCCGGAAATCATGACCTGAGCCAAAGGCAGACACTTAACTGACTGAAACACCCAGGTGCCCCAGTCTCCACTGTTTTAAAATATTTCTTTGCTATTTAACATAGACAAATAAAGTGGATCAGAACTCTAAGAAAACATAGATGAGCCTGCCAAGCACTGAGCATCATAAAGAGATGTCATCAATATAATGAAAATCTGGTCTCTAATTTCAAACCATGAGCATAAGATAGCTATTTCATACCTTGAGGACTCAGTTTCCTAAATTGTGAAAAGCAACCCTTGAAAAGGATAAGAAGTTTCTTAAGAACAAGAAAAACAACAAAAAGAATATTTTAGAGGAATGTTGAGCATTTCCTGCAAGAGATCCCCACCAAAGTGGCCATGGGTGGGATCAGGATTGACCAAGAGTCTGAGGATTGGCGTATTTGTGGCTCTCATAGAGCAGAAAAGCTTTCTATGGGAAACAAGACAAGTAAGATGTTTCAGGATCTGGTTTCTAGATCTTCAGCTTCCCCAATAATCTTTCCTAAAATCTGTTTGCCTGAGAATGTAGCCCTCCCAGTGTCTGGGTGGTGAATTGACCTTCTCTGCCTTGACAAAGGAAAGGTCAACCTCCCACCCACCCATCCTCTCATCTCTCTGCAATGCCCAAGGGGGTAAGGATTCCCCAGGATTGCTAAGATCCTGAGATGAGGTAAATCCCATGCCAGGTCAGATGTTTTTAAATATTTTGTTACCAAAACATTAGCGGAGGGTCGAATTGAATCAAATTGAATTGAATTAGCTAATAGTACAGCAGTCCCCCTCCACCCATGTTTTCACTTCCCACTGATCCAGTTACCTGCAGTCAACCAAGGTCCAGAAGCAGATGGTCCTCTTTCTGACTTATTATCAGAGGGTCAATATTAGCCTAACGCTAGGTCACAATGCCTATATCACTCACCTCACTTCGTCTCATCACATAGGCGTTTCTTATCTCACATCATCACAAGAAGAAGGGTGAGTACAGTACAGTAAGATATTTTGAGAGAGAGACCACATTTATGTAACTTTCATTCCAGTGTAGCATTAGAATTGTTCTATTAGTTAATGTTGTTCATCTCCTACAGAGCCTCATTTATAAATTACACTTTATCACAGGGATGTATGTCTAGGAAAAAGCCATGAACGTAGGGTTTGGTACTATCTGCAGTTTCAGGCATCCACGTGGGGTTTTGGACGGTGCCCCTCAAGGATAAAGGGGAACCACTATACTCTTTGATAATGGCTTACTGTTTGATTTTGGCAAATCAAATGTGTGACATTGAAGGTGATCGAAGGATTGAATGACATTGCTGTAAGAAGAGTCTCTTCATTCCCACCCCTTGTTTATCTGAACAAGATTTCTGAGCTACCTCATAGGGTAGTTGTGAAGATTAAGTTAATCAAGGTTAAAATTGGATGAGCACCAGGAATGGTGAAAGGTATGCAGAAAGTACTATAAGGACGATTGTTGCCATTATGACGGTCATGTTAACTAAATAGATGAGTTATATATAATTATAAATATTCTATTTATTAAAATTATGAATGTATAAATTATTTAAAATATATTAGTTATAATTAGTTATATTAACCAAATTAATACAAGCTGTAAATATGTGACACGTACATATATGTACTGTGTGTACAGGTGTGTTTGTTGCAGGAAATATGAAAAGGTTATCCATTAAACATTGCCAAGCCATAAAACTGTATTATTTTAAAGTGAAATTATGTGTGGGGCGCCTGGGTGGCTCAGTTGTTAAGCGTCTGCCTTCGGCTCAGGGCGTGATCCCGGTGTTCTGGGATCGAGCCCCACATCACACTCCTCCGCTGGGAGCCTGCTTCTTCCTCTCCCACTCCCCCTGCCTGTGTTCCCTCTCCAGCTAGCTGTCTCTCTCTCTCTGTCAAATGAATAAATAAATAAAATCTTAAAAAAAAAATAAATAAATAAAGTGAAATTATGTGGAGTAAGATGAAGGATAAAGATGATGAAGAGATGAGAAGATGAAGGATGTGTGAATGTAGAAGTATTTACAACTTATTACATTTTTTAAGCAGTTGATATTAGGAGTCAAATCACCCTGGTGCTTATATTCGATTGGATACTTTAAATGGAATGAAATAATTTTTTTAAAATGCCAATATTTTGAGTATGCTGGCAATTATACTTTTCAAGTATTTAAACACATTGTGAACATTTAAAAATATTGTGCAAAATTATTTTGGGGGGTAGAGGTTGTATTAGAAAGATGTATGAAGATATTCATTATAAGGAATAGAAAGAGATTTATTATAAGGAATTGGCTTGCTTAATTATGAAGGTTGAGAAATCTTACTTGTTTGCAAGCTGAAGGAATGCATATGGTCTAATTTAGCCTCAATTCATAGTGTTGAGAATCACAGGAGCCCATGGTATAGATTCCAGTTCAGATCTAAGTGCCTGTGAACCAGAGAGGTAAGGACCAATGTCCCATCTCAAGCAGTCAGGCAAGAAGGAAAAGGAATGAATTTCTCTGTCCTTTCCCTTTTGTTCTTTCCAGGCCCTCAATGGATTTGATGATGGGAAGGACAACTACTTTACTCAAATGCTCATCTTGTCTGGAAACACCCTCACTGGCACATTCCAAAATCATGCTTACTCTGGGCACTCCATGGCCCACTCAAGTTGACACATAAAATTAGCCATCAAATATATTTAATCAAATATAAATAAATAAATATATTTGAAGACCTATGGTTTACACAGTATAAAAGGAATGCATGATATTCTCCATCCTTCCTAACCCCCACACCCTACCAGAGTAACTGGCAAAAATACAGCTCGGCCTTCTTCTTACCTCTTCTGAAACTTCTCCTTATGAGAAAGTCAACTCTTATGAAAAAGTCAAACTCTTCAACAGAATTTACAATCACTTCAAATCCTGCCCCACATCCCTTTCCTGCCTTCTCTTCTGCAATTTCTCCATCCACACAGAACCACTGGCCATTGGAATGACCCTCAACACATCCTCTCCTCTTACTGGGGTATGCCTTTGGCATTAGGAGCTCTCCCCCTAGAATGCCATCCTCCTCATTCCCACCCCATTCAAGTCCCTGTTGAAATGTCACATTTCCAGAGGGGTCTTCCTGGACCATCTTATTTAAAATAGTACCCATGTCTCTGTCACCCTTGATCACTCACCTTGCTTTATTATCAATCACAGCAGTTTACGCTGCCTGTCATTATATTAAATATCTTTCTCTAAAATGTCTTTTTCATCCACTAGGCTATAATTTCCATGAAGGCAGCAACTTGGTCTTACTTTTTCACCCTTATAAACCCATCGCCTCCATGGGCACATTGTAGACATTCAACAAACATTTTAAATAAATGCATACATGAACGAGAAAGTATCATATTTGATTCTGGATCCCAAGCACAGTTTAATTTTGCAACAAATGTGTATTGACTTGAATACATTACAAAAGGCTGTGTTATTACTTGTAAGAGCAAACTCTAGTCTCCTTATCTGCAGAAATGTCAGCAAATAATGGGTGACTTTGTTTCTAAAAAGCAGCAAAGTTATGAATAAGAACTTTAGATGATCAAATTCCCTTTAAATTCTTTGACTGTTTTGATAATTTAAGACAGACATATGCATTAAAAAGAATCACCTTGCACAATCCATGAATTCCTATTTTTTTCAAGCATAGCTTCCTCACAGAAACCACTTGGAGATGTCAAATCTAAAAGAAAAAGAAAAACCCTTGAATTTTTTTCCCCAAATTCATCATTAATTGTTTCCACATGACTTATTTTTAGAAATCTCTTAGGTAGAAAGTGTCACTTTTTGATTTTTACCAATGCCAGTTTTATTTCTTTGTGGGGCGAAGAGACTTGGAAAAGATGTTAACTGTCCCCGAGTGGTTGCAAGAAGATTGCTTTGCTGACTGTCCTCTCAGGCAGGATGGAGTTAACAGCTAGACACGTGTTCATTTATTCTAAACTCTACAATTCAGAATTTTCTCAAAGGTGGAAAGACGATACATGTTATAATCAGCGGAGGTGACTTTAGAAGAGAAATGTGTAAACACACAGACACACCCATGTGCGCACACACACAGAGGATAAGGGACTAGGAATGCAAGAGTCACTGTTGACAAAATTACTAATGTGGGAAGTTAACTAAATCAGCTCATCCGGGTCTGTCTCTGCTAAGCACAGCAAGCTTCTGCTCAGTTTTGTCCTGTTTTCAATTTGCCCCCTTAGACTGGTTTCCCAGGCCATCTCTGTGATTGCCCTGAGCCATTTCCAACTAATCTGCTCAAGCAGTTTCAGCGGGATCGGCTTCCCATGATCAAATAAACGGAGTTTTTCAAAGAGCAGAAGAGTTTACAGCAAAATCAATATGGTATAAATAAAGTTATCCTAGCGGGAGACAAACGAGTAGAGATGCTCTTGTCTTGTATGGCACTCGTGATACTTCCCAGACCTGGGTTTTGGATGATTACTTCTGCCAGAAGTATCTGTCCAGAACACCTACTGTGTTCATTGCATGAATGCTGAAGTCATTTTATGTCCAGAGTTGGGGTCCAAAACTTTCCTGTGACCTCCATACCAGGCACCTGTCGTTCAGTGGAAAGCACTAATGTCTATTAAAAGCTTGGATTGCACAGAGGGCTAGTAAAGTCTTCTTTAATGTGATAGCATAGGATTTTCAGCGAGTATATGAAAGGAAAAGCAAAAAACCGGCTAAAGAATTCGTTATTTCTAAGATTTGGGTACGGCTGTGGGACAAGGAGGCGCTAACTGATGTGCTAAAAACAGTTTTCTCTTTCACTTCTCCTTCTGGAATGTGCCCCTTTTATTTTGTCATTCTTGGCTTGGCTCCCCACTTCTCAGGCCTCCTCTGTCGTTTCATTCTGCCTGAGTATTTCCTTTCCAATATTTTGGCTGAATGTTCAGCTTTGTTAGCAGAAATGCAAAGTGAGCGCTTTGAAGCATTACCCAATAAAATCCAATTTTAAACAGTTAGAGCTACAACTTCCCCCATCCTCTGGGAAATGAGCCTTCAGTTTCTTTGTGCTTTAGGCAGAAATGCTGGAGCCAGAATTATCGCTCAGGCCAGAGTCTTGCCAAGACCGTCAGATAAGCCACCTGGCGAGGTCTGGCAGGCCACATTTAAAAGGGGACTTCTTGGAAAGATGAAACTGCCTTTTGAAATTGTTAAGCATCAGTGACTTTTATATAGTATTGACTAAATCATAAGTGGGGAGTATATCTGAAGGTCTGAACGTATGTATTCTTCGAAGGAACTCACATTTTCTTAAGGGGATGATAAAAAAAACATTTTGAGAGCAATGCAGACAACTTTAAAGTCTTAAGAAAACTTTTCCTTTCATAAAAATGCCCATTTAATAAATATTTAGACTAATTTTTAAAAACCTGTCCTTAAGGCTAAAAATACCAGTTGTCACATGCTACCTGATTTTTATAACTTCTTTTGAGGAGATCAGTACTACTGTACCCACTTCACAGATAAAGACACAAAGATCTTAAAGGAAATATCTACAATCAGCAACTTAGAATTTAAACTTTGGATAAAATTATCCCTTGACATCGTGGCCGTGTTGCTATTACAGAATCAGGAATGGCGTGGCTGTTTTCTTGCTCTATTTTTATCCTTTAATTTGATTTCCTGGCCATAGATAAAGTAAGACTGTTTTAAAAAAAAACAGGACATGATCTGTAAATTTTTGAATAGGCCGTTTACAAATATTCTGTGTGCAATCATCCCAATGAGTTCTAATTGCTTTCTAGATCCTTGGACTTAATTTCATTTCTGGGCCATAGCAAGGGCGAAAAATTGGCTTGATTTATTTTCACATTTAACTTAGCCTTCCTGAAATAGTATAAACAATTATGACCTCTCTTTAACTCCTTTTCCTCATCACCTTTTCTGTGGAACTAGCGCTCAATCTCTTCAAAGATGTATCCAATTTTTAAGTATCCACAGACCCCCTCTCAACAAAAGTATGATATTCTGGTTACTTAATAATATCCACTTATCCTCTTTTCTCCCAGAAAGTAGAGGACAAATGCAAGCTGTCTTAAGTCACCAGAAGATTTTGGGTAGAATCAGGAAAGAAAACATTTTTGGTTATGAAATAACGGAAGACAGAGACGCATAATTTGTCAATGGGAGGAAATCAGGGCCACCATGAACCCATATGGCACCTTTGTAAGAATTAGAAACAGACCCCTCTCTGAGGGGCACAGTGGAACTTGGCCCCTTCTTGCCCCCTTGACCCACTGAACAGCTTATCCTGGGAGAAATGAACACATTTCAAAGTAAACAACAATTAGAATTTATATATGCTTTTAATAAGTATTTATCAATGCTTATTATGGACAGATAGTTTTCTAGGCTCTGGGGATGTGAATACAGCAAAAGTGAATAAAGCGAATAAAGCAAAGTCTTTTCCTTCGTGAAGTGCATATCTCCTTAAGGGAGATGGAAAATAAACAAATGAATATGTAATATGGTAGATCTGATCCATGCAATGGAGAACAATGAGTTATAGGGTAGAGAAAGAGAAAACAGTCTAGGGATTTATTATTAAGTTATTATTAAATTGTCAAGTTAGTCTCTTTGAGAAAACATCATTGGGTTAGGAACAAGGCAATTCAGGGAGTGTCCAGGTTGGGGGTCTCTGCAGGCCAGGTGGAGGAAGCAAACTGTGAGGACACTGAGCTGGGAGCTCAGTGTATGTGGGAAGAACGGCAAGGAGGTTATCAGGCAAGAACAAAATGGCAGGGTTGGTAGGAAACAAGACAGAGAGGTCATTGGAGCCAAGCTGAAGAGCCAGTAGTGGTTAGAGCATTGGGTTCAGTTCTGAGTGAGAGGGAAAGCTATTGGAGAATTCTGAAAAGAGGAACTCCATGATATAACATGGCCATTGAAAGGATCATAGTGGGAATGGACTGATGGGGCATGAGGGTAGCAGGAGGGATGAAGTGGAGACCACAGGTGATCCTTGGAGGAATGTCAGTAGGTTAAAGGAAGCAACACTGGGGGAGGTGCTTGGAAGGACTATGTCGCTTTCTCTCATCAGTGAAGCCTCTTCCGATTAGGTCAGCGATGTGCTGGAGCTGGTTTGAGCAGCTCCCAAGAGGGAACTGCAAAAATTTAAGGAATGTTGCAAGCCTATTGTTAAACACAGCCATTATGAAAAAGCTAAATTATACAAACTTACAGTTAAAGACATTATATTAAACACAAAGATAATAAATATTAAAAATGCATCACATCCTAATTATGTCACTCATTTACTGCTATCTATATCTTCATGGGGTTTTTTTGCATCTATTGTATCCATATAGTAAAAAAAAATACCATATAATGGTGTACTGCTTGCCCATCTCTTCCCACCTCTGTGTGGAGTGACATCATGTCAGTAGATTAAAATTAGCCATGGTGATAAAGAAAATGTAGTAATTTATAGACAATGGACTATTCACCTTAGAAAAGAAGGAAGTGCTTCCATTTGTAACAGTATGGATGAACCTGGAAAGCATCACGCTACATGAAATAAACCAGCCATAGAAGAACAAATAGTATATTATACCACTTACAGAAAAAATCTAAATAGTCATACCCATAAAAACAGAGAGTAAATAGTGTTTGCTGGAGGGAGGGCGGGATGTAGGGAGAGAGAAACAGAAAGGTATTAGTTAAAGGGTACAAAATTTCAGTTATTTAAGAGTAATAAGTCCTAGAGATCTACTGTACAGCATAGAGCTATGGTCAACAGTATTGTAGTGTATACTTACAAATTTGCTGAAAGGATAGAACTTATGTGAAGCATACTTATTATGCAAAATAATAATAATAATAACTAAAAAGGATGGAGGAAAAATTTTGCAGGTGATGGCTATGTGTATGGCATAGATTCTGGTGATGATTTCATGGGTGTATCTTTATCTCCAAACTCACAAATTGTGTACATTAAAATTACAGTTTTTTATATGTCAATAGAGTGCTTTAAAAATTGTCCATAATGGATGTGTTAACTCTATGTAAACACTAAATATCAGAGACTGATGTATTGTTTTGCTGATTGCTTAGACTCAAAGTGATGGAGAAATGTTAATAATGAAGATTTAACTTAAAGTGTGCCATGTCAAGTACTGAAGTTAAATGGAATTTCAGTTTAATAAATATAATTTGTTCAGGTGAGAAATAATTCAACAGTAAATCACAAACTTAATTACAATATTTGGGGGTAAAGATTAGTGGACTGGGTGCAACTCCATTTGTAAAGTCATGGTTAAGTTTCAATTTTAGGTTGGCTATAGATATGAGTTTGGCAACAATGTTCTGCAAGAATCAATTGGTTATATGTATGGGCTTTACAAAAATTGGTAGTGTTTATTTCGTTATTATTTGTAATTTTTTGCTACACATTCTTAGGCCAGTAAAATTTATAATAAATAAATTTATAATAATTTTACATACATATACACACACCTTTTTTTTTTTTTTGAGACTTGGTTGTACCAATCAAGCTCTGGATAAAGCTTCCCTATGTTGACATTTGGAGTTTGAGAATTAAGCACACAAACTACACATGGTCATCAAAATTCAGAAAAATCTCAAAACATTGGGCAAATGTTCACTTAATGGTAAGCAGCAAACACCCAAGGAATGACACTGAGAAAGCAGGTGATAGCCAAATACAACCAGCTGTAAGAGTGGAACGTAAGCTTCACTCATCTCTTCCACATAAATTAAGTTCAACATCACATGCTTCTTAAATGGAAATACTTCTTAATGCAAACCATGGAACACATTCACATGTCACCATCGCATGACAATTTTTTCACATGCTTTGTTCACCAAGAAATCAGCCATAGGGGCGCCTGGGTGGCACAGCGGTTAAGCGGCTGCCTTCGGCTCAGGGCGTGATCCTGCCGTTATGGGATCGAGCCCCACATCAGGCTCCTCCGCTATGAGCCTGCTTCTTCCTCTCCCACTCCCCCTGCTTGTGTTCCCTCTCTCGCTGGCTGTCTCTATCTCTGTCTAATAAATAAATAAAATCTTTAAAAAAAAACAAAGAAATCAGCCATAGGTATCGCCTATTAAATTGTTTTCATTTTGATCTTCTGTGACATTTTGTCACACGGGACTATAACATGTTTAAAGGGATATATTAATTCCATGATAAGTCAGACTGCATTTTGTTTTGATTCAATACTGAATGAAGTAATGTACTAGCTCATGTTTCCACTTATCCACTTTTATACTAGCATATCCACTGAGAATTTCCCAATGGATGGAAGCAATTCTCTCCCAATCCACTAAGAACTTCTTCTTTTTAAAAATATATTCTTGATATTCTTGGGATAAAGCCAATAGTATATTCTTCTAATGATGACATTTTAGATATTGGACATTTGACAAATTAAAGCCTCTCTATCTTGAAACAAAACACAATTAATCCACTAACAAAGTCAAAGACAGATTATTAATACTCATGAATGCATCCACTTAAGTCACCAACTTAAGACATCACTTGAAGAGAAACAGCAGTTAATGATCCATTATTGTGAACCACAAATCATGGTTGCCAACTTCAGTGATTGGGGAAAAAACAGTGACAGCAATAATGGAAAGCAGATAATCTACACTGTGTCCACTTGACACTAAAAATAGTGTTGCTTTCAGCCCCTATGTTTGGCAGTATTGTACCTTTTCCCAACATCTCTGAAAACCTGGACTCCTTACATCAGGAGAATGGAGCTTCTCAGGATGCCAGACTTTCAGAGTTAAACCTGGGACAGTCCCTGGTAATCATCTCTGGTACACTAGGATGGTTGGTCACCCTACTCTAGGTAGAGATCCAAAAGGAAGTTGAAAAGAAAGGAGGAGACTAGGATACAGTGGCTGTAAAGTCATGACAGTAAATGAGATCACCCAAGATTTGTGAACAGGAAAGGAGAATGGTAAAAGAAAAAAATACATATATATGGAGCAAGCTGAGGAAGAGAAACTAATGTAATAAGTTAGAAGTTAGAGAGATAAAAAAGGAGCCAGGGAACAGATAAGCAATATTTAAGTTAAGTCCTATCTTGTGAATGGCAACTCAAAGGTGATTCTGTGAAATATATCTTTGGTTGGTGTAATTAACTGTTTGAAATCTTAGATGCAGTTTCTACGAAATTTTCATTTTGAAAGCTCACTTACACTGAAAAACATACTTAAGAATATTGATACAAATACTCATGTTTAAAATAACCCATACATCATTCCTGACATTTTTTTGGGGGGGTGTTGAGATTACATTCCCTCTGCTTGCCCTGTTCCAGGTGTGTATTTTAAAACTCTACACAAAAAAAATTCCTTCGGAGTGGTGGTAGAAAAATACAATAATTATCATAAGTGGCTCAATTCAGCAGTGGAATGTGGAAAAATAAGTTTAAACACCAATTATGTACTTTGTAAAGTTAAACAACTCCTTCATATGTAGACTAGCTAGCTGGGGATTAGGCAATGTTTACAAATTACTGGGCGTACTACCATAACTCTTACAAATGCTGCTTTCCTGGAAAAGGAGTCCATACGTAAAGTCACATAATAAAGTCATTGGAGAAATACTGAAACTATCATAGACGCTCTATATAATAATTTCAAAGCCATGCATCTTGGCATCTACCTTTTTCTCTCATTTTAGGAGGTGATTAAAGACTGAAAATGGGTTATTAAAATACCTTAATTTTTTTTCAGAGACTTCCACAAGCATTTAAAAACAGCCAAAACTGCTCTCTGGAATTTTTAGACACTTACAGTTATTTTTTAAGCTCATAATGAAAAGCCAATCTAAAATAAACAGAATCACCCCTTATACACTGGTAACACTTCCAGAAATCTCATCTCTCTCTACCGCAATTATAGGCAGGAAAAATGCCTGCAAATGATGAAAACCGAGGATGGCCAGATATTGCATCTCACAGGTGAGATTCTCAGGCGTTCGCTGTCCCATTATTACCTAACCCACAGTCCTCACATAGCCTGCAGACCTTACCTAGTTTTTTTTTATTGTAAATTGCACTGTATACCCTGCTAGAATGTAAATTCACATGGCAGGAGCTGGTGATGTGTGATTCACTGGTTATCCCAAGAGGTGCCTGTAGGTGTTCAATAATTACTGTTGTATAAATTCTAGCAGATAAAACAAACAAACAAACAATGCAGCATGAATCGTGGTCTGGTTTGTGTCCCTCCTGCCTGAAAGTCCAGCACAGTGAGTTTTGGGGGAACCAGCAGAACAGGCATCCTACTCACTGAACAAGGCTTCTAAAGGGAGTTGCTGCAGCCAACGTCCTTGCCAGTGTCCTCCCTGTACCCAGCAACTCTTCGCAAGGTGTCCTCAGGGAGTTGTTGTCAGAGTCTATGAGCTCCCTTCTGACCTTTTATTCACACTCTCCACTTCTCCTCCTTCTCCAAGGAGCTTAAGCAGGGTGGTGGAGTCACCTCCTATCTTCTCTCTTCTGACTTCTTTGTTTCCCATACATGTAATGTATGAGAATTTCCCAGCCTCCATCACCCATAAAACTCCCTTTTTCCTCAGCACTAAAAAAATTAATTAATTAAATAAAATAAAAATTAAAAAAAAGATATCTAGACTGGGAGGCCCAAGAATCTTGAAAGGATTTGAAACTTTGGTTACAAAGGGTGGTATTTCCAACATATTATATCAAAGAAAGTTTTTGGGGAAGGGGAGGTTAGGACCTCCTGGGTCCCCAGTCATAGTCAATCATCTCATTTCTTTGGAAGAAGGAACTCTGAGTTACAATTAGTCAAAATCAGATGACAATCTGTGTATAAGCTGGTTTCTGCTTAGACGGTAATCTCTTTTTTCACACCATTCTAGTGACAACTTCGTATACTTCTTCCTTGTCCATGCTGCATAAAATTGCAAACCCCCTCTTACCTCAATACTCCCTTCTCTTCTCTCCTGCTTCCTTAACATCATCTGAGATATTTTGTGTCAGATGTGTATTTTATGCATTTATCTTGTTTGTTATCTCCCCGATGCCACTAGAATATTGGTTCCATGAAGCTAAGGACTTCGTCTGCTTTGTTACTTCAGGACCTAGAACAGTGCCTGACACATGGCAAATGTTCAGCAATTATGTATTGACTGAAGGAATAAAAAATTTAACTGACAGTTCCATTCTCCATGTATGATATACTTCTTCATCCACAGTGTGACGTAATGATTTATAGCACTGAACTACGATTGACAAGGCTAACTCTCACTTCCTCACTCCCCCAGCACTTGCTCATGGACGTTGTCCAGCAATCACATCCCTTGGCCCTTCCCTCATCTTTTAACTAATAGTCCATTATATTCTTACTTTCTTCCTTACTCAACCTAGACTCCACTCTCCTTCATGTCAAATTTCCACTCCCCAGTTCACTAAACCCTGATAATCTTGCCTTTCTATCACCCATGTTCTGTAGTTTTCCAAACCTACATCATTGAATCTATTCTGAATCCCTAAGTACTAATCATCATGGGAGAAAATATGACTGTGTGGATACTCTTAAAACATTGTGGCTTTGAACTTCAGCTGAGACCTTCAATGCTGCTTAGCACATTTTTTTCTTTTTTTTTTTTTTTTTAAGATTTTATTTATTTATTTGACAGAGAGAGAGACAGCCAGTGAGAGAGAGAGAGAACAGAAGCAGGGGGAGTGGGAGAGGAAGAAGCAGGCTCCCAGCGGAGGAGCCTGATGTGGGGCTTGATCCCAGGACTCCAGGATCATGCCCTGAGCCGAAGGCAGACGCTTAACGACTGAGCCACCCAGGTGCCCCTGCTTAGCACATTTTATTACTGATGTTTTCTATCCTGTTCTCTACTCTTCTACATGGACAATTACAGATATTTACACATCAAACCTCCCACTTTCCCTGGTCCTTTCACTTTTCCTTAAGGAAAGGCTCAATCTGATATTTTGAAGAGAAAAGGGAAGTTATCAGATGTGGATTTCCTTAACTTTCACCTACCCTCACTTACAAACGTCTCTATCCCTACACCCATGCTTGACATTCCCACATTGGGTAACCTGGTTCTCTTCTCAGGTACTGGCCAAATGACCCATATCAGGGGTTGGGTCTCAAGGGATTAGGGCAAAGACTGCAGTTTCTACTCCACGTAGCACAGAGTAGAGAGGATTCTAACGTAATTGTCAACATACAATGCCATTATGACATTTTTTTAGACATTTTAAATTTTAATTCAATTAATCAACATATAATGTATTATTGATTTCAGAGTTACAGGCCCGTGATTCATCAGTCTTATATAATACCCAGTGCTCATTACACCACATGCCCTCCTTAATATGACATGTTTACAATTAGAGAAAATTCTAATATTCTCTATATCTGAAACATCATCTTCAAAAAACAATGTGATAAACAATAATCTCCAAATTTGTCATTTTAGTTTAGCAAATTAGACTAAGACCTAAAACTGGATTCTTATCCTTTGCTCCACTTCTAAAATTTGATTCCAAAATAATAATTATAGAAATAGATTCAGGTAATATGTACACATATATAAATTATATCAGAAAACTGTTACTAACCTAAATATTTCCATAGAAGGGTTAAATAAATTATAATAAATTTATACAGCAATGTTCTTATACAATCATTAAGTGGTATATTAAAAGATCTTTAATGACATGAAAATGATCACAATGTAATGTGTTTTTTCAAAAATAAATTATATAAAACTATATATAGAGAGAATCCAACAATATTTTAAATATATATATAGTCAAAAGAAATACTCCAAAATATTAAGTAAGGTTATCTCTTGGTGGTGGGGTTATAGGGGACTTTCATTTTATTCTTAATGTACAATATTATTTCAACAATAATAATAAGTGGTATATTTTTAAAATGTATTATGAGGCATACATATTTTGACTTTCCATACACACACACACACACACACACACACGAATAGCTACTAAGAGCACTTTGGCTTGTTAATATGAGGTAAATTGTATATCATCTAAAACTATGAGAAAAAAATCAGGATGCTTTAAAGAGATCCTAAAAATGGATTAGGAAAGCTGACAAGGAGTTCAATATTCTGGCATCAAGACTCTGCTTATTTTCATAAAATGCAATTTTTAAATGTTCACTTTCCTCTGTTCGCATAAAGACTGATAAATCTCATTCAGTCCTGCTTGCATTGGTTTGATGTTCACAACAGGCATTCCCTCTTCCTCATGACAGGAGGGGCTTTTTAAGCAGACCTAGCACAAAAGCTTTTCCTCTTAATCTCCCCATTTTGACACACGTGAATCATAACCGTCCTTCCACCCCAAACCAGATCTCATTCAAACGGGTATTAAAATCTCTTTTGGAAATGTATTACTGCTCCAGTTCTATGATACCTTAGGGAAAGTGCAATAGTGTAGAGTCTGAAACATCAGAAATCCACCCCTGTTTTGCATGTGGGAGGCAGACGAGACAATCATTTATTGTGGAGAAAAAAAGGTATGCTCTATTGGGCTGTTACAAAAGCTGTAATTTTATTTTGAAGTTCTCAAGTTTTGTTCTCCTGGTTTATGGTTTTTATGCTAAAATTATGGCTTTGTAATGGGTTGTGAGGCATACTTTATGCACTATCATAATTATAAGCTATTACAGTTCATTCTTTGTATCAGGATGGTTTTATGGACGCTTAAATGAAGTTTCTGACAATGAAGCTCCGGCTGGGCTCTAACAGTGCTCCATTATGGCTACACCTGGTGGCATGCGGTCTCTCGGTTTTTCCATTATAAACCATTGTAGGGAGGAGGGTGGGATTTAAAGTCTCCGCTGCTTGCCTCGCACGTGGATTTATCAATCCATTTGTATTTAAATAACTTCTATGCTTTTTGCCTCACCGAACTACAAAACCATCAAAGAGAAAAATCACGCTCGTGGTTTCAAGTTCTTTTTGCCAAGGAAGACACCTGAAAGCTTGAAAACATAAAACACGGTGCGTCACTCATCCTTTTCCCTTGACGTGGAAGAGCAGCCTTGACATCCTGCTGCTTACTCTCTGCGATAGGTTTACATATTAGAAATGATCTGTTAGCACGTGCCGGGGCCATTTTTCACAGGATTTATGATATTTATTATGCTTTTGGCTTCTTATTTAAAGGCTGTTGAAGAGAGGTACCTTATTCATAATCTTCTACCATCGAGCATTCGATGAGAACACATTTTTCCAGCTGAGGTGTTGGCTTCGTAGACTCTTGGATAAGGTGTAATTAATAATTTTAAACATCCTATGTGGCAGTAGAATCTTATTTTGGGTGATAAAGTAGCCAAGGTTTCAATAGCTTTGTTAAGGGATTCCACTGAAGTTGACTCAGAATTGCATAGCAACATGAAGATGAAATTAAGTACAGAATGCCAAATTTCCACTTCAAATGACCTTCAAGAAAAAAACTAAGAAAATCCAATTGAGAAAAAAAAAATGCACTAAGAAGACATTCTGTGCTCCCACAAAGCAAAAATGTGAGAAGAAGCACTTACGTAGGGCTCCTGTAGCCCCTTAATTCAGGCCCTATTATGCATAGGAATTAGAGCCCATATGGTCTTCTATCAAACCGTTCCACACCACTGGGAAAGTATTTATTTCATCAATGTGAGCTAAGTATTTTTAAATCATTACTGAGAAAATGCAGCCTCCTAAAAAAACATAATGTATTCTTTAAAAAGAAGTCAACGGTATCACAAAAACATCTCGTCCATATTTGGTTGTAGAATCTGTTTGGCTTCCCATCTAAAGGACTCCCAGTTCTTGCATATTTTAACACATACATAAAGCTGTAAATAGGGGGGTTGCAGTCTGTTTTCACTCAATGCTTTAGAATTCACAAATGAAGAGGAGAATGAGGAACTCCAAATATATAAGCAGCCCTCGGTGGATGAAGAAATGAATCCTACCAGATTGATAATTGCCCAGTAAGACTCGAATCGCAGACACCTGACCTAACTCTCTCCTACAACACAGGAAGTATCAGGGATGTAAGCTTTTTTCATGGGGAATTATTGCATTGTAATTATCCACATCATAAAAATGAATCAGTTGCAAAATTTCGGACATTGAAACAATCATGTTGACTGATTTTGTGCTAGAGGAAGTATCTGGTTAATTGCTTGGCCATAATCATTGATTTGGTGGTTGAGGTTATATTCATATTAAAGCTCTCTTTTGCTGTATACATAGCCCAAGTGAATCTCAAGAAAATTACTTATGTATATCTCTAAAAGAACACTCAGCTCTTTAAACCAATTAGGCATAATATTTCTGGGCAGTTATTCCTGTTGATTATGTTGGTTCGTGTGTGAAAAGTGAAGGATAAGACCTGTGAATCAAACTGTGTTATTCTAACCTCTACTTGAGTTTACACATCACAGACCTGTCAGGCTAAAGCTGAGAAAGGAAGGGCAGTTTCTTTGCATAGAGTTGCTTGGGTAAGCTTTAGAAAGCATATGCAGAGTACAAACAATACTAGCTAGAAAAACAGAAAGGGCTAAAAATATCAGGAGTAAAATCATTCCACTATCTACCACCAGAAATATTTATAAAGGCTGGTCCTTCGTTCCTTATGCATTAACTGTGAAATGCTTCCAGAAGTATATAATATTAGGAAAACTTGCACTCCCAAATAGTGTTTCCCAGCTACTCTTATAAGAATCAACTGGGGAACTTATTAAAACAAATAAACAAAAAGCAAATTTCAGGGTTGCTCACTTGGAGAATCTGGGAATGTGTTTATCTGTTGTTGTGTTTTAATAAGCTCCCCCTTCCCTATGACCCATGACTCTTACCATCTGAGAAGAACTACTGATGAGGAAAATAAAGGCTAACAGCACAATGAAAAGCACAATGAAAATTTAAATGATCAAAATTTTCTTAAAAGTAAGTAGTTAGTCATATACTAAATTTAATAGTTAGGATTCTATACTAGACACCTCTATACAAGGATACAATTCCATGAGCTAATATTTCAGCTTCTTTGCTGAAGAATGCCTTAGCATTCTCAAATTTCAAATTAGTTAAAAGAAGGAATGCAATTTATTTTTTTTTCATTTGAAGGAGAAAATAACCAAATTGTGCATTTTAGCAATATATAAGAGAGCTTATTACCAAGTAATTGATATTACTTGAAGAAAATTTAAAATTGAGACAGATACAAAGACTAAAAGAAAAATCATCTATAATAATTTTTTCCTAAAATTAACTATTAACATTTCATTAAACATGTTTGTAGACATTATGTATTCATAGAATCTTGATTTTAATTAGATCGTTTCTCAACAAATCTTAAGTCAACTTTTTTTTTTCTTCGTGTGTGATTAGAGCATAGGAAAGGGCATGTTGGCAACAAACAGAATAAATCGATGGGGAATAGAGGGGGAATTAATACTGTTTTGGTGGTCTAGCTCTTCTTCACATCATTTTCAAACAATGTACGTAAGAACATGTATTTTTCATTCTTTAAATCTTTGTTTCAACCACCAGCTGATCTTAGTTTATCTTAATGGCTGAAAAGGAATATAAGAGGATCAATTTCACTTTTTAAATTTATTTTTGATAATACTCTCCAACAAGGCTATTTGTAATGAAGCAGCCACAGATTTGCCCTTGTCATCTCAGCCTTGATCAACCTTACTTATCATTTGAGCAATCATTGTCATCAATGAGGACCCCAGAAAAATCAGCAAACCCCTGAATACAAGGGCATTAAGCGTAGGCATAAGGTATAGACATACCAAAGCTCTTCTAAGGTCAGAGATTTATTTTAATAAAACAAAATTATCAAGCGGCCTTCTGAGAAACATAAATTACCTAGAATATAAGCATTTTCCACCTTTTCAATGAGGAAAGATAACTATCTTTACTAATTTTATTATGAAAATCCTCTTATTAAAAATTTTATTGACAAATAATTGACAAATATGCCTGTATATATTTCAAGTGTACAACATGATGATTTGGTATGCATAAACATCAAGGAATGATTCCCAACATTAAGATAATTAACACATCCATCATCTCACATGGTTAACACTGTGTGTCTGTGTTGTGAGAATGCTTACGATCTCCTTTCAGCAACTTCCAAGTATAAAATATCATATCAGTAACTATAGTCACCCTGCTGTCCATTAGATCTTTGGAATTTATTCTTCTCATAAATGAAAATGTAAACTTTTGAACTATATCACTCCATTTTTGCCCTCCTTTAGCCCCAGAAACCATCATTCTATTCTGTTTCTATTAAATCGGGATTTTTTTTGTTTTGTTTTTTGTTTGTGTTTGTGTTTTATTTAAAGATTTCACATATAAGTGAAGTATTTGTCTTTCTCTGTCTTACGTCACCTAGCATTTCCTCCAAATTTATCCGTGTTGTCACAAATGGAAAAAAAATTAGTTTTCACAAATTTTTTTATCCGTTCATTTGCCAAAGGCATTTAGTTTGTTTCTGTATCTTGGCTCTTGTGAATAATGCTGCAATGAACGTGGGTGTGCAGATATCTCCTTCAGATGCTGATTTTAATTCCGTCTGATAGATATATATCCAGGAGTGGGAGTGCTGCATCATATGGTAGCCTCTTCCATGCCGCCCACCATGTCATGCAGTTCTGAGTTTGTCTGTTGCATTCCTTGCAATAGGGCAGAGTAGTCAGGAAGAATGCATGGACCTTTGGAGGGACAATTTAAGGTAGATGGGGGAGGCACCCAACAGTGATTTAAACACTTCATAATTTTGCTAGTCCTAAGTAAGCAGTGTTTCTTAATCCAATCAGATGTTTTATAGGTTGTTAAGCCTGGGACACCTTGCTTCTAAAGCAGTTTTTGGCTTGTGTATTTATTTGCTTGTGTATTTGTCACTCAGGAAACATAATATGTGACTCTTTTAGGTCTTCTCCCTTTATTTTTTCATATGTATTTTCCTGTTCCTCTTGCTGATTCTTTTTCTGTCATGAATGGATTTCTTCTCAGTCATTTCATCTCTTGCGTAGTGTCAACTCAGCTTTCTATTGTTCTTTTAGTGGAAGGAAGACTTAAAGATCTTCCTTACACTGTGTGTGCAGTCTGCTGTGAACATTTTAAGAGAAAATGGCAGATCTCTGTAGCCTTTCTCTATTCTTTTCATCAATAATATTCCCCCAATACCTTGAATTTTATCAAGTGTTCTATCTGGTAAATGTCTGTGAATTTATGCAAATGCCTATAAAGTAAAGGTGCACAACTTAATAAGAATGATGAAATCCTTGTAATATCATTGGAATATGAATTCTAGCAACAGTTTGGGGATGCTCGTGTATAGTTTAGGAAGCAATAATCTCTCATGGAGGTGCTTCTGAGCCAAAAAAGAATGTTCCACAGTGAGGGTAAATAGGGCAATTGTCTGGAGATCCATCTTGCAAGTGGTTACTAAATTCTCATCTTTTAGAGATGTCCTTGAAGCTTCATGAGCCCACCAGCTATTCAGAGGCTGCTTGGATGTGGCAGTTCATTTTAGTAAGATGAGTTCTGTTGGGGAGGAAAATTTTTCCTATACTCTTTTGGTTGGTCTAAGAATTAAATTGACAAGACAGATTAATAGGAGGATAATAAATTTAATTTTGTACATATGGGAACCCCACATACATGAGAGATTCAAAGACAGATAAAATGAGGTATATATGACATCCTGAGCTGAGAAATGGAATAGGGGTCTGGGGCTTCAAGAGGTAAGAGGGTAATTCACAGGGCAATAAGAAGGACATTTGGTAATTAAATGTTTTCCTTGCCATATGGTTGGGTCACTCAGACAAAATTTATCCATGGTAATAACTCTTTAAGGAAAGACCCGCAATTTAGACTTTTCTAGGAAGCAAAGGGAAGGGCAAAAGTTTCTCTTGAGTCCACAGGATCTCATTGCCTTCAGCTCAAAATAGTCCACGTGCCAAAGTGATATATTTTAGGGAAACTTGGTCTGAGCTCCTTCAGCCCCAAACATCATCGTGGCTTACATGTCCTGGTTGGTTTATCAGCTTCAAATGTGCAAGCAAAAGTCAATGCCTGGAAAGAAAGAATTATACCCCCAAAACATGTAAACTAGCACAAACACTAGGGATAGGAGGGTTTTCCTGAATCAGAGATAGCCTGATATGTCATAACCAACACTAGTTTGTAAATGAGAAAATATATCTATAGAATCTAAATGGCCCAAAGTAAAAGAAGCTGTATTTTACATAAGAAGTAAAATAATAAAGTAAAATAATTATCTGAAAAATATGTACACACTATTTCAAAAAACACAAATTATATTTACATTTAATGAGATAACAATTACTATTAATGTAGCTTGGGGACTAGGGAACCATAATAAGGGCTTTATTTATTAGCTGTATGAATAATTTTCTTTTCTACTTCTTTTAAAATGTAGAAACATGATCAGAAGAAATATAATTAGAAATCAGAGTATCCACATTTTAATGAAGTCTTGAGGAGCTCAGGTTTCTTTCCTACTTAAAAGTATTTTAAAAATGAAAGAGAAGAGAATTCAGAGATGACTTTCTGATATAATTAGCTTTTAACCTGTATTCTGAAATATGCTATCGTCTACTGTAATATATTATGTAAGTGAATCAAGATAAATACTCTTTTTTTCTGTTAAAAAGGGGAGAGGGACAAATTGCTTAGAAGTCTTGAAATGCGAATTATGCCAAATTGTCCTTTGGGAAATATCTGTCTTAGTTCAAACTGATCTCCTTGGGAAATAATGAATCTCATTGCTTAATAAGCATAATGGGAATTTTATATAGTGCAGAGCTGTTGTCAACGAGGATATGGCCATGCTGCAGAGCTTTTAAAGCTATGATTTCTGACAGGAATGAAGACCATGCTGGCTGGAGAAAAAAAGTCTCTGTGAAAGCACATTCTTACCTTTCTTCTTAAGACATAGCTGAATATTTGAAATCTATACATTTGAAGTTCTTCTGAAAGAATACTGTTCTAATTTTACAAAAATTATACTCTGACAAAGAAATGTAAAAACTGATGAAGATGAAGATGCAAGTTCTGCTCAATAAGGTGGAAAACAGTAACTTTACTGGTGCAAAATTCTGGAAGTTTCAGGATCTTGCCTTGTCAATTGACTCAAAATAGACTTGGTGGATGATTTTTAAAGTCTTGAGTGAATCAAGCTGCAAGACTTTGTAAAATACACTGTGATCAGGAAAAAAACATTCCATTTGGATAAAGTAAGAGCTTTTGTATACCTTTCTACCATCAATACTAACCCAAAGGCATGCATTTTGTATCTACTTTACACTCTTCATATCAAATCTATTGTGACTTGTACAGAAGTTGGCACAAAGTGTGAAGGCAATAGAAACGTCACCATGAGTTTTGTCCATTATAATTTTTACAGAAATAGGCTTTGCAATCTCTCTTTCCCCACTTCTCCCTGCAGAAATTTAAATGATGTCTTTGGGGGACAAGAGCCAGAATAAGAAGTCCTCGAGACTCAGAGCACTTGATGCCCCGGAACAGAGGTGTTTCTGCTGATTCTCAAAACGGACTATGACCGGAGAACCTAGGTGGCAAAGTCAGTGTAGGTCCTGATCTAAGGGTCATGAGATCAAACTCCATGCTGAGCTCTGCACTCAGTGTGGAGTCTGCTTAAGTTTCTTTCTCCCTCTGCCCCTCCCCACCTCCCTGCACTGGCTCACACTCTCTCTCTAAAATAAATAAATAAATCTTAAAAAAAAAAAAAAAAAGACCCTGACAACTTACCCACTTCAGGTCTATGTGGTCAATAATCAACACATGCAATTGCGATTGTCAAGTGTTACTGACACCTGCCACTTTCAAAGCTCTGTCCTATGCATTAGAAAGGTATTGTTTAAATACATTTGTTTGCAAGATACAGGTCCACGACATCCCTTTGAGTCACCATTGAGTAAGAAAACTGACCATGAAGCTGAGATCCTGAGTTACCCTTTCTCTCACTATCACATTTATTAACAATGCTACCCCCTGCCATCACCTTCTTAACAATGACACTAACAGCACACCTGGTCCTTGCCTTTCGGTTAATTCTCAGAATGCGTTTCCCAGGGCACCATGTTTCTGTGTGTTTCTTTTATTATTCAGACGTTCATGCTTTAGATACACACTGGAACTCACTTGTACACTTTTAGTTACTTCACTTAATTCTGTGCTTTTTGGGGGTGTCAATGGATGAGTAATAAATGAAAGAAAGGATTTCATAACCATACTGGCCTAATTCCCAAACTCTAATATTTACCAGCTATGTGGCAGTGGGAAAAATTGTTTAACAACTCTAAGCCTCAGTTTTCTCTTCTAGAAAATAGGTATGATAGCATCTATCTCATAAGGTAATTAATTGGATGGGTTATAAGATAATAACTTATATAAAGCACTTAACATGGTGCTTGGTACTTGGAAAGTACTCAATTTATATCTAAAAAATCTATTTTTAGTACCTAAGTTACTCTCCAATAGAAAGGAAGTGCATTGGAAAATGGTGCTAACTTTTCTACTTCGCCACTGAAGTAGACACACAGGACTCCAGATGGTTGAAGCTACAATCATCCTCAACACATTGGTGGAAGGCTACTCTGGGATGTCACTGTGCCCACAACTCCTCAGTATAGACAAAGTCAGGATTCGGAGACAAGTGAGCTGAGTCATGCAAGTACAACAAAGGATCCTGACTTCATTCACAATTTAGACATCTTGTTCAATATAGAGGTTTTGCATTAATTTTAAGTTTTTTAAAACACTGAATTAAAATATTATTTATCTCGATTACTGTTTTTTTTTTTTTTGGTGCCCCCTTAATTGCATCTCCTAGGCGAATGCCTCTCTCGCTTCACCTTGGTCCCAAGCCTGGCTCCTGAGTCTTCTGTTCCCTCTCTCTTCACATTTAGAATGGTGCGAGCCCCCTTTTCCCTCTAGCTGGCTTCCATCAATGGATTATGATACCCCCCAGGGTCATTACTGATTCTTCAGATTCACCATCAGCTGTCACTAGCAAATCCTCCTATGCTATGAAATTGACCACAATTTTAGCTCAGTTTATGGGCTGGGTATGAGGCAATATCCCCGCCCATGCACACATTCCTGAACCTTATTGAGTTATATGCCAATGAGAAAGGACTCTCACCCAAGTCTCCAGGACATTCACGAGAGAGAAAGGGGGTCAGTGATCTTTTACTCCCCCGAACATTAAAGAGTTCTTCCAATAGCAAGTTGCAAGTTACTGTCCCATGTCCTGTGAAAAGCTGGATTCTGAATGCTAGCAAAGTAATAAAATATTTAAATTCTGTCCTCAGAGAAGATTGGGTATTTGGAAGAAAACTGACACAATATTTACAGAATGCTTTCAATCCCTCAGCATTGTCATAATTCTGATTGTCATCATTTTATATTATCGGCCCCATTTGATAAGCTAAAAAATTGAGGGACAGAGTGTTCTTTATAAAGAATTTCCATGGAAATTCTAATCAAAGCTATAAAATGCATTTTCAGCAAGATTAACTTTTACATCTGAGTTTTTTTAGTCCTTTTCTCAGCCTCTGCAATTATTTTGCCTGAAGTGCTGTCCAATTTCCAACTTAGGAAGAAGGAAAGGTATCACGAGGCTTTCACGTGGCATGGGTTACACTACCCAGTCCTGCCTGCAGACACCCACCTACCCTTGGTCAAGCCAAAGACGTTCATACTGGTCAGGTTATAGGGTGACCTACTGTCCTGGTTTCACCGCCAAAAGTCAGGCAACCCAGGCAAACCAGGGTGGTTGGTCACCCTGTCGCTAATCAGAAATATCCTCCACATTGCAAATGCACGTCAATTTTCTTTTCTTGTTGTTCTTCCTGGTTAATTTATTTTTTAGTGATTTACACAAAATATAATTTCAGCACTGATATTAAGAATCATCATTACATGGGGTGCCTGGGTGGCTCAGTCATTAAGCCTCTGCCTTTGGCTCAGGGTGTGATCCCAGAGTCCTGGGATCAAGCCCCGCATCTGGCTCCCTGCTCCGCTGGGAGCCTGCTTCTTCCTCTCCCACTCCCCCTGCCTGTGTTCCCTCTCTTGCTGGCTGTCTCTCTCTCTGTCAAATAAATAAATTAAATTAAATGTAAAAAAAATCATCATTACTCTTGGCTAATTCTTTGAACTTAAATGAAAAGCAATGGGTCTTTGAAATACCAAAGACTACCACGAGGAGAAGTGTGAAAAGTAACTTATACCTCACTTGTCAGAAAACAATCAATAAATTAATGATGCAAAAAGTTAAAGACGCTAAATATATCGTGAAATTCTAATTATAAAACAACCTGCTTAAAACACAGATTAGATCATGTTAATGTTCCAGGCAAATCTCTGGGCTATCTTCTCATTGCCTGTCTTGCTGGCTAAAACTCACACCCAGTTATTCATTCATTTCACATTCATTGACCACCTCTTCCGTGCAACACACCGTACAGTTGTTGAGACTATAAAGACAAATAAGGTCAGGTTTATGGCTCAGAAAGGGGGCTAATATAAATAAATTCATGTACTACAGATGAAAGCTGCCATAGTCAAAGTCTGTACAGCTGGAGAACACAAAAAGGCACAGGAAAAGTTGATTTCCAGGAACATCTGTCCCAAATTGGCCAATATTTTCTGATTTCAAAGTCTTTCCTAATGCTCTGCCTCTGATATACTCCCTCTGTTTCTGCACATCTTAAAATTCTACACATCTTTCATATTCAAATGGAAAAGTTCAGGAAGCATATCCTAACCCCCAATCAAGATTTACTATTCATTTATTTAAAATTCTGCAACAATTAAAATTTATTTCAGTATAACATATCTGTTAATATATTTGTTTGGTTATACACACACACACACATATATATTTTTAAGATTTTATTTATATACTTGAGAGAGAGAGAGAGTGCGCGCGCGCACGTGTGCATGTGAGCGGGGGAGGGACAGAGGAGGAGGAAGAGAGACAGTCCTCAAGAAGACTCCCCTCTGAGCACAGAGCCCACCTCCAGCTCCATTTCACCACCCTGACATCATGACTCAGAGTCCAGCTTTTAAATGACTGAGCCACCCAGGCATCCCAGTTATACATATTTTTTTAAATGACAGTTACCTTACACTAAATACAAAATACATTATAAACATATTAGAGCACTAAATATGTAAAAATCAACAGAAAAAAATTAGCCAATATTTCTTAGAATGGAGATAATTTTTGAGGCGCTACAGCCATGAAACAAAGATCATGAAGACAAAATAGTAGTTAGAACTCTAGTTGAGTTTAACAAAAAACCCATGAAATTAAGTTAAGCTGAAAAGGGGAATTTTTTATACATATATTGAGATGGAAGGGCAAGAATGTGGCTGGACTGCAGAAATAGCTAGAAGGAGAGAGCTGCACCCCACTAAGATTTTTTCTATCTCTGCTCTTTCCTGTGCGTTTCCTTCATTCTCATCAAGGCACATGGTTTCCCCATTTCTCTCATCAACGTGGTGAAAGGCAGTGTGCCAACAGCTTCAAAACGTTCAATCTAACGGCTTGGGTACTAGAAAAGAGAGGAATGTACATTCTCTTGGTCCTGGGACGAAAGTCCAGCAAAAGAAACATTAGCATATGTTGAAACACTCGGTTGTCACCAGAGGGTAACATGGCTTCTCCTGCCTCATGACAAGGATGGTACAAAAGCATGAGTGGGAAGCAGTTTTCAAAAAAGAAGAGAAAGAGTAACTATTTTCACCATAAAAACAGCAGTTGAATTACATAAAAAACAAAAGCTTTCATAATCAGAAAAAGAAGTTAAATAAAATTAAAAACATAGCAAAACTTCCATAATCAGGAAAAAAATGTTAAATAACATTAAAGACATAGCAAACTAGAAAAAGAATCAGAAAGAATTATGGGAAGATAATTTCCTTCCCTAATGCATAAATGCATAAGATAAATCGGATAACCCATTCAAAATGGGCAAGGACCAGGATTTAAGAATGAACAAAGGAACAAATAAATACAATGAAATACAACAGGACATTTCGAGAAAATATTGAGCTTCATTAATAGTCAATGAAATGTGAATGTAAATAACCATCACTTGCAAAGGTTTTGCCTAGGGAATTGATTTCTTTTTATTTTCAATGCCTAGAAATTCAGAGAAATGTTCACTTTCATGTATTCATGGTAGGCATGTAAATTGCTACAATCTTTCTTGAGGATTATTAGGTAATATACATCAAAATCTTTAAAAATTAACATATTATTAAACCCTGAATTTCATATAAAAGAATTGAGGAAATAACAGGGAAAAATACCATTTTTTTCACAAGGATATATTTACTGAAGCATTATCTTTGATAGCAAAGAATTGGAAATAGAGATGTTTAACAATAGAATTATCTAAACAAACTTTTGTTTTTGAGATGGAATAGTATACATCACTAAAATTACATTTAGTAAATATTAACATAGAGGATGTCATTAAACAAAAAGCACAAAAATGCAACATTTTATATGCAATATGATTCTACCATAGACCCACATACTACAAAAAACCATTGAAAAGAAATACAACTAAATTTTGATATTATTAACTCTGAGTGGTGGAATTTTAAATTATTGGTTTTTTTCTCTTTTTCTGTTTATTCCAAACTTTCAGTAACACAATTAAGCTGCTTTCTTTTAAATTAGAAAAAAGAAATACTTAAAGAAACTTCAAATTTTGAAATTTGAAAATGACTAACTTATAAGCCAACCAGGAAATAATGCATTATTTTAAGAATAGCTATAAAATAACAAAAATGCAAAAACATCTTTTAAAATATGTGAAATACAGCTAAAACTATGTGGAGAAGTAAATATGCAAACCCAAATGCTTTAATAAATAAAAAATATAGATACTTTTATAAGTTTTTAGCAGTTGAAATGACAGTACAATTTAGATATTAGCGGAGATCCAGGAAAGTTACACCAACGCTTGTTTTCTAATTTTTCAAAAAAGGCAAACAAACTGATTTCTTGGCATTTATCATGAGGGAGGGGTTACTGCTTCCTTACATTAGGTATTTTTCATGTTTTTGCCTGACATAACAGTATGTAAATCAATATACTTGACATTCGGGCTCATGTTTTAAAAATTTGTGAGCTCAAAAGAACACTGGTATAATTATATCATGGCTTATGCCTTTAATTCAATTATATCCAACGCAATAAACAAAACAGAGATGGTGAATATTTAGAAATGATTACTTTATGAGAAAACTCAACAAATAAACAGAAAATTAAGTATTTATAGTTCAGAAAAGCTAGTAGATGTAGATACACAGAGAAAAATACAGTCAATTATAATTATACCTGTTAATAATTACTCAGTGAGGTTGGGGAGTCAAATAAAATCAGTAATAACAAAAAATACATGTTATGAAATATCAAACTCAACTATCAAAAAAAACCCCTCTGAAATATCTAGGAAAATACATTAATGTGTGACTTGCTTCTGAAAACTATAAAATAAAACTAATAAATATAAATATCTTGATATAAATTCTTATGTTCTTAGATAGAAAGAGGATTTTTTATATTTCAAAAAAAATGATGTGTACATTTAATGATATTCTCAAAAGAATTTCAATAAATAAATAGGCAAAATTTTTCAAGAAAAATCTTTTACAAGAGGTAATTTAGGAAGATGTGTCCATCTATGCAAGTGTTAAAACTAATATTCACACAATATAATGCTAGCATAAGCATAGGCAGAAAGGTCAAGAGAACAGAATAGTCAGGAACCTAAATTATGTACTGACTCTATGCGATGAAGGTAGCATGACACACCAATAGGTGCTTACATACATCAGTGGGTAATTATATATATAGCATAATTATATTAACTTTTCCCCATAATAGCACACGCCAGAATAAATTTCAAAAGGACTAAATAATTATAAAGAGTAAAAATCTTTTTTGAAATCCTAAAGTAATTATGTATGTGAATATTTATCAATGTGGTGGATAGAGGAGAAACTTCTAATCATAAACATGCCAACAGTCCCACTGGACTAGATTCCGATACTGTAACAAACGACTTCCTCCAAAACAGAGGCTTTAAGTAAACAAAGGGGTAATGGCCATGGTGAGTTTGTTGCTGGCTCTGCTCCTCCAGCCCTCCCTCTGGATCCCAGGCTGAGGACGCAACTGTTACCTATATTGTCCCAGTCGCTGTGACAGAGGGAAATGGAAAAAAGCTCTGAAGGTTCTCTTGCTGGCAGTTTAGCCCTCTGTCCAGGAAGTGACATAGGTAACTTTTGCTCACAAGTCACTGAACAGAACTAGTCACCCAGCCCCATCCAACCCCAAGTCAGGTGCAATTCCCTCATACATTCAGAGGAAAACAACGAGAAATATTAGTAACTACTACAAATGTTTCATGTTTCAAGGAGAAAAAAAATCAATATATTTGACATTATAAAAATGTAAACATGTCTCTGCCTAAAAACCTAATCAGCATTAAAAGCTGAATAATAAACTGGGAAATATTTGCAATAAAAATGTCAAAGACTTTAAATCCTTATGAGTAAGGGAGTAACTTACATCAATAACAAAAACAATTGTATCTCAAAATATATTAAACAAAAAAGCACAGGACAGGAACAAGTAATTTAAAATTACAGACATACAAATAAGTAGTAAAAAGATTCAAAAATTAAATTCCTCCACATTCAAAGGCATGCATATTAAAGCAATAATAAATATTTTCTGCTACAAACTAAATTAAAAGTCATACAGGTTCTGGGGAGGTTGCCGTTCAGCTGGACATTTCGACACAGTGGAGACAAAGTACTTATACAAGTTAGCTTTCCCTTCTGTGTGGCAGTTCAGCATTATTTAACAAAACCTTCAACGGTTTATAACTCAGGACCTAATAAATACACTTCAAGGTATTTTTGTTTCTCACACCAAATCATAATAGGATTTATCACAGTGAAGAATCAGTACCTACTTACCAATAAATAATAAATAAATAAATAAATAAATAAATAAATAAATAAATAAATCGCAAAGTGGATTAAGGAAGCCATGATATAGCCAATGAAACATTAGACAACCACTACAAATAAGGCTTGTTTTCAGGGGGACATGCCTATGGTATAGTGTTTTGTGAAAATGCCAGGGGATAATAAGATAGTATCATTTTAATTATGTCAAAGAAAATTCAGATATATTTGGGAATAAAATGGAGGAAAAATCACCAAATTATTAATAATAATTGTTTAGCACTGGCATGATTATATTTTGTTGTTTCCCTTTCTTTCAACTTTTTGCCCAATTTATATGGTTTTTTTTTTAAGATTTTATTTATTCGACAGAGAGAGAGACAGCCAGTGAGAGGGAACACAAGCAGGGGGAGTGGGAGAGGAAGAAGCAGGCTCCCAGCGGAGGAGCCTGACGTGGGGCTCGATCCCAGCACGCCAGGATCACGCCCTGAGCCGAAGGCAGACGCTTAATGACTGAGCCACCCAGGCACCCCAATTTATATGTTTTTAAGACAAAATTATTTAGAAAAGAAAACAATGTTTACTCACATAGCAGACAGTGGTATCCATTATGGGAGCACACAGAATAGAGCATATTTAAAAATATATGTAAATGAGCAGCAAAGAGAGTTTCCAGAGTTCTGTACTTTTAAAATAAGTGGTGCATGCTTCCCAAAGTTCCAGTTGGTGGCATTCAATACACAGATCCCTCTGTGACATAACATTTAACTGTGCTTTATTTTTGATCAACTTGTAGCTTTCCTGGATACACCTAATAATTTATCTCTCTTCATCTGGGACCTAAATGTTTCACAAAAAGATTTTCTCTGAGAAGTAACTTCCTTCCATAGAGCTTATCCATTATGTATGTCAGTGCAAACTGTTCATTTTATAGTGTTGGACCTTAGAATGTGACTGTGAGCAAATCTGGGAGGGTATGCTCAACTCAGATACCTTCCAGACTAGCATCCTTCAACAGTAATAAAAACAGAATTTCAGTTTGAGACTCTTTAAATGGTGGGGGTCATAGTAAACATATGAGTGTTTAAATCAGACTCTAACTCTTTTTGGTCTTCTAAAACACTATTGTTGCCTAGTTCACCGTTTTGTACAACTTGTAAGTCAGTAAACAAAAAATTTAATAAATGTGTCAAATAAATATGCATAGAGGTTAAAACAATTGATAAAAAATGAAAAGAAAGGAAAAAATGTAGCAAAGGACTTTGCATTTAAAATATTTACATTAAAAAATAATAATAAAATAAATAAAATATTTACATTAAATTTCAAGGACTTGCATTCTGTCCACAACATATCTTTGAGATGATTGATTAGGGACGTCTGGGTGGCTCAGGCAGTCAAGCATCTGTCTTTGGCTCAAGTCATGATCCCAGCATCCTGGGATCGGGGGGGGGGGGGGAGGGGAGTCTGCTTCTCCCTCTCTCTCTGCTGCCCACCCTGCTTGTGCTCTCTCTCTCAAATAAATAAATAAAATCTTTAAAAAAACAAAAAAAATGACTTTTTCTGGGGCACTTGGGTGGTTCAGTCAGTTGAGCATCTGACTCTTGATTTCAGTTCAGGTCAGGGTCTCAGGGTCCTGGGATCAAGCTGGGGGTGGGCTCTTCATTCAGTGGGGACTCTGCTTGAGTTTCTCTTCCTCTGCCCCTCCCCACCTCATATGTACGCATGTGCATTCTCTTTCTCTCCCAAATAAATAAATCTTTAAAAATAAATAAGTAAAAAATAAATATTACTGTTTCATAAAATACAGACCATCTTTTTGCTTAGATTATTTTTGAAAATGGAAAAAAGGGGCAAAAATTGAATTATAAATCTAAATCTTAGTTTTCAAAAAGCAGTGTCATAATCAGAGAGTTTATATTTCTGATCAAGAATCCAGTGTCCAATTTTTCATTACAATGAGCATCAAATCAATATGTAAGCCTGCAAATTATTTTTGTCCATCCCAAAGAGAGCAGGTCGCTGGATCAAATTTTTCAAAACGTGTGTTTCTCAGGATAGAAATTCCACTGCGTACCCGTTATAAGGAAAACTTTCCTATCATCAAATGAATGAGAAACCATGGGCTGACCAGAGTCAAATCGCTTCTTTATGGTAGGATTTCTGAGAGACTCTTATATGTTATTGTGCAGTGTGGATTTCCAAAAAGAAATGATTCTAAGCAATGCTTCCTAAACATACTTGACCATTTTGCGTGTAGCATCTCATGGGTGATTTCTGTGCATACACACTGGTAAATACTGCTCTGTCAGAGCTGTGAACTTACTTCCATTTGTTCTGGCTTCAGACAACAGTTCTCCTTGTTAGCAGCAATATTTTCTTTTCAGCAAGGAGAAATTTCAGCTTGAGAAATAGCATAAATAGGGGGAAAGAAAACTAGACAGTTGTGATGAAATGTATTACATGGCTTCAAGAACTACAAGTTGTGAACTTGACATAGTCCATTCATTTAATAAGTAGAAAATGAAATTTGAGCCTTTTTGTATGAATATGTGTCATTTAAATGAGGTGTTACATGCTTAAAACCTGGCCACTCTCCACAGACATGAGAGCGATCACAGAATTTCATAAAAGTAAGTTTGGCATGAATCCTTTAGCAACAGTCCTGGTTCTTGCCTGAAATCTGCAACTGAATAGGAGATGAGCCATTCTTCCAAGGTGTTAAGGTGCTGGCTGCCTGAGGACAGTGAGCCTTTAAGAAAGGGTCAGAGTTTTGAAAGTGCTTGGGGATCATGCACCATGATTGTTGGGAGAAAGGAAGCAAGCACAGCTAAAAAGGCCAAAAGAAGGAAATAAGGTGGTCTCTATGTGCCTCAATACCCACCCTCCGTCTCTCCAACACTCTCATAAGCCTCTCCATCTTGACATACTACTATACTAAGTATGCCAACGTACTACTTCATCAGGCAGGGTGTTAAGACACAAAGAAGAGACTCAACTCAAATGAATGGTCATTGTTTGGGGACAATGTACTCTGCCCAAATCAAGACATTTAGTCCTGGTAGAAGACAAGGATCAAAGTGCCCTCAAAGAACAGTTAGACTCCTAGCTTATGATTTTACACCAAAATGAATTCCCCAAATACGCACTAGATTATATGTTATCAAAAGAGAGAGGAGAGTTCACCTCTGGCTGGAAGAATCAGAAAAGACTCCACATTGGAGGGGAGAAAGAGGAGCTTCTTGTTCTGTCATGAAATAACTGACTACCTACCGTTTCCTTTTCTGTAATCTCTCACCACACAACTGGGAGCTCTGCCGATGACACGAACCAAGCGCTTCCAACTCTGTGTCCTTTGCTGCTGCCAACATGAGCATAGACATCAACGGAAGGCCAGCAACATTTGATGACTTGAATTAAATTGAATATTAAATATCACTAGAATAGAGTACCTTTGGCTTTGGATATATTCTTTTTCTTGTTTAATGTGCAACTCAAATTTATTAAGAAAAATTACTGGCAGGTTGTGCTAAACTGCCCCTAACCCATAGCCTTTCCCTTAACTGGGTTTTCCCATAACTGCTACCATCTAAAGCATCTCAGAAATTCCTTACTCTAAGACATATTTTCTTCCCCTTAAATGTCATTCCTACTGAATTTATGCAGCTCTCTGAAACATCACAGAAAGTTTGGATGTGGTTGCTGTATCAGGGGTGACATCAAACCCCATTCCCCCTCTTCAAAGGACACCAATATCTGAAGACACTTGTAGAAGGTTTGGGCAACAGCCGGACCATGGGGGCTGTCCTTACCTACAGCTTTGTCCTTAATCAGGACTTCATGAAAGGTAAAAATTCAGGTACCTCTTGTGCATTCATTCTCCATTAGGCCAAATAACATCTACTTCCCATCCAAATTCACCTACCATGAAATCTTTACCAAGATTATATCAGTCTCCAAAAGTAAAACAAGAAGAGGTAAGCTGAATGGGGAAGAGAGTATTATCTAAGGGAATCTTAGAATTTAAATGTGTAGCCTTGAAATTAAAGGTGCAGTAAATACAGGCTTATAGTAAATTGCTTATGATGTAATAAACTAGAATTATGGATGTGGCAATAAAGAGAGGCAATATAATATGGTATATTTAAGGAGAAGCCATCAGCAAAGGAATAGATCAAATTGCCATCATGTTTTCTGTTGATAGCTTCTGGAATGGGTATTATCCACAGGAATGCAAAACAGGAGTCAACACTATTGAAGCATTCCATTTCTTGATTGCCAGCTGATAGTTTTACCCTTCTTTCCTGGATGACCTCACAATTTGTCACAGTGGGTACACAACAGCTAGTTAAGGGAGTAAGTGAAGTTTATTAGAATATGTGTGATAATAAAGCTTGGCCCTGTCATATCAAAACTAAGACAGGAAAATGTAATTAACAAAGAAATCCACATGTTGTGTGGTACGGTTACTTGCTTTAATTGCTGAAGCAAGTCAGAGAGCTAAAGATTGTTAATTGAAATATTAAATAAAATAACATTTTACAAAGGGGAAAATACGGTAATTAAGAGTATGCACTACTAAAATTTTCTTAAGACAGTTGTGATACTATATTGGTTTCCTATGGCTTCTGTAACAAATGACAAAAAGGATGTGGCTTAAAACAATAGATACCTGTTCTCTCACAGTCCTGGAGCCCAGAAGTCCAAAATCAAGTTTTTAACAGGGTCCAACTTCCTCTGAAGGCTCCAGGAAAGATTCAATTCCCTGCCTCCTCCAGCTGCTGGTGGCTCCAGACATTCCTTGGTTTCTGACAGTATCATTCCAATTTCTGCCACTCTCCATCTACTCTTGCACTTGGGTGATGTCAACCCAGTCTTATGGCTTTAAATACCACCTAACCATAACCTTCGGTGATGACTCCCAAATTTCTCTCTCTAGACCAGACCTCTCCTACAAAATCCAGACCAGCATAGATGACTTCCTAGTTGACATCTCCACTCGGATTTGTAATAAGCAGCGCAGCACACGGAAATCGTTCTCCAAATCAAGCATGTGCTCTTTTTCTTCATCCCCGTGAATGGCAATTTCAGACCAAAAACCTGATGTCTTCTTCTCACTTATAGTTGATCAGCAAATTCTGCCAGCTCTACCTTCAATTTTTATTTAGATTTGACCACTTTTTGCCATACCCCAACACTGCTAATCTGTACCTAACCCTCATCGTCAGTTACCTGGATTATTACAGTGCTTCTGGTTATAGTCATCTGATATTATAGTGGCTTTGGTAGCAGACCTCTGCTTTGTCTCTTGCCCCTCTCCTCCCATTAGTCCATTCATAGTACAAAAAATGGGGTGAGTTTTAAGAACCCAGTGCCGTGTGTGTCTCCTTCATTCTCACAAGACTACCACACTCACAACACTTCTGGTCTGGACATTTCCAGTCATTAAATGGGCAGTTTTCCCACACCAAGCAATTCTCTGTGACGTCGCCTTGGTGTCCTACATTTTATCTCAATTCTGAACCTGCCTTCCTGGAGATAGTGTTAGACTTCACAGGATAAGAGCTCAGTCCCATGAGACTGCCCTGCCACTTCAGATACCAATAGCTAGTAAGTCCCTTGGTTACCCACAGCTGCTGTCTAATTCAGTTGCAAGTCAGAGGTTTCTATGGCTCCGTCTTCCTTAGATTTGATTATTTGCTAGAGCGGCTCAGAGAACTCAAGGAAACACTTACTTATATTTGTCAGTTCATTAACGGATACAGATGAACAACCCGGTGAAGAGATACATAGGGCAAGGCTTAAGAGGGTACCAAGCCCAGGACCTTCTCTTCCCATGGAGTTGGGATATATCACCCTCCTGGTATGTGGATGTTTTCACCAACCTGGAAGCTCTCTGAACCCTATCCTTCCGGCCTTTTATGGAGGCTTCATTACATAAGCATGATTGATGCACCCATTGGCCATTGGCAATCGGATCCACCTCTAGGCTCTCTCCCCATCTTGGTGGTCAGAGAGTGGGACTGAGAGTTCCCAACCCTCTAACCATATGGTTGGTTCTCTGGTCTGGGCAAGCAGGCCCCGTCCTTAGGTGAGACGCCCAAATAACCTCATCAACGTGACAAAAGACAACTTTGTTGCACTTGTCACTTAGGAAATTCCAAGAGCTTTAGGGACTCTGCACCAAACAAGAGGATGAAGACCAACATATATTTCTTATTATAGATGACAGTGTCATATAGGGTGATTCTCTTGAAATATGTCATTTCTCTACTCTACTCAAAACCGTCCAGTGACTTCCCATCTCACTCAGAATAAAATCCAGGGTCCTACTATGGCCTATAATGCCCTCTGTGATATGCTCTAATCCATCCCCATCACTGCCCTAAGCTCCTCTTCCACCAGTCCAGACCAGGCTCGCCCACCTTCATTGCCACTGCTCCTCAAAATTAACACCAGGCAGCTTCCTCACTCCCTGCAGGTTCTTACTTCAAAGTTGCTCTCTTCATGACATCTTTCCTGGCCTCCTACCTTAACATGTCAGCTCCCTACTTCCTGTTCATGGTCAGCTCCCCTTCTAGCATGTAAGCTCCGAAAGTCAGATTTCAGTCTATTTTGTTTACTGTTGTATCCCCAGCACCAAGTACAGTGTGTGGTTCAGAGGAGGCTGGCATTTTATAAATAAGTAGTTAAATGAGTGAATGAATTAGTAAATGAATGAATGAGTTCTTCAGTAGAGTCATAGACATGATGTACACAATCAGTGGAAGTAGAACCAAAAATCAACCCAAATATACATGAGGATATAATGTTATTACATTTCTGAATGGTTCATTGTAATTATTAGAATACATTCACCATTACAAGGTTAAGTCAAGTCAGAACAGTGTGTTCTTTTTACAGAAATGAGAGTCAATGTTATTATTTTCACGGTTTTCTTCTGTCTCATCACCAAAGGAGATGGATTCCCTGGCACATTGGAGCTTTGTTTTTCTTAAATTCCTTTTGGGAAGAAGGGGGCAAATCTCATACTTCCTACTCGTCATCCAGCACAGGCTGTACTTAGGGGGGGCAGGGGCGGAAACAACAGGCAACCGTGGAACTGCTTCTCTTTACATTAGGTGCCTGTAACAAGGGCCTCAATTTCTACCACGTTATACTCACACTGACTTTGACTGGGATACCTCCCTGTTTCATGGAAAGCTAGTGACTTCCCAGTTCTCTTTTGTCAGGGTTAGACACAGCTTTGTCAGGAAAGACACATATGTACTCCAGAGTCATACTGAATAAATGCTAGGTGAACTGAGTTAAAATGCTGTAGGCATTAAGTTAGAGGGAAAGGTCTTTGGATGAAGGCAGTGCCATGAAAGCACATGAGGAAGCAGGTTATAAAGTATCTTTGGAAACCTGAAAAAAATCAATCGGTCAATCAATCAGTCAATCAATCAATGGGACCTAGAGCCAAGCTGGGTCCTTTTCAGATACAGATGATTCCTGGACTCCATCCCTTGACATTATGATTGTGTACAAATGGAACGGGGTCAAGGAAAAGTTTGGGAGCCGTTGCTTTGGGTTTACCTTAGGTATCTTTGTAAACAGTCCCGCAGTCAGTCTTGGCCTTGACTTAGACTTAGTCTAAGCCTTGACTGCTTTTTACCTATAACGACCATGTTTTTGACCCAACAGTAAGTGGGTTTGTGATTACGACCAAATTCTCTTGGAAGTCTAGATGGAATTACGTGACACAAAACCACAAGTTCTCACTTGCGCCCCTGTGCCCACTGCTATGTCTTATTGAGGGCAACCTGTTAGCTGTGCAGGAGGCAGCCATCTCTGGTTTCCATCTATGTCTACGTGGTCACAAAACAAAACTGCCTGTTTTGGCCTGACCTTGTTGGTGCAGTATCTACCCCACAGACAGAGAAACACACCTGTGGTGATGGAACTCTGCTACCTAGCTCTGTATTGAGATTTCAAGTGAGTTTTTCTCTGTTTACCTTAAACCACTGTGCCATAAATTTAGAATCCTGTTGGAGGAGAATTTTACATGCATAGACATGATTTCCATTAAAGTTGTCCATTTTGAATTTCAAAGACCTTGGGGTGAAGAAGAAGAAGAAGAAGAAGAAGAAGAAGAAGAAGAAGAAGAAGAATATCTTAGCTCGGGCTGCTATAACAATCTCACAGACCTGGTGGCTTAAACAACAGACACTTACTTCTCACAGAGGCTAGGAAGTCTAAGTCAAGGCATTGGCACAGCTGGTGTCTGGTGAAGACCTCCTTCCTGGCTTATAGACAGCTGTCTTCTCTTCTATCTTCAAATGGAGGGGTGAAAGAGAGAGAGAGGGAGAAGCATTGACCTTAGCAGAAAAAGGCAAGGGGGGGCAGGGGCAAAGGGAGGGGAACAACAGAAAAGAAAGGGGAACAAAAGAAGGAACCAGGTAGGAAATCCTCCTCTTGAAACCATCAGACACAAGCGTACAAATGACTGAGGCCAGAAGTTGACACATGGAGAGCCCCAAAGGCTTGAAATATCTCATTAACAAGCCCACACCCACAAATTAAAAAAAAAAAATCATGCATGTGTCTCTCTACTCCTATCAAAGACTCTGCAATTCAGTGTTGTCAGATCTGAAGTGACGAGGAGGAGGAGAGAGGAAATGGCTAACGCTTATAGGCCTGCTCCCTTAGGAGGAACCAGAATGGCTCCCATCAGTAACAGTCCTGTCTCTATCAGATTCTACTTTCCTGGTTCTTCCTCAGTACTCTCTATGCCTCACTTCACCGCAGCTTTTTGGTATTCAACAGCAGCCCTTCCTAAGGGAAAAAAGAGAGTGTATGGGGGGGTGTTGAGCTAATGACAACATTTGTAATGCTCGTTTGATGCCAGAAAGAAAGAAAATTGCCCCAAAATGACAAAACAGAGTTCACCTACACATTACATACGCACTTAATAAAAACACTTATCATTCTCTTAACCTCAGGAACATTCAGCTTTATGTAAAAAATAATTACATACCAAAGGAACAATTTCGAGGTGAGCATGCAGTTCTATAACAAATGTTAATTCCTCTTTATCCATGTGTAATAATACTAATTTATTTCTGGGGGATGATCGTGTTTTCAGGGCACCCTCCATGCATTATGACATTTCCTTTACAGAGAAACCCTCTAAGGTAAGCAAGGAAGCATTATAAACCCACACTTAGAGATGAAGGACATCAGAAATAATTTATAAAGTGAAAATACATATATATAAATCAATTATATATAGTTCTGTATATGATAATCATGTGAGCTAATTCCCTATAATAAATATTATATTTAACATATATATTAAATAATAATGTATAGTATAATATAATATGTATTTTTTAAAAATCTATATCTAGATTGAAAAATCAAACACATGGGTTTGTCACAAACAAGGCCTGGGGCCTTTGAATAAGGTAGGCAAAGTGTGTGTGTCTCAGTTCACTTTTTCATGCATAAAACCAGAAATACTACCTGCTACATGGAATGTTAAAAGGCTTAAATGAAATATTACCAAAGAGCTGCTTCATAGTAACATCCTTCCCAATATTTAAAATTCCTTCTCAAAGAGGAACGAGGTGGACCAAGGTCCAAAGTTCAGAATTTCGGATTCCCACTCTGGTGTGTATTTCTTCCTACCAACCTGCTTATGCGGATGAGTGGTGCTCACATTTGAGCCAATGACTGATTTATTCCTAAATAGTTGTAGGCTGAATGTCTTAAGTGACTTTGGGCTCCCTAAGGATGGTGGTTCTGAACAAGATACATTCTCTCTCTTCCTAAGGGTTCTCACCGTGTGCTTGAGGAGATAAACAGATTTTTTTTTAATGCTAATAATTATGGTGAAGTCCCAAACACCAAAGAGTTTCTGAACTTAAGTCTGGGCTATTCTAATTATGGGTCAGCTTGTTTCTGTCGTCTTCTATTACCTGAGCTTATCGCCTCACTGTGGACCTTCCACTTAATAGCTCCGAGAGAAACTGAGAGCACCCCCAAAGGACCTGCTTACCACTGTCTGAGAAAAAAAAAAAAAACAAAAAAACAAAGTCACATAAGAGCATAAATTTTCCTAACATGGATTTCAGAATAAGTGTCCGGTGGGAATCTGTAGGTAAAGGTTAACGTGGTCACACAGGGTTCAACTCTGGGCTCTCAGAGAACAGGGGCATGATCTCTGCATGAATATCTCATATCATCAGTCCAAAAGCCAGAGACGTTTCCAAAGGAAGCCAAAGCAGTTCCATACAAACCCTCTCTGCTTTTGCAACCTGACGGTGTAATTGATTATTTAATAGAGAAAGGCAGTTGAGCAGGAAATTGCAAAATAATAATAATTAATTTTATAATTAATAAAAATTGCAGATGTTTATTTGTTTGCTATTCTTTCAAAATAGGATCAAAGTCATTTCTTTGAATTAGAGTTTGCCAATTAGAGTTCTTTTTCTAAGAATACACCCAAATCATACAGGTGCCTGTGACATTTATTTGGGATTTTTAGTTTTAGATTTTTTTTTTTTTTTTTTTTTTTTTTTTTTTTTTTTTTTGAGCGTAGAGAGAACTTGAGGCACATACAGATCAATCTGGCATAGCCAAGTTCGGAAAAAAAACCTACATCTGATTTTTGGTGAGGAGTCTCCCAATGGTGAGAGCTAGTTACAAGTATTCAGCATTTCAAGGGCTCCAGTTAATGTTTTATTCAGGGGAAAGGAGGAGTATTGGTCAATCAAAGAATAAGTTAAGTGGAGGTCAGAGAAGAGAGCCTCTACTGTGTGTCCTGCATCTATTGATAATCCCAGGACAACTCTTAAAGAACATTAAGAATGTACAGTTAATGACACTCGAATTACCTCTATTAACATCAGCATGGTAAGCAGAAGCAGAGCTGAATTCTCCAATGAGGCTTTAAGCACCGGTGTTTCGTATTGCTGCTTGTTTGGAGATCCCCCCCCCCCCCCGCCACCGCCCCGTGTGAGAGTTTTAGTGCATGCTCTGTCTTAGGGGAGCACCACTTTTCTCTGGAGATAGGATGCAGGATTGCTTTGAGACCAGACCAAACAGTGTCTCAAAACAAAACAAACAAAAGTTGTTTGAATCTGCCTGTGCACTTTGGAAGGTTCTGGAATATGACCCCAGAATTCTGAGCCAGAAGAAAAGAAGAAATTTTTTCGTTTTGAAAAATCTAAGGTATATGTATGTTTCATTTTGACCCCACTCAGCTCTCTGACTGATTTCTTTGGAGTCGAAAAGGTCTGCTTTTTGAATCGAAAGAGCTTCATTCTGAGGAAGGATGGTACCGCCAGATACAGCTCAAATTATGTTTAGGTCAACCACAGTGTGATTCATGTCCAAACTGTAGAAAATCACCCTTCACCGCATTATCAGTTATACTTGACACGGAATTAAATATTTGGACTACATTGGCCATCTGAGAGGTGACATACAGTCCAACTTTGGATTTGAAATCTCAGACCTGTTTATGTGCAGGTGACGTGTGCTGACAAATTCTAACCGTGGGTTTGAGATCTGTTCTGATGATCACTGCATTTATTTCGGGGGGCCTTTTGTGTGAATCACTGATATTCTTCTTTAAAAAAAATACACAGGAATGATGTGACTAATGCTTCTCATGTATTTCTTTTGCTTCTGCAGGAGGGATTTTTGAAACCATGGAGAACGAGCCTGTTAATGTTGAAGAATTAGCTTTCAAGTTCGCCGTCACCAGCATTAACAGAAATCGAACCCTGATGCCTAACACCACATTAACCTATGACATCCAGAGAATTAACCTTTTTGATAGTTTTGAAGCCTCACGGAGAGGTAACCCTTTTCACATTTTTAAAAGCTTTTTTGGGTGATGTGTGCTCTACAAGTCCCCTTTTCTGCTAGCTGCCCTTTTTCAGAGTGGACATCTTTGTGTAAATGGGTTGTAGGAAACCTCGGTCCTCGATGTCACTGTCCAGTGCAATCTGAACAATCCTAATGGATGTTGCCTCGCTATGTGTTCTGGGCCATTCTGATAAGCTCACCCTTCAGTGCCCTCTACTCTATGATTAACTGGTTCAGCTGCGAATGGAAAATGTCAAGCTTGATCTGTTTTTCCTTCCTGAGGCTGAGATACCACCATGAAATTGTACAGTGCAGTCAAATAAAACTTTGTGGAAGGTCACATCCACCGAGCATGTGCAAATACCCACAACTCGCATAACTCACATCTGGAATTTTAACAGGTTGTAAACTACCGGGTTTATCTAGCGTCTTCTCAACTTGTTTTTTTTTTTTTAACTCCTATCCACAAGATCATAGAAATATAAAAACTCAACCAATGAAACAATCTCTGCATTTTTTTCCTGATTCTCTTTTTCTTTTGAGTAGAAGACAAGGTCCTACAAAATAATCTAATTTACATAGAGGCGAGGCTGCAAGGTTTCTGTCATGGAAAGAGCCATCGGGATTGTGGGGCTTGCTTAGACATCCCCCAAACACTCCCAAGACAACTCTGAAGCACTGTCACATTTAATACACTTGAAACTTGGCCTCTAATCAGGGAGGTGTTGAGACTCCGTGCAGGTGTCTGTGTGGAAACCAAGGCTGCCCCACACTCTCAGGTAGGGGGGTTGTTTCCCTCATAGAAGAATGTTTTGCCCACAAATAAATGGATTGCAATAAACACCATATTTATGTCGATTGCCAAGCAAATATTGGTTGTTTCCACATAGAATTAACTCAGGATCATCAGATGTGTGCCCCTTACACACTCTTCTGCAGGATTCTTAGTGTTTTTTACAAACAAAAGGTAAAACTTGTTTTCCTAGGAGTGCAGATGAAAAGCGTATAGTATAATGACTCTTTTTTTTTTTTTTTAAATCTATGGCACAACCTTAGTTCAAGCACATTTTCTTTTTAAAGCTGGATGGAGCTGCAGATACGACATAGGTCAGAGTTGCCTATGAACAAATAATAAAAATTTCTACCTATATAGCACTTCAAAGTTATCTTCACATGAATTCTTTCTGTGGGTGACATTCTTTCTCTGCCTCTCTCTGTCTCTTGTCTCTGTTTCTGTATTTCTTTGTCTGTCTCTGTCTCTCTGTGTCTCTCTTTCTCTATCTGTCTCTGTCCTGTCTTTCTGTCTGTCACACACATGCAAACATTGCTGAGCACATACCTTAGAAAGGCAAACACATTTAACAATGATTCTTTAACCCACATAAAATGGAAAGCTTTTTTGTGGTCTCGAGTACCTGCCATACTTGTAAATTAAACACCCCAAAAGCTTCTTAAAGCTGGTAATTTGCAGGCAAACAGAATTCAAAAAATTGATTTTCTGTCAAGTCATATTAGCATCCCTGAGCTAAATATTAGCAGGAATCTCAATCCATTGCCCATGTTAGACAAAACAACAGTTCATATACTCTCATGCTCTCATTTTATCTCACCAGTGAAAACATATCCAGAAAATAAGTTTCTGAAGACAATGGCAGTTTATGCTTACAGCACTTAATGTATGGGGCACCTGGGTGGCTCAGTCGTTAAGCAAGCGCCTTCGGCTTAGGACGTGGTCCCCGAGTCCTGGGATGGAGCCCCACATTGGGCTCCTCTGCAGGGAGCCTGCTTCCTCCTCTCCCACTTCCCCTGCTTGTGTTCACTCTCTCACTGGCTGTCTTTCTCTCTGTCAAATAAATAAATAAAATCTTTAAAAAGAAAAGAAAAGAAAAGAAAATGATATCTTCATATCTCAGGTAGTAATTCAGTACCAAAAGCATAGAATCAGAAAGTTTTCTTATGAATAACTCTCAACATTGGCAGTTACATAGATATTTGCAATATGGCTTTTAAAACTTTATTATTTTTTCTCTCTAAATCAAGTCAGACAATTTTGACATATTATATATATATATATATATAGTTCCAAATATATATACAAATACATATATACACATATATATGCAAATATATATATATACAGTTCCAAATTCCTTTAAATTAATGTTAAAATATAAATTTGAAATGCTTTTAAACTTATATACTATGCCAGCATAAATTTATATCATCATGAAATGAGTAGACACTATTTTACATGGTTGTAGAGGATAATCAGTCCCATCTTTCCGGAAGGGAATTTGCTTAATATGTATCAAGTAGCTTAAAAATATCATACCATTTAATTATAGCTGAGAATCATCTACTCTAAGAAAGTAATGTAAAATGCAGAGAAAAATATAAGAACGAAGATAAGTACTATAATAGTAATTATAATAACGAAAATTAAGAGCAGCTTAAATGTTCAACAGCATCAGAGAGAGTTAAATAAATAATGACATATCCATGGGATGGGCTAGTCTACAGACTTGAAAAATATACTTTTGAAGACTTTGAGGAAACTGGGGGGAAAGGGTGTGCTTTTAGTGTTAAATTCAGTGTTAAATGAAGAAAGCAATGTGTCAAACTGTATTTGTATGATTTAATTTTTTATAAATTGGAATGCCAAAATATGAGTAGGTATCTTCCCAAGATGATGGAATTTCAGGATCTTTTTTTTTCTTTTTTTTACGCTTTAAAATATTCTAAATTCTCTCTATGAATGTAAAAAAATCTGATAATGAGAAAAATAAATAAGTGTTATGAATTCATTTTTAAGTACATATTGACTTGATTTTGTTAGGCCACATGTTGGCTGATGTTGAGGTAGGGAGGGGCCTGACCTGAGCTGGGCCCCTGGGCTCTGGTACAGAGCCGGTGGCCCTGACTCACTCCATTGTGTGTGGTATTAGTGGGTTGGACCAAATGACTTCTAAGATCCCTTTAAGCTATGCTATGCTATTATTCTATGCTTAATTAGGTATCAGTATCATTTGATATCTTTAGTGGTTTTTCAGTGGCCTGGAATTCATTTGAGTTTTGGGAAGATGGGAACTAAAGTACTTTGCAGCCACCCAGAGAATCTTCTGAATTCTTGGACCACGTTAATATCCTCATTGATACCCAGCCACAGGACAGAACTTCATTCACATGAAATTCACTTGGCAAATATCTTGTAGAGCAGCTCTGGGCACGCCTGGGTTATGCCATGCCAAGCAAGGGATGTGGACCCCATCTGATTAAAAGTGATGGTGTGACAACAGCCACTCATTTTTGATTGGACAGAATTGGCCTTGTGATGTCCCACGCTAATCAGTCCCACGTTCAAATCTCTCAACATTTTACTATCTTGGGGATATGGAAGTTGGATTAAGCATATTTTCTCAACATACAGATGGAGAGTAGAGGAAAATTTCTAATAATGAAAATAAAAAGAGGGATCATGAAAGGAACGATGAAATTCACAGCTCTCTCTTTCTCTGCCCCCTTCCCTGCCCTCCCTCTCCACCCCTCCTTGTCTGTGGCCACCAGCCTGTGACCAGTTGGCTCTTGGTGTGGCTGCTCTCTTTGGCCCTTCCCACAGTTCCTCTGTCAGTGCCGTGCAGTCGATTTGCAATGCTCTCGAAGTTCCACACATACAGACCCGCTGGAAACACCCTTCGGTGGACAACAAAGACTTGTTTTACATCAACCTGTACCCAGATTATGCAGCTATCAGCAGGGCAGTCCTGGATCTGGTCCTCTACTACAACTGGAAAACAGTGACGGTGGTGTACGAAGACAGCACAGGTATGGGACTCTCATGACACCTCACCTGACCGTGTCGGGTCTGAACAAAGGGAATCCGAGTGTTCTAGAGGCATTAACTCCTCAGGTGGAGTGCATGAAAATGCTCTTTTATATGAAGCTAAGGGAGTATTCTAATTTAAGAATTCCACGTGTTGCCATGTCTGATTCCTTTGGATCCTTTCTGATGATCCTTCCATCATCATACTTAGGGGGATTGTTTTGTGTTTTTGTTTTTATTTTAGTTTTTTACTTTGAAGTTTTAATTATATTACACATGAGTTGGGATGAGAGATGACTAATAGAATTTTATTATTTTATTTTTTATGACTACATTTTTATTTATTTTTATTTTTTATTTATGCTTAGCTACCCAGCATATAGTACATTATTAGTTTTTTGATGTAGTGCCCAACATATATCACCTTATTGATATTGTAATCCAATCAGAATATTCAAGACGTGATTTCATTTCTCCAACTCTATTGAGACTGGGACAATGACTCCATTTCTTAAATAATGCAGAGAAAGTTGGAAAATGACCATGAAGTATGCTTCCAATTTGATAAGTAACTATGTAAATGTTATATGTTAGACAAGTTTCTAGAGTAGGTTAACAGAGAAATCTAGTTAGAGGTTATATCAATAAAACTGACCATTTCATAGGAAAGGGACTAAGAACCCCTGATAACCAACCCTTAATAAATCTTTCAATGTTCTACTGCTTATTTTAGGAGGCAGAACAGAACCGTGATGCTTAGAGTCTCCATCTCACTAGAGACTTTTTCCGACCTGCCCCCATTTCAAGTTTCTTTTGCAAGCACCTTTCCTCTCTGCCTTCTGGACACAGTTTGCAGTTTGTTGGAGCTCAGGCTCCCTTTATACAGTTAAATCCCCATGCTGGTGACTCTTCTTTGTCAAGTCCTTCTCATTTGAAGCTGTTCACCATCTTGCCCTCATCTCCATTAGCGCTGGCACTACATTAACCCCTTCCCTGCACTCCCTATACCTCACATCAGCTGGGATAAAGAGTCCACCAGTCCTTCCTTACATACCTCCAACTTCGTCGGACTCTTATTGAAGTATAGTGGACTCATAATGTTACATTAGTTTCAGGTGATTCAACAAGTTTATATCCTATGCTGCGCTCCCCACAAACATAGCTACCATCTGTCACCATATAATGTTATTACAATGTGCTTGACTGTATTTCTTATGCTGTGCCTTTTATTCCTGTGACTTGTTCATTCCATAACTGGAAGCCTGTACCTTACTCTCCCCTTTACCCATTTTGGCCATCTCCCCTCTGGCAACCATCAGTTTGTTCTCTGTATTTATGGGTCTGTCTGCTCTTTTGGTTTGCTCATTTGTTCATTTGTTTTGTTTCTTAGATTCCACATATAAGTGAAATTTATAAGTGAAATCATACAGTATTTGTCTGTCTCTGTCTTATTTCACTTAGCATAATACCCTGTAGGTCCATTCAAGTTGCCACAAGTCTCATTCTTTTTATGGCTGTGTAATAGCCCATTATATATATATACCATATCTTCTTAATCCATTCATCTATCCATGGACCCTTGGGTTATTTCCATATCTTAGCTATTATAAATAATGCTGCAGTACACATAAGGGTACATATATCTTTTTGAATTAGTATTTTCATTTTCTTTGGATAAATACTCAGTAGTGGAACAACCAGATCATATGGCATTTCTAATTTTATTTTCTGAGGACTCTCCTTGCTGTTTTCTACAGTAGCTGCACCAGTTTACATTCCTACCAACAGTACATGAGGGTTTCTTCTTTTCCACATCTTCACCAACACTTGCTGTTCTTTGTTTTTTTGATCCTTAGTCATTCTGACTGGTGTAAGTTGATATCTCATTGTGGTTTTGATTTGCATTTCCCTGATGATGAGTGATGTCGAGCATCTTTTCATGTGTCTGTTGGCCATCGGTATGTCTTCTTTGGAAACAGTCTATTTAGGTCTCATGCCATTTTTAATTGGATTAAAATTTGGTGTTGAGTTGTATACTTTTTTTTATACATTTTGGAGATTGACCCCTTATCAGATATTTTATTTGCAAATGTCTTCTCCCGTTCAGTAGGTTACCTTTTGGTTTTGGTGATGGTTTCCTTCGCTGTGCAGAAGCTTTTTATTTTGGTGTAGTGCCAATAGTTTATTTTTGCTTTTGTGTCTCTTACCTGAGGAGATGTATTCATAAATATGTATGACTCTCCTTTTCTGAAGCTGGCTCCTTACTATGCATGGTCCTCCACACAACCCCTAAGATGGTGAGCTCCCTCATTCTACGTGATCACACTCAAATATCACTTCTTCCTTGAAGCCCTCTGAGACCACCATAGAGTTCAATAGCACTTTGCAAATATAAGTATTATATTACATGTTTCAATGACCTGTTTGCACATCTAGGAGACTAGGAATTCCTAAACATTGGCCTTTTATCTTATTTATTTTTATAATCTGCCACCTAACACAATTATGGAATATAGGGAAGTACTTAGTTAACTATATGTGCAAGGAATAATACTATTTACTTTCCACATATTTTTTCTCCAAGAATTAAAATTAACTCCTTTCTTGATCTACACATTTGGTAATAAGGTAAGAAAATCATCAGTGAAAATTAATAAAACAAAGCACTTACAACATTTTTACTAGTATTTCATTTTTCATTGTCCTTTTCACCAAGCACTAGTACTTTCTACTTCTTGGAGGATGAATAGTAAGCCTCCTCTACTTTGCACTAAACTCTGGTTCCATTTTAAACTGTCAGATAAAAGAGACTGTTCTGGTTGGAAATATGCATTTGTGTATTTTCTTAGACCTCATCTCATTTTAGAAAGAAGTGAAGGAAGGTGATTGGATATATAACTTATAAATGTTATATTCAAAACAGTCCTACAGGGAAGAATAAGCCACAGGCAGTTATATTCTTAAAGCTTCACCTGCTTGCTGGGAAGAAAAACATACCATCAAATGAATTCCACAAGCATATTTAAAAGGCCTTGAGAGGGAATATTATAATGTGCAAGGGTGGAAAAGTTTTCCCTTCCTCCCTTCTAGGATCTTTGGTTGGTCAAGCAATTAAATTGACATGAGACAAATTAACAGAAGTAAAGCAAACAAAAGTTTAATAAGAGGTATACCATCTGTAAGCACGGGACAGACCCAAGAAAACTAAGTAACTCTCTGAAATGGCCAAAGCCATCACCTTAAATACCATCTTCTGCTAAAGACAATAGATGTTGGGGTTGGAGAGTCAGTTATGGGAGGTTATCAGGAAAAGCAGGGTGAACAAGGGTAAGGTTGTTATGCATATTTAAGTCCTGCCTTGCCTTCCTCATTGAGAAGAATTTCTAGAGATTTAGTCATTCCCCTCTTCCTGGTACAGTGAGGTAGACACCCTTACAAATGAAGATTTCCCTTACACATGTAAATGTCTCTTACAAAAGGGTAACATCTACTTAGATCTCAGAGCTCCATCTGTGCCTGCTGTTTCTTAAAAATAAATATCTTGGGGCACCTGGGTGGCTCAGTTGGTTAAGTGTTGACCTTCTGCTCAGGTCATGATCCCAGAGTCCTCGGATCCAGTCCCACAATGGGCTTCCTGTTCCTCAGGGAGCCTGTTTTTGCCTCTGCCTCTCTCTCTGTCTTTCATGAATAAATAAATAAAATCTTTATATATATATATATATCTTATAATAATCCCCATGCCAAAAAGAAACAGTTTGGACTGGCAAATTCTGTTCCCCTTCAATTATAAATTAAGTGTGGTCAGATCTTCCATGTTGCTTATCTTTGTAAATAGAGAATTGCATGAGCAAATAAAGTCATACTATTTCTTCTTATGTAGTACACTCGGTAGTACAAATTTTTCTATTTCTACATCACCAGGAAAGCAGGGCCATCCAAAGGGAAAACAAATTAATGAATGATATTAAAACTTTTAGATTTAATTTAAGAGCTCAACTGAAGGTGTGAGCATAACTGTTATAGATTTCAAATTGTATTTAGACAAACTATAATTTGTAAAAGGATAACACAGAAGTTGATGTCCTAAACAACCTTCTGATTTCAGGTGAGCACTCATAATTGATGGGGATTTTGCACAGGAGGAAACTCAAATTATCATTTCTATCATTTTTTTACAAGAAAGTGAAATCTGCTTTTCATCCCTATTAAGTTCACCTGAGCCCTGTTGCTCAATAACTCCTTGCTAAAGTTGAATATCCCAAATGAGTTTGTATGTTGCCCATTAAGTTAGAAATGATTCATGTTAAAATGATGTTGCCCACAAAGAAATTAAAAATGTAAATGAATAATCAATTGAGCCATTAAATTGGAACCCAGAGAGTAAACAGGTCAACAGAGATCAATAAAAGCAGACATCTTTTGCTTTTGAGTAGGTTTAATACTGCTTGACTCAGGGTTTTGGTTGCAGTAATTATGAAGCCATAAAAAGGAGAAAACTTAGTAAACCTGAAGGAAAAGAAAGGACTTAGGTGTGCTCAGCATCCGCCCTCACACCAGAATTAAGTACCCATTAAAGAACACTTTATTGGGATTTGTTTAGGAGTTTGTTAAATAGCCTGAAGCCAGCACAGATGTCTGGGGGACCAAATGGCCCATGACTCCCATTGAAGTCAAGGGGAGCACTGTGCTTGTCTCTAAGGACAAAATTCAATTCACTAAATACTAGCAGGCAGAATTCTGTCCTCTGGAAGTAAAAATGTAGAAAAACCCTAGAGAACTGTTGGAGTGAAGTTTTGTTTTGCTTCATCTCTCTCTCTCTCTCTTTCTCTCTCTCTCTCTGTTGCCTGGATGTTCTTCCCATCAGTCACCTACTTCTCTCTGATTCCCACATCCAGAGGTGACCCTAGGCAATGAGAAATTGCTGCTCATTGGTCATCCCCTCTGCTTCATTAGACCCCTGGTGGAAGCCTGGTTTCTATCCCTTCGCACATCAAAAAGAGCTGAGAAGCTGAGCACCAAATGCTGTGTGGAGGATATTAGCAGTTTCTGCTTTTTCAAGTCCAATCTCAGTGAAATGCAGCCACAACTAGTTCTGTAGAGCAGGGGCCAACAAACTTTTATCTCTAAAGGGCCAGATAGTATATAGCTCAAGTTTTGTGGGTCGTATGGTCATGACGATTTCCCTCTGCCACGGTAGCAAGAAAACAGCCATAGGCAACATGCAAATGAACAAGTATGATGTGTTCCAATAAATATTTATTTATAACAAACAAAGAGGCCAGTGCAGTGGGATCAGTGTGATAGGGGAAGGGTAGTGGGAAAGTAGTCAGAGAGACACACCATATAGATCGTGGAGGACTTTACAGACATCAGGGAGAGCTTCTGCTTTTCATGAAATGGGAAAACCATTGGACAGTTTACAGCAGAGGAGTGACATGATCAGATTTCCATCATCAAAAAATCATTCTGGCTCTTGTATCGATAATACAACACAGGCAGGCAAAGGTAAACATAGATAGCTTCTAGAGAAATCAAGGCAACTGAGGAAGGTAAGTAATAGAGGAGTAAGAAATTGTCAGTTTCTTGAAATATTTCAAATGTTGAGCTAGCATAATGCCCTGAAGAGGTGGAAGCTAGCTGAGAGAGAAACAGAAGAATGAAGAGTGAGTCTAACCTTTTTAGCCTGAACCAATGGAAGGCGTTAACATCACCTGAGGTGGGGAAGGTTATAGATGGAACTACTTTGGAGGAATAAGGACGATATCAGGAGTTTGTTCAGTCATAAACATGGGAAGTTTGAATTTGTAATATCTACTATATTCAAATGAAGGTGATGAATAGGCAGGTAATATATGTCTGGAGTTCAAAAGGTGGTGTGAGCTGGAGATACAAATTCAAGAGCCCTCAGCATATAGATGGGACTAGATAAGGCCATTAAGGAAATGAGTTCCAGCCAGATGCCTCTAGCCCTGAGTCCACAACATATAGTCCTCAAGAGATTTTTTTTCATCCACAGTTTCCTTAAGGCATTTTTCTCAACACATCAGAGCCATGAGATTTCTAAAATGCAGCCTAAAATAGCTATTAACTATCACTTGAAACATTATCTCAAAGCTTTACAATGAGGATTAGTTTGAAATATGGTTAACATACATAAAAATGTTAGTGATTGGAAGAAACAATAAATTCAAGGAGAAAACACAAGAGAAATGACAACCACAAATAACACAATAACTAAATTCTTGAGTTCTGATTATGTGGCACACACTCTTTTAAATATTTTGTATAATTAACTCATTTAATATGCTCAGCCACTCTACAACTTAGTGAAATAATTGCTTTTATGGCTGTATGGCTGTATTTAAATAGTGACTTAGATTTATTATGTTTATTACCTTTCCCTCCATCTTCCCATAGAAAACAGAAAGAATATATTGTTCAGAACCAAGAACCTTGACAGAGACCTAAAATTTGGACTTGGAGAAAATCAACATTTTGTCATAAACTACCAAGCCAAAATGAAAGATATTCAGTATGCAATCAGTGCCAAATAAAACAAAAGTAAATTCTTCCCTTTCAGCAATCACAGCTCACCCCACTGTGTTATGATGACCATTTGTGCTAGCCAGAGCACTTCTGCTACAAGCCCTCTCACAATTCCACCTGAAATAGCTGGAGAATAGAAGTCCTTGGCACTCACAACCAACAAGATAATAAATTATAGTTCTTTTTTTTTTTTTTTCTCTGTCCTCACTCTTTTCTACCCTACCTATCTACCCACTCCAGTCCTCTGCCCTGAACCCTATGCAAATTTTCAGAATACTGTTTGGAAACCAATCTTTAGGTATTGCACAGGGGTATATTATTTTTAGCTACCATTGATATCAGCAGGAAGTCAAGACTAAAATACTCTGGTTGAGCTAACTGCAACATAGTTCATCTCAAATATTTTGACTAGATTCTTCTTTGAGGTCCTTTGATCAAGGGACACAATTTTTCTTTTGGGAAGTCTCTAGCTTTTTTTTTTTTTTTTTTTTTTTTTTTTGATGCACTTTTGAAAAATCATATGTATGAAGATCTGCACTTAAAAGTGCTATATTTCCCCCAGGTAATTCATTCACTTACCCGTTTCCATTTCTCAGTTCTGATTTTTCCTTCCCTCTAGAGGGTACATAGATCCCCTTAAGAATCCTATTAGATCTGGGTATATTAACACACCAACAAGTTTGTGAAATGCCATTTTCCATGTTTCTGAGTACAAATGAAGAGAAAATTAACATTTAAAATGCACGATCTTATCTGTGGGTCCCAATGATTTACTGTGTTCATTTTCATGGCATCAACCCCACTGATGTGGTCTAATGAACAGAGAATTGGATTAAGACTCAAGAAAACCTAGGTACTTTCCTTTTGAACTAATACTCATTGCATATAACTAAGCTGTCCAGAAAAGAACAGGGCTGCAGTGTGAGGTGGAGAATTTCTCAAATAGAGAGGTGTTTAGCAGCAGCTGTGTGGAGGGGAATCATGCATCAAGGAGGGGTTTGACCTTAAGGTCCCTTCCAATTCCTGGCATCTGTGACTTATTTTTAGGGCCGATCTAAACAATTAACTTCACTGTGTCTCACTTTCCTTACTGTAAAATAGTACTGACACCTTTTCATTTCAAAGGTATATTCTGAGGTTTATTAAGATACTTATAAGGCACGTAGCATCCTTCATAAAAGGAGTAATGTAAATAGCAAAGTTTATTATTATTTAAGAAGAAGGCATGGGAAATTTTAAACACTCACTGGAAATAGCAGCTTCTTTTTTCCCTCCTCCATATGCTCCGCCTATTCCCAGAGTCACTCCCTGTGCATGCAAATCAGCATTTTTCTGTGTCGTGTCTGAGTGCACGGAGTGGATAGGTGGCCAAAACTAGGTTTTAGGATTGGCCATTGGGACATTTTTGAAAGTTATCTCCATATGCAGAGCCCAGCTCAAACTCATGTGAAATAAATAGGCTCCTGGCTCTGAAGTGCTTTTAAAACCAAAGACGTGGTTTCCAATTGCATTCCTGAGGATGGAAGTGGAGGAAAGAGGCTCTTGTGTTATTTTCTAGGCCCATGTTTACTCTTTTTATTTAGCAAGATGTGAACTTAGAAAAAAGATGCCAGAAAGCACACTGAGCTCCTGTATGCCTTTCATCTAGGTTCAACATGTAATCCTTTGTTTTAATGCTCTGTGATTCTCTCAACATAAAATAACTACAGCAACAATAAATAATAATAGTAATAAGTAATAGTGTTGTTGAATCATTTGAAAGTAGGTGGCAGACATCCTGACCTTTGGTAGACCCTAAGTACAGTAGTATGTATTTCCTAAGAACTAGGGCCTTCCTTGTTATAACCACACTACAATTGCCAACCACAGAAAACTGAACACTAACACAATACTATTATATACAAATGGGATAATAGTTCTTAAAGAATGCTCTGCAGAGATGACGGAGTCTGGGGAAGCAGGTATTTGCTGGCCAGAAGGGCTCATTGCAGGTTATTCTAAACAACTGAGGTTTTCCCAGCAACTGGAGGCTACCATGGTTTCTCCTCCAGCGCATGGCTTTTCCCCAGGCACAGAGAGCCCCCTGTGCTGCTCTTGGCCAATGGTGTTGGGGGCCCTTTGGCATTTTTCACCTGGATGGAAGGGAGTCAGGGCCAACTTATCTGACTCCGCACCCTTGTAGAAGTCCCCCGTGCCCAGGTACCCCTCACACCCTCTCCTCACAGGAAAAGGCTGATCGTTGAGAACGAGGTTGCTGGGTCTGCACTAATCTCTCTCTCCCTCTCTCTTTACACACACACACACACACACACACACACCATATTACAGTTTCTCTAACTGACACAATAGTTGCCCTTACAGGATTTTTTTGAATCCAGGATCACTCATTGTATTTAGCTGTCATCATATTTTACTCCCCTTTGGTCTCCTTTGGTTCAGCCTTCCTTTGCCTTCCATGACCTCAACATTTTTGAAGAGTCCAGGTGAGTTTTATTGTAGAAGATCCCTCAGTTGGGTTTGGTTGTCCCCTTAACTGCATTTTATTTTTCAAGTCCCTCCACCGTGAGGTAGGTAGAAAGACTACCACCATCCCCAGATTCGCATGCACCGTAACCTTCCTCTGCACCCAGAGTCCCATCCTGGGAGAACTGGGTCCCTCCTCAAGGCTAGCTTCTGAACACAGGATGACCATTAGCAAAGTTAGGAGTTGTGCCTACATCAATTTCCCTTCCCTTTGTTTAGCAAATAATTTTTCACTATTCTTTACAATGAAACCGTAAATGATTGATGGATTGTTGCAAAATGCAAATAAAAGGATAAAAGGGAACACTTTCTTTATTTTTTTTCTCCTGGAGGGGGAGGCTTTTAAATTGTAAATTCTACAATGTTTGCCAATAAAGGCAGAAAGGCGTTTTTTTTTTTTTTAAGCAAGCAATTGCTTTGGGAAGAGAAATGTAAACCTCACTGTTCCACCCTTCTTCTTCCCGCAACTTCCTCTGTGCTCTTTAAATCTGCTGACCATCTTCCTTCCTGAGGCCAATTCACCGGCAAGCAGACAAACTGAGAAAATTAGGGACTTAGTAGTGAGTATTTCCAAAAGATAAATTTAGACCAATTAGAAACTGGTCTTTTGTACTGAGTTGTTCTCCTTTCTCCTCTATTGGTATTAAAATAACTCTCTATGGGGAAACAGTGGTAAAAATGCATAGTCACCTTTTTTGAGGAGGAGAGAGCAAAATGTCTATTAACGGCCTCATTTTCCAACTAAGGTTGAATGCTTTTATGCAAGTCCAAAGTTTTCTTTCTCTATTTTATTTATCCAGTTACTTATTCATATAGCTAGTTAGTTAGTTAGTTAGTTAGTTAGTCAGTCAATCAGTCCGTTAGTTAGTTGACCTGAAATCCAGAAGTCAAGAGGGACCACTGATTTGGTAAAAAGAGTCTGAGATTGGGAGTCAGAAAGGAGACCTGGCTTCAAGTTCTGGACTGAATAACCTTAATAAGACCTTAGGGTCTTGAACAGGTTGCTCCATCAGCCTCCATCAGCCTCAGATCGTGATTTATAAAAATTGAATAGTGATTGATACTCATCGATGTCACAGGAGTTGATGGGATGAAATCCTTCTACAAGCTTTTTTTGTTTTGTTTTGTTTTGTTGTTTTTTGCTTTTGCTTTTTATACCACTTTATTCCAACCTGAGGATCTCCAGATAAAACTAAACACTGGTGAACTGTTTTCCTTCCTGATTCTGAATTACTGTAAATTTACAAGTTCTGCTAGCAGTGTTGACTTAAATAGATTGAATCATCTCGGACACATGGTAGATTTCAAGTAATGAAAATACCTGAAACAATTAGTGCAATATACTGAGCTGATCGAAATGAGATGAATGCTGGAAAACAAGGCTGCAAGATTGTTACTAACGTATTACAATACTTACGTTACAAACGACCAGTACATTGTTTATTACGGTTCTAGCCACATAGGAACAACTGAAGCCCCTTTCTTAAAATAAGATGGGTTCATGTCCCACACCCTGGGTTTAGCATGGGGTTTGGCACATAATGAGCATTCAGGAAATGTTTTCCCGTAAAAATGAATGAACAAAGTGAGAAAATGTATTCAACTTTAAAATACCGTTAACATGGTAAGTGCTCGTAATAGGAAGATGCACTTCATACTGATATTCCATTCAGCAAAGAACAAATAAGCGGTTTGTTGCAGCACATGAAATGCACTTTTTAAATGGTTTTCCTGTTTTAATTAAAGGTCACATTGATCTCCTTTGTGGTCATGCTCTAGAATAAAAAAAGAAAGAAAGAAAGAAAGAAAGGAAGAAAGAAAGAAAGAAGGAAGGAAGGAAGGAAGGAAGGAAGGAAGGAAGGAAGGAAGGAAGAAGGAAGGAAGGAAGGAAGGAAGGAAGGAAGGAAGGAAGGAAGGAAGGAAGAAAGGAAGGAAAAAAAAGCAACTATGCAATTGCAAAGCAGGAGGGCGATAGAAAAAAACACAAACAAGACTCAAGTAAACCAGGAGTAAAAAAGAAAGGAGAGTGGGTCCCTGATTCTATTTTTTTCCCATCTCATTAAATAATCCAAAATTATCTCTGTTCCCTCAGCACCAGCAATCTGTGTTTGTAAGGCTGGACTGTGAGGTAGAAAGATTGAGTGCTGGACGCAACAGGAAATGATTTAAACGCATGGTTCCTACGAACTATCTCTGTGGCCCTGACAACTTACTTAACTGCTCTGAGCCTGTTTCCTTGTTGGAAATAATGAAGTTAGTAATGCTTACTTCACATGATTATTGGAGGACTAATAACTACGCAAGCCCAGGTGCTCGGTTTTCTTCCATTTTTAGTACTCATCCGTGGCTCAGGACTAGTCATCCCAGAAGCGGAAAGGATGAGTGGCTCTTTACTGGTACTTGAGAGCCTTCCACCACGCTGATTGGTTTGAAAAAAAGCAAGAGTTCCCGAAGGCTACATTCTAACAATTTCAATCATTATGTAAATTTTTAAAAAAATAATGAGCAGTAAATCTTGTTAGGGCTCTACAGATCCTAACCACTGCTACCCCTGCCCCCCGTTGTTTGCATCCATTAGACTCTGAAGAGCAGCTTAATTACATAGTTACTGTAGGTGCTTCAGAATGCAACCTATTCAAGCTATTAGAGGAATCTTTTAACATCTGAGCCACAAAAATGTGGCTTGGGTGGAGGGGGTGGATAACTACATAAATAAAACAAGAAAATGAAAGACATGCTTCAAGTCCAGAGGTAGCTGGCATCCATGAGAGTGCATACCCAAGTTTCCATCTGAATACTGATAAAACTTAATATTGCCTATAGATTACTTGAAGTTGACAAATCCTAAAGACATAGAACGTGTAATAAAAAAAATTCAATTTTCCAATGTGGTGAGAGTCCTTGAGTGAGAGCCAGCGTCATGCAGAGCAGCAATCACAAGTTAATGTTAAGGGAAATAAGACGGAGGCTTCATACAGCCGTGTGTCTTGCCCTGGTAAAGTGTGTCTATTAAAGAATGGTGCAGCTCGGTAGTTTCACACTCATGGTGAATCAAATATTCTCCGTCAAGTTAGTTGGCTGTATACACTTTCCTACAATCATCGATAGTGGATTTTAAAGGAATTTTGTTTCTGCTTTTATTATCATAATCTCTAAAAACTCCATGGCCTTTCTTTTTTTTAATCAAGAAAGAGTTTTCCAATTCAATGTTCAATCATATTAGAAAGAGGATGTGATAAGCCATTTCTAAATGGTTTATATGGTAGGAACTGGAAAATTATATAGAAAATTATATAGCTGGGAAACAGTATGCTATACATAAATAGTTGATGAAAAGCTTACAGACATTTATAGCGCCACGAAATTCTAGTATTCTATTGTCTGTTTTTGTTTTTGTTTTTTAGCAAGTATTATCCATTTCATTGAACACCTTTGGAAACTTCAAGCAACTTTTGTTTACAGAAGTTTTACCGTTACAGAGTTGGTTTGTTAAAGATTTGTGGTGTTGACCAAAAGCTGGAGAGGACAATTGCATTTAGCTAAATTCAATATTCACTTAGGACAATTGTGTTTCCAAACCACACACGCCCACAAAAGGAAAATACAGTATAATCCACCACAGAAAGGGAAATGACAAATGAGAAGTCAATAGCATAATCTTTAGGAAGGTGGCCACTTGATACATTTTGGGAATGATATGAGTTTGCCTGTAAATGGCAATAAACAAATCTTCTTTAGACAGAACAGTCTGTTGCATGATGGGATGTCATTTTCTAGGTCTCATTCGTCTGCAAGAGCTCATCAAAGCTCCCTCCAGATATAACATTAAAATCAAAATCCGCCAGCTGCCCTCGGGGAATAAAGATGCCAAGCCTTTACTCAAGGAGATGAAGAAGGGCAAGGAGTTCTATGTGATATTTGATTGTTCCCATGGAACAGCTGCTGAAATCCTTAAGCAGGTAAGAGGGGCAGGGAGGAGGTGAAGTGGAGGGGAGGGGATTTGTTCACTTCCCTTTCTCAAAAATGCCATCTGGTTTCACTTAGAGCAGTGTGATAAAACTGCAGTAGTCTGCTTTAGGCTGAGGATTGCTGCTTTCAGAACCCTTTTAAAGGATTCAGGGAGTTCGTAGGGCTCAGGGAGTTCAAAAAGGCCACCTGTTGTGTATAGTTGTAGATATGGGGTCCTATTATTGGGAGGTATGTTCATCCTGTCAACAGAGAAGGATGACATTTCAAGGTGATTAAGCAACTTTTCTTTTACATCTCTTGAAAAGACTGAGCAGATTTCATTTACGTAACGCCTGACTTGTCCTAAATACATCTTCCTCATGGCAAGACCTCTGTGTCAAACATGCAGGATACTGAGCAGAGTGAAAAGGGGGCACAGGGACAACAAAGAAAAGATGCTTCCCTCTTCTAACTTGTCACAGACAATGAACTGTCATGCATTAATCCTGATGAGTAATGTGGGTGGAAACACTTGATAAATTGTGAAATCGTATATAAATGAAAGATGTTAGGAATGTTAGGAATAATGATAACAACAGGGTAATCATTTCTGAGCACTTCAGGATATAGCACTGGTCTTAGGCCCACAAGAGAAAACTAAAAATTAAAAAAGATAAAGCAGACTAGTGGTCCTCAACCCAGAGTGATTTTTGTATCCTCAGGGTCTTTTGGCAATGTCTGGACACATTTTTGTTGTCATATTGGGGAGAGTGGCACTCTCCTGGCAACTAGTAATTAGAGGCCAGGGATGATAGTAAACATTCTATAATGCACAGGACATTCCCCACAACAAAGAGTTGTGTACCCTAAAATGCCAATAGTGCTGAAGTTGAGAAACTCTGGCATAGACAAAGACAATGGAAAAGGCTAGCCAGACGCCTAAAATAGACGCATTAATAAAAGATCAAGGGATGAATTTGGAGGAACATGGGAAAAAACAGCCAGGTCATATTTATGTGGCCTTAATGGGTGTCTCTTTGAATTTAATTTAAGCAGTTGTTGTGGCATAAAGCAATGTTCTTATCTGAAATGAAACAAACTATTATTGTACTCCCTAGTTTAAAAGGTTTGGGATGTGCTATGTGGTTGACTGGCAATGGACACTAATTTTATAAGTAGACCAACCCCTCCGCACAAACGTAGAGCTGCAGATTTCCAAGTCACTTGAGAGAGCTCTTCGAGCAGCCATCCTGCCTGACTGTCCAATGCTGGATCTCATACTTGAAGGCCATCTCTCTGAAGCCATGGCGTTCAGAGTTGAGTTTTTAATTTCACTGAAAGTAGACAATCAGTTAAGTTGATTAGAGCCTTCTATTGTCTCCTGGATGATTACACTAAAAATCTATTTCAAGTCATAGAACATATTTTAAAGTTACAGTTGAAAACAATGTTAGGGCCACTCCTGGGTGGCTCAGTCCGTTAAGCGTCTATCCAACCCTTGATGTCAGCTCAGGTCTGGATCTCAGGGTTGTGAATTTAAGCCCCCACTGGGCTCCATGCTGGGTGTGGAGACTACTAAAAAAATTCAAAAATGAAAACAAAACAAAACAAAAACCTTAGACATCATCAAGGCTAATCCTCTCACTTGAGAGGATCGAGAAACGAACTCAGCCTCCTCTGTCCCACCCTGCACCTTGTCATTATGAAATGTCACTCTTCCAGTTAGGTGGAGAATTTGTGTTACCTTCTCCTAGACTATATAATGGCATTAACAAATCTTTAGATATTATAATTATGGCGATCTCTCAGTAAAGAAAACAAGCATGCTGCTGTGATGTCAACAGCTCACTTTAAAGGTAAAATAAATACAATCAACGGCACTTTATCTTAAGGCTTCATTTGAGAATTTCAATATAGTTCATTAAAGTGTGTAATGGGGTGTGAACCAGAACTGAGAAAAACACCCAGATTTTATGTGTAGCCCTCAAAATGCAAAGAAGCATCTCTTCCCAGGAGCCTGTTGTAACAGAGACTGGGGACTTCATTACGTTTAAGAGAATGATTTGCCGATGAGGCTTCTCTTAGTGAGATACCCATTTGGCTCACATAACTGGCTACCTCTCTCCCAAAGCACAGGCTTAGAATGGGCAAGCCTGGGAAAGAGCTGCTAGAGTTTCTCCACTATTTCAATCAATATGGATATGATGTTCCTTTGAAGCAAGTGGCTCTTTTCTGGTAACATAGAGATTACATCATCCAGACCGATTTTTTAAATAACAAACCAAAAAAAAACCCTTGTAGTGAAGCACTCCCAAGAAATGTCTGCTAGGGGTGGGGGGGAGAGGGATTAGTTCAGCTTTGTTCTAGCCATTGACATGAGCCCTTTTGCCTCTATCCTGTGCCATATCATATTTTATCTTGTGTTCAGTCTTCCTCATCATGTGCGTGGTAAGACTGCCGTGAGGCATTGGGAGAAACTACTAAAGGGCATGTTCACCCACCTATTATTGTAGACAAATGAGCTACAAATGTTGGGGGGGGAACCTTTTTAGAATGTTCTAGCATAAAACCCCTCCTTTACTGCATGTGAAAATACATCACACTGTGAAATAACAGCAGACGATCCAGGTTGCCGTGAAGGGCCTCCAGGTTGGTTTAACCAGGTTTAATCTGGACCTCCAAGAAGCTGTGTGGTTGGAAAGTGAGATTGAAGACCTCAAGACTTTCTATTCTGGTCAAAATGAGGCCTGAGTCTTCTGTGTGATCCAGTTTGACTTGACCCATTGGTTTTGGGCAACAATATGTAGATACAAAGAGACCTTTCCTGCATCTGTCTACCAAGGGTGTCCCTAGGGAAGCTGGAGACTACAAGAGTTCAGGTCCTAATTCTGGCTACCATTCAACCATTCTCTTCCTACCTCTTCTACTGGGTACCTGGCTTCCTATATACTGTCTTATGCAGCCTTAAATAAACCCTGGGGTAAATTTGGTATTCTCAGTTCAGAGTTGAAGAAACTATAGGTCAGATAGGTTAAGTGCCCTGATGAGGTCACTCTCTGAGTGGCCAGGCTGCCTCCTGGTCTCCAGACCCACCTATTTTCAAAGCCCGTGTGCCCACTTCACCGTGAAGGGCCCCATTCAGAATGGATGAGCCATTCTATTTTGAAGTAGGTTTCCAGAAACATCTAGAAAAAATACAACCACTTGCTGCTGGTCTCCCTTAGATGAAATTCATATTAATAGCTCATGCTTTTTTGGGGACTAAAATCATTGCTGATAAAATTTTCTCTGCCAGGTCAACTTGGCTTTCTTCTCAAGCACATTTCCCATTATTTCTGTGCATTTCCCTGCATCTTCATCATATTTTACTACTTTTTAATGATTCTTCAGAAAAAAAAAAGAAATCAAATGCACTTTAAAGAATATATCTGACATTTATCTAAAAGTAAAAATTGGGGAGAAGTCTATCGTTATTCTTGGGCATGCTAATCACTACAGCAAATTATTTCTATTCATATTGAACAAATGCTATATGATGAGAATCTGAAAAGTTATTTCCCAAAAATTAGTTAGAAATTCAAATGTCAAGACTTGATTAGGCTACAGAGGAAGAGAGATTTTGTATGAATGAACTGTCTTTGTGAATTTCTGTAGCCTGAGAGTGGCCCCAGCAACCAACAGCACACACAGGGGACCCATCCCCTCACTCTTCTCTCCTGGCCCATCCGCCACCTCCCATCTGGTGTCCTAGTGCTTCATGAGGATACTCCTGTCTCCCAGCCTGTCTCCAGTGTGGACACCCCCAGTTCTCTGCAACTCCTCGTTTTCACTTCCTCCAAGTCCCACTCTCTTCCACTCTTCAGTGCCCACCTTATCTGCACCCTTGTTCATTTCTGAGTGTGAGTCTACCGAGAGAGTGGCTGATGGAAGGTGAATTTAAAGATAAGGAATGAAATAAGAAGACTCTGTACCAGCACACCTAAAACGTGCCCAGCACCATGCTGGGTGATAAACAACCATCTCCTTTATTCTGCACAATAACTCCTGGTATAATTAGTATTTTCCCTCTTTTGCAAACAAAAATTGAAGCTCAGAGATAGTAATAATTTCATCTACCATGTAATGAGCATGCTTGTAATGCAATTATCCAGACATTGCCTCATTTGTTGTCCATATTCCTTACAATACCATAACCTCCTAGAGGACAGAGACCTCCTTTGTCTTGTTGTCCCGAATCCCAAGCATGTACATTACTTGACACATAGTGCTCAGTACTGCTCTGTTGAATGTATAAAGGAAATGGGTGAATGAATGATCCAAGAACTGTACTAGAAGCTCTTGATAAAAGCAATCTCCAAAATCACCTCCCTTCCATCTGACTTAGCATGCTATACTCTCAACTCTGCCAAGACATTTGAACAAGCTGCTCTTCTATGCCTCGGTTTCCTCAAAGGAAGGTTTTATTCAACCTCTGAAATCCTATATGACTAAGAACTGTAAAGCACTTCAGCCTACAATTCCACTTCCTGAAAATAAATTTGCCTCTTCAGAGAAATGCATAGTCACTTTCAAATCCTGTAATAGGATTGAGAAAGCAAGTCACAATTTCAAGCACGGTAACCGGAATCCTAATGCTTCCCTGATAGAAAGGGAGGGAACGCTGTGATGCTCCATCCAGCAGGGAAGCTGCGTCAGGGCTGGGCCAAGTCCCTGAGCTGGAGAGCGGCCATACTGAGCGTGAACATACTGCTTCCGACTCAGGAAACCTGCTCTCTTGTTTACATGAACAAGTGTGTCAGAAGAGAGACTTTTTTCCCCTCACGACACTTATAGCAATGAGTATGAAGCTATAATTGAGCCATTAGTCTCCATAAAACATTTGAGTAGCAAAATATTTTGTGGAATTATATCACATTTTCTCCTGTCAACATTCGTGAGCTCTTGCTTTTATTTTTTTCCTTTCTGTCAATTAGCATAAAAACCAGGCCAGGGAGAAAATGTATTTTTTTTTTAATGCCTGGCTTCCCTCTACTAGGAAGTGCAGTGGCAATGCTGATTAATCAAATAATTTGGTGCATTGATTCTTTCCTCATAGAAGCTGGGCCTATTGCCTGGGACCTGGACAAGCAGAAGTGGTTAGAAGGGGTTCATTTCATGTTTCCACAGGACAGAAGCACTGTCAGTCTTCATCTCTCAACACAGAAAACAGCCAGTCAAGCAGTAGAGCCACCATGTGCCAGGAGGTTGCAAACCTGTGTTTGGAACCCGCACCCACGAAGTCAGATACGCGACTCCATCTCTAATCACAAACGCACAGACTAGGCCAAAGACCTTAAGAACTACCTTTTACGGAACTTCCTGTGTGGCCAGGCACTGTGCTAAGCAGATAAAACGCATCACTCACTTAATTTTTATGAGAAAATTGTGTACACAAGAAACTGACAGAGCACAGAGAGATTTTATAACTTGCCCCAGGTCACAGAGCCAGCAGTGGCTAGGCTGGGATTTGAAACTTATCTCAGGATTTAAAAGGGAAAAAAAGCATCCCAATCTGCTGCTGTTACATACACCAAGATGCCCACTGCTTCTCCTCGCAACAGAACATGGAACCCATTCTAGTTAAGCTTTGTACTCCTTCAATGCAGCTGTTTCATTCTATCCTCCAATACCCAGTCACTCATCTAGTTTACGTAAGTCCTCAAGAAATGTTGATTATATTGCCGCCTAGGAGAGAATGTGGTAGGGACACAGTAGAAAAATTCACTCTTTCCTTTAACACATATTTGTTGAGCACTGATTGAAGGTGAGAAAGATACAACAGGAAAAACAAGAAAAAAATAAATCCTGGCCCCTTGAGCAAAAGAGAGCTTGAAAATGAAAGTCACTAAATGTGGCTATCCAATGCCCACAGACTGGTGAAAGACGGGGAAGCTCATTTCTAAAGTGGGAGGGGACTGGGACTAGAGTCTTAGACTGAAGGTTGGTAGATCCCTTTGCAAATTCTGCACTTGTCCTAATAGAATAAAATAATTGCCATTCACTGGGCACTCACTATGTGTCAGAATATGCTGTGCATTTGACTGGGATATCTTCTTGTCCTGTCAAAATACCCCATGTTACAGACGTGACAAATGGAGTTCCAGGTCATCTACCTAGTGGGAAGGCTGGGATTTCAAGCCAGGGCTTAACATGCCCATGACCTGAGTTTCTTAGATCCTTTAAATATGCTACTTTGAGCAAGTCTGTAGATTCTTCTTGCACCCAGTCACTTCATGTAAAATAGGATTGGTGGATTCTAATCTTGCTAATTTAAGTGATCAAGAATCCTCTTCCCAGTGTCCAAACATAAAGAATCTGCACATTGCACTTAGTAGACTTTCAAAGAAATAGGGAAACAATTAAGCAGCTCGTGTTTTTTGTTTGTTTGTTTGTTTGTTTTTAAGTTCCTTGAGTCCTTCGGTAGTCCTGGAGACAGTTAATTGATAGGAAGTCCATTACTTTGGCTAAATCCTGACAATGTAATAATGATGACTTTCAATTTATTCTGATGATAATTTGTAGTATATCATATAATTATTTTGGCAGCACATTCTCATCCTAATTGTTTCTCTCAGGCTGATATTAAAATCTATTTACATTTCCTGAGCATAAAGTTAGTTTTGGTTGGAAGGAGCAGTTCATAGATATGAGTATGTTACTTAACACGCACAAGAATTAATTGACCTCTGTGGATAACTAACGATGTAGTGAAGGGACTTGCAATGTGCCCATACTCTTAGTGCCCAGGATGCCCACTTGCATACTCGCAAAAACTCCCAAACAATAGATTTGGAAAAGGGTATGGATTTGTTTCTATCTGAATTGGGAGGAAATAAAAATCACATGTATGCCTCAGAAATACTCTAATGCTTAATTCCAGCTACGTCAGAATTTGGCTATAATAGGTGATAAGGGAAATTATCCTTGCAATAGAAGTGGGGGTAATTTAGAAGGAATCATGTAAATAATTTGAATACGTGTACATCAAAGCATGTCTTAACATCCCTTAGCAGGATCAGTGAACCTCGGCTTTGTTCAAAATTTTGGGGATGTTCATTCCCCTCAATGTGCCTTTTTCAGGAGAAAGGATCCACAGCTTCTCTCAGGTTCTCTAAAGAAGCCTGAAGATTGAAGTAGGTTAAAAATCATCTTGCTGTGCTAACCACATCAGCTTCCTCAACACTTCATAAATGCAAGATTTTACCAAAAGAATCTGACCACCCTACTTTCCCCATGATTGTTAGCCAAATCCTTTCTGCTTAAGGGTGACCCTATAGGATGTAAATTTCGCCATTTATTCAGCTAGCATGTACTAGATGTTTTGTACGTGTTAAAGACTATGCCAAGGTAAAGGGGGAATAAAATATAATGAAAAACCCCACTGTATTGGATGAGGTCATTTAGCAAAGGACCTGTGATTCACTATTTGCTACATCTGTAAAATGGGAATATCATAGTACATATCTCACATTGTTCTGAGAGAAGTCAAATATGGCAATGCCTGTAAGGCATTAAGCCCACCACTGATGCGTGAAGTATCCCACATGTGAGAGCTTACCATCATCAGTAGCATCAGTGGTATTGTGCCTAGACAAAACTACAAGAGTGATTCAGTGTTTCCCACTGCTAACCCTGTCAGTGCATTACCTCCTACGCTTTGTCACAACGGCCCCCAAACCTCCTCTCGGCCTGACTTCCCAAGTCTATCATACCTCGCCCGATGTCATTAAATCTCCACACCAAACTTAACCCACTACATCTTTCTCCTCTTCCTTCTTCATTCAACAACTTTCCCCTCCTGCCCCTGTCTTGGTGACCAGAACCACCAGCCAATTGCTCAAGCCAGAAACCTAGGAGTTCACTTGACTCTACATTACCCTTCCTTTGTGAGTTACCAGACATTGTAGCTTCTGCCTTCTGAATATGTTTCAGATCCAACCTCTTTTTCTCCATTTCTACCATCTTCCTCCTACACTACAACAATTGATTGTCTCAAGCCCCACATTTCCCCATCCAGCATCCATGTAGCCTCAAAAACTGTACATTCCAATAAAATGTGTGACCTTATTCCTCTCGTTTGAAATTCTTGAGTGCCTGACCATGAGGCCCAGAATGCCTTAAGTACAAAGGACGCATTGTTTCACACGTCATGCAAAGCCCTCCACATCTTGTACTCACTACCATTATAACACTTAGTACACAGAAATATCTATTATCATGTCTATGGCACATTTTAACAACAACAACAACAAAAACCTGTCACCATTTTTTTTTTTTTACAAACTGTGCTTTCTTGATGAACGTTAACTCCATTAAAGAGATTAAAGGTCTTCCCAAACATCACCAAAGGGATCCGAAATTAGGATCTAATTAGGATCTAATTAATTCTAATATCTAAAGAGATATTGGAATGAAATAGCAATGTAGGTCCGAAATCCTGACAGAAGGAGGAAGAATGAGGGTCCTCATGGAACCTATGACAGCATCCAGGGCACAACCTTGTACAGCTGGGTCCAGCTCTCTGGGCAGATGGCTCCCTCGAAACTACACAGACAGCTTAGCAAGTTCTCTCGGTTTGGGGGAGTTCATTCGTTATGATAAAGCTCCAACTTCTGTGGTTCTAACTCTGGTCTCACCAAACAACCACGTGCTTTTATTTGGATTCTCAAAGTTCAGAAGAACTTTGTGCAAATTATTGACTTTCCGGGGTACCCGGGTGGTTCAGTCAGTTAAGCCTCTGCCTTCAGCTCAGGTCATGATCCCAGGGTGCTGGGATCAAGCCCCGCATCCGGCAGCAGGGAGCCTGCTTCTCCCTCTCCTTCTGCCTGACACTCGCCCTGCTTGTGCTCTCTCTCTCTCTCTCTGTCAAATAAATAAATAAAATCTTTTAAAAAATTATTGACTTTCCTGCAGGAAAGTACATTGACATATACCTCCTATTATCAATTAATAAGTTAATATAGCACTAAGAGCCCAGGATTGAAATCAAACCTGGGTTCAACCGCAATAACTATGCTCTGTCTTTCAAATCTATAAAGTGAGGAAAACATCTTCTCCCCAGTAGTATGTAAAACAAAACAAAACAAAATCCAAAACCAAAACCTATTACAGCAGTGGGCATTTTGTAACACTCAGAAAACAGTCACTATGATCATTATTGTTATAGCTTAAAAATATAAGTTTGGTTAATATAAATAGGTGATTCTCAGCTCTGCCTGCATGTGAGTATTACCTGGAGAGCTTTGAACAGATACCAGTGCCTAGAGCATATCCCAGACCAAATAAATCAGAATATTTAGAGATGGGGCACAAGCATTGGTGTTTTTTAAAAGTTCTTTGGAGCTGCTGATACACTGAGAAACACTCATATAAATAGATCCTTGATCTGATAGTTATTAAATAAATTGACAAAATAAAAAGTCCAAAAACCTGAAGAACAGGTCTCAGGCTCACGATGACTTCAGTAGTCTATAGACATCTCATGAGACCAGCAAGATCACTGCTTAATGGCAGCATGCCCATCTCTCCCTCAAAAAGTTATCTCCAGGGTAATTGGAGGCATCGTTTTTATTACCACCATTATGAAAGTAGCTTCTTGCAAAAGGACTACACTGTATTCAACATCTTTATTCTCTGTTAACTTTCCAGACTTGTTCAGGACTTTGTGTCGATTTGTTCAATACTTTGCTGTTCAAACTTTTCTTCCACTGCGTTCTTCTTTTTTAAACATCATTTTTTTCCACCAATGTTCCCTGGATGTTGCAGAGAGTTTATTCTTTCAGTTCATGTAATCCTCCAAAATCTTTACCCTCTCCTTTTGGCGGGGTTGCCTAGTTCATTCTTCCAGGGGAAATCTTTTCTCCTGCTCTGTTGTCAGCAGTCTGTATCCCTTAAATATCATAATCTCTTCTGTTGTGCACCTGGGTGGTGCAATCTGGCTCTTCTAGTAGGATTATGTCCTGAAGCGAAACTAAATCTCATTGGTTTTCACTCCATTTATTAACATCTATTAACATCAGCTTCCTTTCTCCTCCTGACCATCCTCCTAGAGGGAGAAGCTTAAAAGAAACTAAGACTGAAAGATACTCCCAAAGAGTATGACTATTTCATTCACCAACACTTTGAGGAACATCCTTTGCTTTCCTTTCATTTCTCGTGGCGGGAGGAGGAAAGTGGCCTGGGTTTGTCAATGGCATACCACAATCTTCCAGTGGAAGGAAAAGCCCTAGACTGTTTGTGGGTGGCTTGTATCTGTCCCCATGCACATCATTAGCTTGTGTATGTGAAAGGAGGGACACAGAAAAATTTAGAAAGTTTTCAACTTCAAACACTTTTCCCCTTGATACATGCACTTGCTATTACGATACCAAAGTTGTCAGTCTCAGTGCCAGGTTCACAGAAAGATGAGCAAATGAGGTGCATTGCTTTCCTACTGCTGGTGTAACAAACTTTCACAAATGTGGTGGCTTAAAAGAATACAAATGTATTCTCTTATAGTTGTCGCAAGTCTGAAGTCAAGGTGTTGCCAGGGCTGCATTGCTTTTGAAGGCTTTAGGGGAGAATCCATCCCTTGCCTTTTCTGGTTGCTAAAGGCTGTCCTCATTCCTTGGCTTGTGGCCCCACATCGATTGCCTCCCCCCCCCCGGTTCTATTTTCACATCACCTTCTCTGCCTTCTGACCCCCTGCTTCCATCTTATAAGGACCCTTGTGATTATATTGGGCCCACCTGGATAAGCCAAAGTAATCCCCCTCCCCCTCAGCGTAAACCCCCCAAATTAAAATCCTTAACTTAATCACATCTGCAAAGTTCTTTTATCACATATAAAGTGACATTTTAATAGATTCTCGAAATTAGGATATGGACATTTATATGGGGCCGTTATCTGGCCTACTCCACAAGGAGTTCTCTACGCCTAATGCTATTTTCTGTACATTCCACTGTTACCTTTGCAGATACGGGTGATGATCGTTTATTTTGGAGTGAGCTTTTTTTTTTTTTTTTACAATGATAAAGATTGATCTCAAGGCTTACTTATACCTAGCTTGTTCTACTGATGGCCAACATGAAAAAGTGTGTTGCCAAAAGCACATCTTTCTCAAAGGATAGTGTAGACACAGCCTACAGTACCATAGTTGGCAGGTGAGAAAGACCTATACCCTAACGCTCGCACTTTCTTAAAATCACTGCTTGGAAACTTGATATCATTCAACTGATTTCCTGAAGATTACCTTGTGCTGAAATAAGTTATTTCTATCTTGAGGTAAAACCATTATTTTAACCACATTGCATGTCGTACATTTGGAAGTTGTTCACTTGAAATTATTGACTAAAGACTATGTCTGATGGTTGAGAATTTATCCTGATACTGAGAAGGCTGTAAAAGGAGCAATACACTTTAGGTTAGTCAATATAAAGTTCGAAGACACATATTTTTCAATGGAAAGATGCAGTAATAAAAACGCTTATAAATATTAGAATACTCAAAATTGTTCAGGAGTGCTCCAGGTTCCATTTTAAGTTTCTGCTACTATGATACCAGCATATGCCAATTGTTTGTGACATACGGCTTGCCCTTAGCAATGGATACTGAGGATGTGTAGAGAATTTTTTTGTTACTACCTCCATATCACTGCATTGCCTTCTGAAAAATGATCAGGTTGATGGTGCAGGCTTCTTGAGATACCAGAGCATGTTATCAGAAGACTTTTACCCATAGACTTCCCGGGTATCTTATAGGCCAACTGTGTCACCAACCACAGAAGTTAGAACCCACAAACTATGTTGGTCATCTTCATCTGGACTTGAACAAAGGCTCTCAAGACAAACTAAAACATGATCTTTGTGTTGCTCAGGTTATATGTGATAACCCGTCTAAATCCAAGAGGTAGGCTTTGCTGATAACAATAGGACTACACCAAGGAAAGTCAATGCTGCTGTCAACGAGGTCATGAGTGTTCTGTTATAAAAGCTCCAGAGAGCAGATGGGGCTGCCATTGTTAATGAGCAATAACTGTGTTCCAGGGTATAATGATAACAGGACCATTAGAATTGTCCTTTTGAGAGTCAACTACCAGTGAGTTTTATTTTATCTTCTGATGATTCATTTTAACTGCAAAAGGAAGAAAATGGTAATTATTTTCAAGCCACCGAAACAACAGAATAGTCATGTGGCACTTCCATAATAGTATAATCCAGAGAAACTCTTCAAATAGGCATGAGTCACCCTTCCTCTTGCTGGTTTAAGGATTATGTTTTCTAGATAGCATGGAATATCATATATATGCAAAGAATCAAGACTTTCAGTCTTTTGGTATTGTTCTCTGTGTTAATCGGGGTTCTCCAGAGAAACAGAACTAATAGGAGATAGATATGAAAAGATTTATTATTAGGAATAGGTTCACGTGCCTCTGGAGGCTGAAAAGGTCCACAATCTGCCATCTGCAGACTGGAGGCCCAATAAAGCTGTGTTATAATTCCTGCTTGAGTTGGGAGGCCTGAGAACCAGAAGAGCCAGTGGTGAAAATTTTAGTCCAAGAGCAGGAGAAAAGCAAAGTTCCAGCTCAGGCAGAAAGGATGAAAAAAGATGCATTCCTCCTTGCTCTGCCTTTCTGTTCTATTCAGAGTCTCAGTGGACTGGATGATGCCCACCACATTGGGGGGTCACCAATTGGTGACTTTGCTGAGTCACCAAGTCAAAAGCTTATCTCATCTGGAAACACCCTTACAGACACACCCAGTCTGGGCATCCTTTGGCCTGGTCAAGTTGATACATATAATTAACCATCACCATCTCTTTTGAGTTCTTACAACTGATTCTACAGGGACATAGAGTACGATTAACTTTTAATAGTATTTTGTTGGAGGCCTTTTTTGTTACTCTAATCCAGCCTAGCTACATGAGATCTGAATAGTCCATCCCTCTTTATGAGAAAAAGATCTTTCAGCTTCTCCCAAGCTTTATTTATTATGTGTTATCTATTTATTACACAAGGAATTAAATCAGCCTAGAAAATACATTTGAAACAGAGTGATAAATACTTTTTTTTTAAAGGGAGAGGAGTTGAAAAGAAGGGGGAAACTAGATAAGAAAAACAAAGCTGAATGGTGTCAGCATGCATAAAATATATACCTTGTATTCCTACTTGTTGCTAAAGGAGAACCCACAGTTTTCGCCCTCAGTGCCCCAGAAGTCAAAACAAAGTCATGAAAAAGAGCACTTACATGCCTCGCAATACTCATGAAACAGAGAATTGTATTTATTCAGAAAAAAACAGCTTGCTATGGCCCTCATAACTTTGTTGGTCACCTATCAGGGCGAAATCTCTAGAGGGTGATTTATGTCAGTATCTTTCCTCCCTCCTTGGCCAAAACCAGCACAGGGTCCCATCCAAACACAAGAGGGGGAGAAATGCAATCCTGCCATTTGCCCTTCCAGCTGGGAAATTGCCCTTCCAGAGGCACAAATTATGTCTAAACTATGGGTCTTCTAAAATCAAGAAGAGGAGTAAATACTGGATATTATCCCTCTTATAGATATGTAATGTTATTGAAAGGGCTGGATTTTATCAATCTAAGGCAATGATATGATGTCAAGGGTTATCAAATAATGATAATTCTGTTAAGAAACAACCATTGTTAAAAGAACATATTAGTGGAAGAAATGAAAGATAATATGCCATCAATATGAGTAGTATTGACAGCCACATTTATTACACATTAGTGTGTGTGGTGTGATGTGATGTGTTTTGTGCTGTTAAAAATGATTTAAAGATAGCCAGAATTAGTTTCTAGAAATACTGCCTTGGTAAAGTATACATTGCCTGGGTCGGCACCACCCGCCTAGTCTGGCAGACAAATACACTATCAAAATTCAGAGAAGGTAGTGTTTCTAAGGAAAAAGTCAGTTTTGCAAAGATTAGAAAACTCCCCATATCATGATTATACTTTTTTTATTTGAAAAACTGACATTTATCTTGATGTGACATTTTCTTAATCCCTTAATGACTTTTAGTGGAAATACCAACGTGCAGAGAGAAAATCGTCATGTGAATGCAATACTTTTATTTATAAAGTATACTATCATTAAACGACAGAGCTGCTGGCCCCAACCAGTCTACAGACTCTCACATGGACAGTTGTTTAAAAAGCACCCCTTTTGGTGCTACTGGCTTAATTCTTACCCAGAAGCTTTTCATTCACCTGTGTCCTAGAGAGTCCACAAAGGTGGCAGGTGAATGATTCATGACTATACGTATTTCTTAATTCCCATTTCTAAGATGTTCAAGGGAAGAATCAGGAGGCACTGACCCAGGCACTAGGTAGGAAGGTCAAGTACAGAGTTTTTTTCTAGTGTGCCAAATAAAAGGGTTCTTTCTGCAATAAAAGTAGACCAGTTAGCTGAATATTCACTGCATCTTCATAACTCTTTTCTAACATTAAATAAGAGGTATATCAAATGAATGTTTGCCTCCAGGAATTAAAAAAATAGTAAGGATTCGTTGAATGGTTGCTTAAAAGGCGGGGGGGGGGGGGAGCCTATGCCCTCAATTGGTGACTAAATGTCTCCATAATCCAATTTTAAAAGAAAAGTCAGCCCAAGTGAAAAGCTAAACATTCAAGTGCCTTTTTGTTTCTTTTTCAGTTTCAGAAACAATATTTTAAATCTCAGTGTCCAGCTCTATATCTTGACATAAAACTTACCCCGTCCTCTTTGAGCAGGTAGTCTTGGCTGCAATTACACTATCTAATGACCAAAGTGAAAAATTAGATTCCTGACTGACCCCGACAGGTTAGCTCTTTATGCTCCCATGATATAAGAGACCAGCTAACAGGACCTCACCGCGCATGGCTTTAAACGTTATTGATGGCCCTAAACCAATTCTACCCTTTTTAAAATTCTTTTGTGCGCCTGGTCTTGTTATCACCATAGGAGTGACTTACACACGGTGGGCTCATGATTCAGAGAGTTTCCTGTCATTTGTCTTACCTTCATGACATTACAATTTCACTAAATATTCCTCTGGTCTCCACATTAGCAGAGAGGGCAACAGAAGCTCAGGATTGGTGTGTTCTGTGCTGTCCACGAATACCCTCTTCATTCTTTATCCCTTATCACATAAAATCGTTGGAGTTTACGTATCTCAGGCACTTTCTAGGACCTCTGATAACACGTGTTGCCTTTCCTGCGATCTTTTCAATCCGTCTCTTCAGTTGAAGTTATGAAAGTCTGTTCTTTGGTGTGAATGGACATGTTTTCCATGGAGTGGTGTTTCTCAACCAGTGCTATGAAATACAGAAACCCAGGCTCTGCTCTGAGGAATTCCAGTTCGGGATGTCTTTGCGATGGAGTCTAAGAATATCTGATTTTAAAACTTCCAGAGGGCATTCTCATTTGCATTCAGATTTTATCAGAGTTGTGGGGAAAACTGCCCTGCAAATTTAATTTCTGAGCCTTTTCTGTTCATTTCTATACAAATGCCAAGACACGGCACCCAAATAGTCCTTTGCTGACCTCCCCCCCCACCCAAGGAAGGTGAGACCCTTGATTTAGAAAATATAGAAACCTTTCTTTACCTCCAAATCATTTGCAGCTGCTTCTTCTCAGTGGACACCATTTCCAGGAATCTAAAAGTAAGATCATATTTTAATAAACTGCCTCTACCTAGAACCCTTGTCCTTCCTCTTCACCTCTTTTCCCTCTTCCCTACCAGGTAAAAACAATACACACAGAACGTCCAGAACTGTCAAGATCCCAAGTAGGTAACTGAGGATCAAAATTAAGAGGCAGTGTGACATTTGTACAAGAATAGTCCCCGTCCTTCTATCTATAAACAAATCCTCTTTTCCCCTACTCAGACTGTGGGATAAGATGGGGAAAGCAGTAGTGAGAAAGGCTTCAGAGATATGCATATGTATAAATCCTCATTTAAATATATCTACATACCAGTATTGCAATTCAACATTTAATGAGTTCTTCTCCGAGGCAGTATGATAAGTATTAAAGCTAAGGAGATCAATAAAATATCTATCTAAGCATGAGGTTACTCAGACACTTAGGCAATAAGGATGGCAAAGCACTGTTATTAGGGACAGATCCAAATATTAAATTTGTTGCGCATAAACTATTTTTAAATTTTTTTTTTAATTTAAATTAGACCCACCACTTCAATGAAGATCGGACATAGTCTAATGAAAGAGCATTGGATGGAGGTTAATGGCCCAGGTCCTCATCAGCCCACATCAGCCCCCCATCAGCCACTGATCTGTCTCAGGTTTCTGATCTGCTGAATCTGTGGTTTCCAAAGCCCCTTCCTGCTCTATGTCCTCAAGCTATTGCCGTTGCCCTGCTAATGATCTATTTCTTATTATAGTTCTGTCTGATTCTGTCCCCTTATTTCTCTTTCGCAGATTCTGTTCATGGGCATGATGACCGAGTACTATCACTACTTTTTCACAACCCTGGTAAGCACTTCGGGTGGAAACGCATTCCATGCTATAGGAAACAGTCTCCAGTTATTTCAAAAGTCAGCCCCACCAGTGCCAAAAACAGGATATTGTCATGGAGATTTGTCTTACTTTCCTCAGAATCCTGTAAATCCAGAAATGCTGAACAGCAGGGTCTTTCTTTCTTTTTTTTTTTTTTTTTCTTTTTTTAACTAACATCAGTGCATGTGCATCTGGAAAGGGATTAAAATGATACTTTCATTAAATAGAAACTGTCAAAGTGCAAACGAGTCATAAAGAAGAATCATCTACGTTTTCTATATACATAGAAGGCACGCTAAAGTGTATCTTGGCTTTTTTGATCTTCTGCGATTTACCCGCCTGTGTCCCCAGATAGCTAGGTTAGCCGGGGTCACCGACCAGGTGTTTTGAAGATCAGGAAAAGGAGCACGGGACATGCTTTGCACAGGGAACATTTTTCACCCTTTAAAAAAAAACATATCATGGTTCTGAGCCTAAGAAATTCAAAAGAAACTATCACATCCTTAATTTTGAGATTATCATATCAAGAGAGACTGATTTAGGGCATTTAACACATCAAAATAATGTGATAGCTCTCATTCAATTTTAAAAATCAGCCCCACACACACGCGCGCGCGCGTGCGCACACACACACACACACACACACACACACACACACTCCACTTTCTCACAGGAGAAGAAAACAAAAAAACCCAATCTTCTTTGCTAATCTGTAACGATGTGTCCACTGAAATCTACCCAAGTTCTGGGAAATTTCCTAAGAGTATCATTTTACCAAATAAAACTGGCAAGGTAAGCTGATGAGTAAGGGAAATGAAAGAATTTGGAACAAGAACCAGGCAGCTGTCCTTGAATACATCCTACTAATGGAAGCAGTGAATTCCACTCCTCATTCAACTATCTCTGGGAGCATGTAAGGGACACAGAGGACATCATGAGACCAAGGTACTGGGGCCGGTGCCAAAATCATCACTGTTCCAGAGCTGGGGGCAAGGGAGTGAGAGGCAGGGCAGAAAATCTTGAACTAAAGTTTTCATGATCTTCCCTCTGTCGTTGACATCAGGCTTCTGTCAGAACAGTTGAAGAAACCCTTGAGAACTCGAAAGCTTCTTACTCAGGTCACAAGTACAGCCCTTCCCCCATCACCATGAACACCTGGGTTCTGCTCAAGGCAGCATGGACACCTGCGTCAGAACTTTCTATCATCCCTGGCTGCGCACACTCCTAAGAGCTGGTTTTGTTGAAATTTGAGAAAGAATTTGAACAATGAAACCTGAGAAGCCTGGTCTTCACCGAGACCCTTCGGAAGCAAACAACTTGCCCTCACAGTCTTCTTTTTTCATCCTTCGCTAACAAGCAGATGTTAAAAATCGGACCCTGGACTTTCCATATTCTATATTGCACAGGAACCTCAATTTGTAGGCCAACCTCATCTTGCACCTGTGCAGTGCATTCATTTTAACACACAGTATTATGGACTGTGGAGTCCGCGAGCGATTCTATGTGTACCCTGAAATTTCCTGACTTCTTGTAGTTTGAGTAACTTTCCTTCTATTCATTGAGTGCGCTAAAGGAAATCATTCTTTTTAGGGTCTTATTCTTTAAATTTGCTTCCTTAAGCATTTTCCTTTCTTTTTATCTGCGTTCTGCCATGCTTTGCTTTTTATACTCTTACCATTCTTGCCCATGAGTATTGATAAAACTTAAAGAAGAAAGAAAGTTACGTAGTACAGGGGAAAAACTCTAACACTTTAGAAGACAGTAGTCTTTTTCTGATACTGAGCCAGGAGCACAGATCTGCCCTCTTAAAGCTCTACAGTCTAATCCAATGTTATCTTGGGAAAGGACAGCAGTGTAAAGAATTATTCAAAAGAACAAATCTGAGCGTATCTTCTGCAAATACAGATCGTGAGGTGTCTCTGAAGCTTCTTCTCCTTAGGAAGCACAGTCATCACTGGTCATGTACTATCTTGCATTACATTTCCATCAAATAGTTACACTGTTAGGAAGTTTTTATGGAAGTTTTTCTCTCTCTCTCTTTTTTTTTTTTTTTCCCGTTAAATGTTATTTTGAAAGTTTGGTTTATTCTCAATGTGAGATATTTTTAATGACATATGTCAAAGTCAAACCTTTCTTCACAAGAAAAAGGTGAAATTTTTATATCATTTTAAATATGAATCAACAAGGGCAAGTTGCTTAAGCATCTGCCTTCGGCTCGGGTCATGATCCCAGGGTCCTGGGATTGAGCTCTTAGTAGGGCTCTCTGCTCAGTGGGGAGTCTGCTTCTCCCTCTCCCGCTGTCCCCCCTCCCCACCCCCTGCTCATGCTCAGTCATCCTTGGACCAGTCACATCACCACTCAGAACTTCAAAGTCTTCATCTGTAAAATAAAAGCATTAGACCAAATGGACACAAAGATCCCTCCCAACTCCCCAAACACTATATTCTAAAAAACAGAACTCTAATTTCTCAGAATATTGTCACCTGTGCCCAAGGGCATACTCTCTATTCACAGCCAAATTCCTCTTCTTGCTTTATCCAAATTCTAAGAGTATTGCAAAAAGATAGAGGGAAATGAAAACTGCTCACTGCCTTAGAGTTTCTCAGACAGTGTGCAAGGGGAGAACAACGGGAAGTGTTCTTTCATGAAGCAGTGTGAGGACAGCCGCCATTTTAGTTTTAATCCACCTGTTGCTTCTGCATTCATTATTGTGTTTTGCGTAAAGAATATTGAAAATGTTAACTCTTTCTACTTTTATCATTTTTAATACTGCGCAGGACTTATTTGCTTTAGATCTGGAACTGTACAGGTACAGCGGTGTGAACATGACTGGGTTTCGGCTGCTTAATATTGACAACCCTCACGTGTCCTCCATCATTGAGAAGTGGTCCATGGAGAGGCTGCAGGCACCCCCCAGGCCAGAGACTGGCCTCTTGGATGGCATGATGACAGTAAGTACTCTTACGATTACATCCTTTGAGCTGATGTTTGCATTCCTTAGGGGTGAGGTTAAGAATCTCATATGCTTTCTATAGTGTGAGTATAAGTATTATTATAACCTGTGCCTTGACTTGAATGAGAGAAGAAGGAGTAAGCTTTGGAGGTAATTCGAAAACCTATGCAGGGCTACCATCAAAAACTGCTATTTTCAGCTTTCTGACTGTACGTGTGTCTGACCAAAAAAAAAAAAAAGGTAACAGGAGAAGCCACCACTGTCAGCCAGATGGAGACAAAGCAGAAACCAAAGCAAGGGTGAGTGGAGGGAGTTTTAGGCCTGGGAATGTGGCCCTGGGAAAGAGGGGAGGGAAAGAAGAGGCGTGAGCTGCCTGAAAAGTGATGCAGAACCAGTTTGCCTTCCTCACTTCTGCCGCATCTCCGTGAGTGGTGCACACGTGGGAAAACGCCCGCTCCGCATACAGTCGGTGTGTTCACATGCTTCCTGCCTGAGTATGGACAGGAACACCTTTGCAGACGCTGACAGTGATTCACACCAGCCATATGTTGCTCTCGAGGCAGATGCCAGGCCCACCTCCTGGCAGGGGAGGGATACTCTCCTGAACAGATAAATTGCAAACTGCTTCATCACAGAGCGTCTCGCTGACATCATTTGTCTTTCGTTGTCAAATGCATCTACTCTAGCTTTATTTCTCTAATGAAGCTCCCTGCATGATGAAGAAAAGAGCAGGAGAGTTTTTTTTAAAGCTTTCTATGTAGGAATCATGTCATCTAAAGGGAAAGATACTAGGATGTGGGCAGGTAATAGCATTTGAAATTGGCATAGTATTTCATTCTCTGTTCCCATCATTGAGAGAAGCGCGCTTGCTTTTAAGATGCAATTTACCGATAACTGAAAGGTATCATCTTGCAGAGAAACGAACATGGGATTTCTTTTCTTTTTCTACCATTTTTTTATAAGAAACAAATGAATGGAAAAAAAAGAAATGAATGAATGAAGTGGTTCTGGATGATTCCATATTCAAGCTCCCTGACTGTTTTTCAAATCTGAAATAACTCTTAAAAGTATACAAAGTGATCCAGGAGATAATGATGGAAAGCATTTTGATACAAATGAGCCTTGGGTGATTTGAAACACTGTTTTGAATAGGAACAAGTAAAGAATATCCAGGGAAATTCCAGACTTTCTGAGAGGGGAGGGGGCAAGCTAGAGAAAGAGAGAGAGAGAGAAAAAAAGAGAGAGAGGCAGAGAGGTATGCTAATACACTTGTTTTTCTCTTCTTCCTCTTGGATTTGTAATTCCAGTGAATTCAAATATGGCTCAAACCCTCTGCCCACCCACCTTGCCTCCCAATGAGATTTCTATCACAGGCTGAGATCTCCAGTAATTGTTACCTGCCCTGGTATACACCACTAAAAAAGTTACAGTTTGGACTGTGTTAACACAGAGTGTGGATTCATGCCAAACATTAAATATTCATCACAAGTATGGCTTAATTTACCCAAAAAAAGCATCTGTTGCGTTCAATTATACTGAGCTGACAGGACAGTTTGTGCATATTGACTGAGATGAGGAAAATCACTGAACAAGGGTAGAGCCACGCAAGTCACACCAACTCAGGCCAGGAATGGGGTGCTGCTACTCCCCCAGGACTGCTGCCGGTGGCCTGGGCAAATGGCAGTCCCATGGGCAGGAAGGCAGGGTCACGTCCCAATGGATGGAAGAGGTCCTGTTTTGCCTAAAGTTTACTACTGTCATCTCCCTTAAAAAAGGGATTTCTAGGCTCTGTTGTTGCTCTTGTTGTTGTTATTATAAACTATAAAAAAGGAAATGGAGATTTATCAGGAGAGAAGGGCTCACTGGGGCACTAAAAGTGGGGAGAATAGATAATCAGGTCATGTCTCTACTAGTCAAAAAAAGTGGTAGAACACAGCACCCACTAGAAGTTGGATCCCACAGTCATGCAGATCGCTTTCCCCCCAGTTTTACTGAGATAGAATTGATATATTTCATTGTGTAAGTCGAAGGTATACAGCATAACAGATTGACTTACATATATTGTGAAACAATAATTGCAATAAGCTTTGTTAGCATCCATCATGACCTACAGATATAATAAAAGGAAAAAAAATTAGATACAGTTTTGAAATTGATCCCATGAAGTATAATATTGAGCTTTATTTACCCAAAGAGGCCATTTTGCAGTTCACTGTTTCCTTTTGGATTCTAGTAAAAGGGGTCAATTTGGGGATGTGGAAACTGAGTCGCAACGAGGTTAAAGGGTAGGTTTAAAGGTATCCAGTGGACTAATCTCTGAGTCAAGAGAGCACATGCCATGTCCCCAAGCCGGGGCCCAGATCTAACAAATCTTTGTTCTTCTCAGGTTGCCTCTGTACTCAAACCGTTTTCTCCCCCACCTTCCTGATGAAAAGCCCCCGTGGTTTCAGTTCCACTGGTCTGTATTCCTCAGATCTCATGGTTCACTCTTTCTCGTGTCTGTTGCATCTGTGGCTCTCGCTGCCTAAAACCCTCCCCTGTTCCCATTTGCTGGAATGCCACTTCAGCAGAGAGACCTGGTATTCTGTCTCCCGCGGACTGTTTTCCCTTGTGCTGTAGCCCTACGACTCAGTACCCTGTGTTTCGATTGTTTGCTCTGTGCCTTCCCCTACAGGAGTATAAGCTCCATGAGGACAGAGGCTTTGTCTTTTCGTGATCTGCTTTATCCCCAGCACTAGAAAAGACCCAGCACAAAGCAGGCCTTCAATAAATGTGTATCTAATAAACTAATGCTAAATAAATAGGAATTGAGCTTCTGCTAAGACCAAGATGTTACATGAAAAATATTCATATAGCCCTACAATAAGTCTGTAGAAGTCCAAAGAGAGCTCCTATAAATAAGAAATAGGCATGCATAGTGACTATAGAGATTATACTAAGTAATACGATTATTTTAAAAATTAGCTAAACTAACCACTCTTTATATTTAAGGAACGCCATTACTAGAATAGAGCTGCATTCTCTGAAATCGTATGTGTTATACCGCTACACTCCAAGCTGAATTTTCCTGTTGCCCTTTATAGTTATATTTTTGTGTGTGCCACATACACATACAGATGCCTGTATGAATATATAATAGAGAAATGTTTAAAAATATGTTTAAAAATACCCATGTGTTTTTTACTCCCACCTATTTATCTAATTTCCTTTCATATTTTTAACTATTAAAAATTTCTTAGAACATCATACACTAAAAATATCTTCAAATAATATTATATATGTCAAAACACAACCAAATCTGAAAATCATGTCCAAGCTGAAAAATTCTGACTCCAGACTTAAGAGCCATGGATTAATTAAAGAAGAAAAAAATTTGACTTTAAAATAGGGTTAAAATTGTGTTAATGAAGAAACCTGGTACTGAGTCAATAGAGTTCAAAAATAGTGAAACTCGTTATTTAAAACATCTTGAGATCAAAAAAAGAAAGTGTTTTACCAACTGAAGTGTTAATTAACTCAATAGAAATTTGGAGTAATTTTACAAAATCTACTTCATTTCTTTTCACTCCGTTTAAATTTCTCTTAGCACTTGGGCTGATTCAATCTATTCGCTTTGGATAGACTGGGATAATGGAGTGGCCCATTTTCAGGTGGACTCCTCTCTGATTGTGAGCAAAAACTGTGTATGATTCAACAGTGCATAGGAATTATAATAACAACACAACATTGACCTGTCATTGGCCTTCCCAGTTCTTCAAATGTATTCACAGTATCAAGTTCAGTCAATAGCCGTATGTTACATGTGAGCATTTCCTATAATCATGATCCAGAAAGAGGCACCTTTGAGTGTCTACTTAAGTGTCCACTTTTGCTCCAGTGACGAATGACAATGGGCTGTGGAATTCAATGGAAAAAGCAAGATCTTTCCAGAGGAGGAAAGCCTAGATTAAGTACTGGCTAGGTCCCCTGAATAAACGGCCCGAGCAGGTTATAGAGCCTCTCTGAGCTCCTTGCTTATCTGTAAATCTGTGTAATAATACTTTACAGTGTTACTCTACAGATTAAATTAGATAATATATACAAAACCTCCAGGACACAGAATTGAGTTTACTTGATGGTACCGGCTGCTATGCCAGGTTGTAGTCAATAATGGAACAAAAGGCATTCTGAAATCCGGAGGCAGAATCCTCACTTGCTTACAAGAGACATATTTCTTGGTTTGTGCATGTAGCCCAAGACCGTCCCTTACTGGGGACCTGTATGACCTTGTGCGACCAGTGGAATCACCCAGGTATGTTTTCCAACTCCACAAAAGGTCCTCTTTTCCCAATTTCTCACTGTCTCTCTCAAAAGCTGAAAAATACTTATTGAAATTATAATATGCTGACCTCTGTGCCATGTTTCACTGGATCTACTAGAGCTGTTGCCCTAATTACTGAATTTCTAGATTGTGAGTCCTTGATTATAGCTTTGCTCCCTTCCCCCGACCATTTCCAAACCCCAGTTTCCTTGTGGGTTGCTCCTGCCAGCATCTTGGACCCTCAGGATGTTCACTGCCTCTCCCACCACTTTGGCTCCTGAGCAGCACCCACCCCCCCAAGAGAAACCAGCTAATTCATACTAACAGACAAATCTTGCTAGCTCTATGATGTGGGTGAGATATTTGGATTTTAATAGAGGAATCAGTGAGAGAGTAAATTTAGGAAATGACGGGGAAGGGTGTCATTTGGGAGAGCTTCTCTTTCAGAAAACTGCCTTGTCCATCCATAGCAGGTTAGCGAATATTTCTGAATTTCCAGAGAAGATGGGAAATCTATACTTTTTGCCTACTAACTCCACAAAGACTAAGTTCTTCCTTCAGCACTCCAATCTCCTCCAGTTTTTTCCAACAATGTTACGTACCAGTAAGGCATCTACAAAGCCACATCCTGTTGTTAGTTCTCCTTCCTAAGGGGTCACATTTCACTGGATTGTGTTGGGGTCCCCAACACCACATTCAGGTTTGATGATTTGGTAGAAGGACTCGCAGAAATCAGAAGAGCTGTTAACTCGTAGTTGACAGTTTATTACCGCAAAGGGATATGGACTAATATCAGCAAAGGAGAAAGCTGCAAAGGGCAAAGTCCAAGAGAAACTGTGTGGGAACTACTAGTGGTCCTCGCCCAGGAAAGTTGCATTGACAGTACTTCAATCTCTACAGCAATGATGTGGGACAGCATGTATGAAATGTTGCCAACCAGGGAAGCTCACCCAAGCCTTGGTGTCAGTCAGTCACGTAGGCATCGAGCATCCCCATTGCTGACCTTAATGACTCGGTCTCTAGCCATTCTGGAGGGCAAACTGACACAGCATGGCCCAGGGCCCCAGATGAACAAAAATGGGCAATCACCATAAATCACATTGTTAAACTGTCTAGCATGGCCCATTACCCCCAAAGAATACAGAAAACGCTATGATCAGGGAGGATAGTCAGTTTCAGACATTATCTCCCAGAAGCCAGTCAAAAGCCAGTCTTTTCTTTGGAATACACACAGTGTGAGCACCCCAGTCCTGCTGAGTTACCCTTTATTGGCCACTGTCGTGATAACCAAAACATGGTGTGAAACTGCTTTTCATATGCTTGTTTCATGATCCATGTTGAGGGTAAAGAGATTTTCTTAGGGGCAATGAGTAATGTGGTTTCATTCAGGCTTTTGATATAAATAAAATGTGAACATAAACCTTTCAGAAAAATAAAATCTGAAACACAGGCCAATTTCTTTTATATTTACCTAAAATGACTTGAGAGTTGCTGCTGGATAAGCTGGCCTCCAGCACAGAACTAAAAAGGGAAGGAAATTCAGGGGTGGTTTATTAGTGCTATAAAATAGGTAGAGACATGTCTCCTCCATCGAAGAAAACATTGCATGCCAAAGGGAAGCAGTGGTTTTAGAATAAATGGTTTTCTTCTTTGAATTTGAAAAGCACTGATCAGGCCCATGGGTTTGAGGTATGTTATTATCCAGCCCAGTGTGGAAGCAGCCTTGACAAAGAAAGTCAAAATCCTTCCTAAACCCAGCTTATGGAAAAGTTAGATCAAAACTTCACTCCTCACACTTGTCTATCAAATCCTTCCATTAGTCAATTAGGGAATACACATACAAATTTGTTAAAAAGTATATTCCACTGCTAAAATGGTCCAGGTCCCAACAGCATAGCATTTAAGGGCTAAGTTTACAGCCTGAGTTGAAATTCTCACATGCAAGTTATCAAAGTTATTTCCTAAAGTTCCTTCTCCAAGTCTCCCTTTTCCTGTTGGCAAAATGGGGACAATACCTATTTAAAGGCATCTTTTCAATAATTTAAGGCGATGACATGTGTAGAATGTTTATAGTGCCTGGTGTGTAGTAAGTTGTCCATGAACATTCACCATAATTGAGCTATTACTGGAATTATTAAATCATCAGGCAAATATTTGCTTTAGGGACAGCTCAGCTTCATGGTTGAGAACATAAACCCTAGCACCAAATTCCTGGGTTTGAATCTTGATCTTGCCACCACTAGTTTGGGGACACCATTTAATCTGGTCATATCTTTACCCACAAAGGAGTAAGGTTATGGTGAAGATTCAGTGTTTGCAACGTTAAGAACTTGGTAAAAGTCAGCTATTATTATTGAGTTTCAAAAAGTCTCATTCTGCCAATGGATTACTCTCCTTCAATTACACCAAATTAGCATAGCAGAGTAGTGAAGAACATGGGTGCTAGAATCAGATAGTCAGGGGTTCAAACCCTGGCCATGCAGCTGATTAACAGAGTGGCCTTGGACTAATCACCTAATTTCCCTGAGCCTCAGTTTTCTTATCTATGAAATTGATTATATACCAGTTTTGAACTGAAATGATCAATACATTTTTAAGCTTTAACAATCACCACCACTACCACTACTGATCTAACTTCTATATGTCAATCATATAAGTGAAACAATTTATCTTAGAAGCACATCTTAGGGGCGCCTGGGTGGCACAGCGGTTAAGCGTCTGCCTTCGGCTCAGGGCGTGATCCCGGCATTCTGGGATCGAGCCCCACGTCAGGCTCCTCTGCTAGGAGCCTGCTTCTTCCTCTCCCACTCTCCCTGCTTGTGTTCCCTCTCTCACTGGCTGTCTTTCTCTGTCAAATAAATAAATAAAATATTTAAAAAAAAAAAAAAAAAAAAAGAAGCACATCTTAAAACCTTGAGATTATACAGTTCTCATAAAAATGTATTTTATTTTGAGGTATGAGATAACATTAATTCGTTCAGCAAACATTTATTAAACAGCTTTAAATATCGTTTACGTGCCAGTAACTGTGCTAACCGCTAAAGAACGAAGTCGAACATTGCTGCATTCACAAAACCCACGTTCTTATTGAGAACCTGATGTCACTATAAATGCATATGGAAAATGCAATGATAGAGATTGCACAAGATACAGGCTTAAAGTGGGGATAATCTCTGGACTCACAGATGGATAAAGTGTGAGATGTAGTAACCCTTACCCTCTCTCTCCACTTCCATTAAGACATGCTTTCAGTAAGTGCATAGTAAATGTTGAGCGAATCAATAGATTTCTGGGGGAAAAAAAAAAAAAACCACAGGATAACCTTTGACCTATGACCTGGATTCTAGATTTAACTACACCAATTATTGGCTATATGTAGGACTCGACATAAGTCAATATCCTGTCCGGGGGTTGGTTTTTCTACCTAAGTAGTTTTATCTACCTGTCTATTTGTGGAGCTTATTGAAAATTTCAAATGAAGTTCCAATGAAAACCTTCAACTAAAATGTAAAGGTATTATACAATTTTATCCTTAAAGAAAACCCCAGGGCAATATTTTTTTATAAAACACTCGCAGTTTTGTGTGAAATTTTGCAAATGAGAGAAATTTCAGTAGGAAGGGAAGAATGAGATGCTCAACCCCCCAAAGCAAGGACTACTTCCACTCTCTATCAAAAAGCAAATGCTGACAAAAGTAGGCATAATCTAAGCAAGTTACACAGGTGTGTTTTTCAAAAGCTCTTCCACAACCTGCTGATGAATTTGATTCCACAAACCTTCTTGACTCTGGTAAATGGAAGTGACCAGCACAAGTATCCCTATTTGGAAATTGCCCATTAGTTTCGCTTGCAGCTGTTTCTTTCCACCAAATTGAAACAAGTAAATAAATATATAAATAGGTATAAGTCCTGAGAAACAAAATCTGATATTGAAATGTTGAGGCATAGTAGCGTCTAACTCAATGTAGCTGATTTTAACAATTGTGCTTAACATAGAAGGTGCTCCAAAAATGTTTGCTCCCTGAATCACGTCTTTAGTGGCTGATAGGAAGTTTCTGTGTTTTTTTTAAGAACTCAAAACAAAGCAGAGCTATCACTCCAATTTACTGTGAAGTATGAGGTATTATTTTAGAGAAAAATAGCTATCAGAGAGAGAAAACTGTTCAGCTGGAAATAAATAGCTGTTGAGACAGACAAATGGGAGGTTAGGAAGCAAGTAGAATGATTATGCAGGTAAAGGAACGGAAGCAAGGTGGAATTGAAGATGTGGTGTGTGGTTTCCTCCACAGACTGAAGCAGCTCTGATGTATGATGCGGTGTACATGGTGGCCATTGCCTCCCATCGGGCTTCCCAGCTGACCGTCAGCTCCTTACAATGTCATCGACACAAGCCATGGCGCCTTGGACCCAGATTTATGAACCTAATCAAAGAGGCAAGTGCTACTCATTCATGGCCCAGTTCTTTCCTAGCCACAGTGATTTGACTTGTTCATTTAGTGTGGTCTTCCCACATGGCTCTGTTGGAGTGATATCTATAAAAGAGGAGAAACCATCATTATTCAATCTGCTGGGATTTCACTGATAGATGTTTGTCTAGAAGAACTACCAGGAATTTTCTAGTGTGATGTTGAGAAGTTCAAAGAAGCTACCAGATCGTAACATTCACCTTCCTTCATCTCAACCATGGTCTCAGTTGTTGCTGGCTCTTCTCCACATATGTTCATAAGTTCATAGGTGCTTACTCCATGCCCCATTGAATCTAAGAGTGGGTTGGTCCATCACTGCAGAGTACCAGGGATAGTACTCACATTATCAGCTCATAATCCCAGTAGTTTCTTAAATATCAGGTTGTATAGGACTTAATAGAAGGACCTCTTTGTCCTAATGATATAATAATTTTGCCATTTGTCAGCAAACCAGAAAAGTCCAGTCTATTCAAAACATAACAAGTGTACTAAAAGATTTTCAAGAGTAAGGGGGATTTGGTGAAGGCGAGTTTTTCATGATTACCCTGGGATCCTGGACTGTCCCCTACAATTTCCTTTTCTCTGAAGCAATTTGACTTCTCTTTATCAGATCCTGTTTTAGACCCTGAGATTCCTCAGAGATATGTATCCTTGCATTACCTTTGACGTCAACATACACCTCAGGGTGTGTCTGGACTCGACAAAATGAAATGAGGCTTAACTGAGTGCGCACCCTATTCTATGCTGCTGCTCTCATGTTTTCTCTATAGGATGCGGAAATTTACCTGCCAAGTGAGGAGTATCTTTATTGCCCTCTGTATTAGAGAAGGTTGAGTTGAGACAACGCCATAAAAAGAGAAGAATGGGAGGGACATAGTGCAAAGGAAGAATGCCCAGCCAAGGGCAAGGGCAAGGGCAAGGGAGAAATGCTACTTTGGGTTCCTTCCGGTGGTTTGTTTAATCTACTTCCCCATTGACAGCTGACTCTAATCCGTAAGGGTGAGAACCAGAGGCAGTATGCATGAGGTTTAATACTGCTCAGGCTCCAAAGCAAGGCTGGATCTAGCGTATGGCAAGCAACAAAGACTACGCTGGGTACATGATTTAAGGAGGCACTGACTCTCAGGTCTGAGCCCTGCGCTTATAGGAGACTGTGAGGGAGTACTTCCTTAAATTTTGTGCCCCTGGAAACCTCTCTGATCTCACTGTAGTCCTGGCATGGTCGCTTGGGTTTAAATCCCAGCTCCACTAACATTTATGAGCAATATAATCTACATAAGTTACTTAAACTCTGTGTCTCAATTTTCTGTTCTGTAAAATGGGAATAATACCTTCTATCTCAGAGAATTATTGTGAGGATAAAACTAAGGGTGTGAAGAATAACACAGAACCATAGTAAGAATCTGAGATATTAGCTATTCTCTTACAATTGGGATAGACTACTACTAATAGCCTCATTCGGTTTACTGAGTGGGATGCCAGGAATTTAAACCTGGCAACAACAACAACAAAGAAATCACAAATAGGCATGAAATGAAATACGCTTTCTGACAGCTACACAAATCTGACATACTGTGCCTAATGGAAAAACATTGCCCAGCCTCTTCTCTCCCCGCAGCGATCATGGGTAGGTCCTGAATCGCCATCCTGATCTTGAACAAGAAAACAGCTGGTTTCCTTTCATCTCCTGCCAGCGCAAGGAGAGGCAGGAGGCCACATGAAAGCTTAAGATCAAACACTTGGAGCACCCCAAGCACCTTTTTGCTTGTACTTAGGTTGCATAAGAAGGTAAAATTACCAAGCCACCGTTAGGGATGTTTAAAGAAATAATGAACTCCAAGATGAGGGACGACATTGAAAGGAAGAAAACATTTTACGATCTTTTACTCCAGAGAGCAAATTCCCCATTCTCAGGCTCCACAGTTGGGGGTTGAAAGGAGAGGCGGGTCATGGATTAAAAAGTTTTATCGCTCATCTTTTTTGTCTCCTGTGTTACGATGCTATATGCCACTCCTGGCAGGCTAGAGGGACCTGCAGAGATGGGGTGGGGGCGACCAGGAGCAGGGTCCCAATCTGTTGAAAGATTGCACAGAGTGAATTCTGAGACAGGCGAAAACATGCAAAAGTGAGAGAATGTAGATGTTTCTTTCAAGGAATACATAATTCAACAAAACTTTGCAGGCGTCAGGTTTTATTAAGAAACATGAAATAAGGCGCGTGGTCCTAAAACTTCTCCAGGTCCTGTCTTTTAGAAACTCTCACTTTCTAAAAGATTTCCAAACTCTAATCAGAAATCATGTAAAGGAGCAAGTCAGCAGATCAAATTTATGGGGTGAAGATCAAATTCGTCACAGGAGGTAAACTTTCTGAGCTCAGAGGTGGTTGTGTGTGTGCTAATCCCTGATAACTTCACACATCATTTAGAATCAGTAAGCCTTTCAGACAAGTCTTTCAAGCTAACCATCTTTCACTGTTTCAGGCTGCCTAAAGAGGAAGAATTAAAGAACATTTTAAATCTGGTAGAGTGTGTTTTAGTATCATGTCTCCGGGCATTTGCTAAACAAATGTATTAGGAGATTATAAATTCCCGCCCAGCAAGCAGTCCTGGGGCTCCGTTACACAAGTAACAGTAACTTGGCACTACAGGAAACTCTCTCCTCCCAAAGTGGAAGATGTGGTTTCTACTATCTAACTAATATAAATTCTACGTAGTGGAGGAATGGCAGGCTTCCTTTGAAGCTATGCTATGTCTGGGATGAAACCTACACTCATCAGCAGGATCCGTAGGCTCTCCAGTGATCTGGTTCCTTATCTCCTACGCCATCCCTCTCATCTCCTGCCCCAACTGCAGCATTTGCTGAACCTCCTGGGGCTCCCTGAACCTGCCGTATGCTCCTACTATATTCTCTTGCCTCTGACTGAAAGGCCTTTATGTCTCAACTCAAGCACTAGCTTCTCTGTGCTTACCTTGCCTCATACATTTTGGCTCCTTACCTGCATTATAGTTGTTGTTAGACCACCATATTTATTTACATGTCTATGTCCAAGCTGTGCTTTTCCAGTCTTGTTTCCCTAGTCTTTGAGTAAGACTCAGCATAGAATGAATACCCAGTAAGTAAATGCCAAGCAAGTGAATGAACTAATGAATGAATGAATGAATAAGCAAAGAAACTGAAGAACACATGCAACCTACAAGCAAGTACTTTAGGACACACGTGGTACATGAATATCATATCCAGAAACAATCCAATGAGGCAAAACCAGGATCAGCTAGACTTGTCTATGGACCATAGTTCTGGTGGGGCAGTGAGGTAGGGATTTGAGGAATAGGCCAGCCTATTTAACTCTGGCACTGGGGGCACAGACCCCAAGACTTAATTGCAATTTGCTATTTATGTGAACTTAGTCATTGAGACCCTTTGTTCTCAGTTTCCTCTTCTAAAAATTGCAGTTAAAAATCCCCATCCCGTATGTTTGTGGGGATTACATATATATAGCCTCGCAAAATGTGTGGCATGTGGTGTTGCTCAGTAAAGGGTAGTTACCATAAACGGAATGTCCTGCTAGAAATGTCTATCAGGGGCGCCTGGGTGGCACAGCGGTTAAGCGCCTGCCTTCGGCTCAGGGCGTGATCCCGGCATTATGGGATCGAGCCCCACATCAGGCTCTTCCGCTATGAGCCTGCTTCTTCCTCTCCCGCTACCCCTGCTTGTGTTCCCTCTCTCGCTGGCTGTCTCTATCTCTGTCAAATAAATAAATAAAATCTTAAAAAAAAAAAAAGAAATGTCTATCAGGTAAGGCGGTTGTAAGGAAGAAATGAGGCAATCCACATGAAACATTAAATATATTGCCTAGTGTAGGTAAGCACTGCGTGATTGCTATTGTTCTTATTGGCTTCAACATTGTTGTTATTAGAGCCCAAGATGACGTAGCAGTATCTGTAAAATGGAGGACAGGACCTAGCAGTGGAAAATCAGGAGTTCCATGGACATTGGCATGACACAGGAGGCCAACTGCAATGATGCCAGGGAATGAGAGAACTTTCCATCACGGAGCATATGTATGATTGTTTAGGAGGGACAAAACATTAGGTAATCAGCAACCAGGTAGAGCTAACAGAAAACCCTGACAAACCACATCTCAGGTTAGTCTGAGAAATAATAGCTGAATGTGGGGGCTTAGGAAGCTAAAGTCCTTCCTGTCTGCGGTCAGAGTCACTCTGGACCCAGAGTAAGTTCCAGCCCTGTGGGGCAATCAGTGGGAGCAGCTGCAGCAAAAGCGGGCACAGTGAGGCATCTGGGAGGAAGAGGGTCTGTAATCACAGGTGCTGGAAAAGGCATGAACTGTGGGTACAGTGAAGTGAATCGTCTATTTTAGGTTATGTCAGTGGTTCTTAACTATTTTCTGAGTTACAGACCCTATATTAAAACTGTCTTCATTGTTCCCACGAAAGGCATACAAATTCATCTGCAATCTCAGGGGCCTTACAAACACCTTGGTTTGCCCGAAACCCATGTTAAGAGTGTCTGAATTGGGTGTTGAAAATAGAATTTAGTTGAAAGAGCGTTCCAGTATGGTGAACAGCAACAGTATAAATGAAGCATAAAGAGTTCTGTTGGGGTCAGAAAAAGTGGTCCCCTGTGGAAGTGGTGAGAAGTGAGTTTAAGTAAATATGGAGAGATAATTGGTGAAAATTGCCTGCTGAGCTGAGAAATTCAAATTTGATTGATAATTGGTAGTCACTGTTCTTGAGACACAAAAATATGGTATTTCAGATAGTTTATCTTAATAGCCTTCTGTAGGTTTGATCAAAACAGATAAACCCACAAAGATTATTGAGGAATTATAGACATCTTGGTTTTGAAGTGATCATCATTCATAAAGAGCTAAAGGGGGAAACAAATTGCTCAAGAGAAACATACGAGTATTTCTTGCCTTCTTCCTTAGGTCTAAATTCATGCATGTCTTGCTGCCACCCTCACATCCACAAATTCCCAAATAGAAAGAATCTGTTCTTTTATCTATTAAATCTATTGTTGCTACATAAGCCCAATGTCAATAAATGACTATGTTAACTAGGATGCCAAACAAACACAACTAGTGGGACAACAAAAGCAATTTAGTTTCGTTCCTACCGTCCACTTACAATTGTTCAGTGAAAATTGGTAGATTTTCCATGATTTTTGTGTTTACTTAAGGTAATGACAGCCCTAGAGTTCCTTTAAGTGGAATCACAACTTAGTAATGTGAAGTTCTAGTCTAATATTAATCAGAAGTCCAACTTGATTTAACATCAAATTTCTCTTCCCTTTGCACTCCAGTCCGCTGGAAGACTAGAGAAGAGAAGGAATGTGATTTGTGGTTGGTTTCTCCTCATTCTCCTTTCCTTCCTCCCTTCCTCCCTTCCTCCCTTCCTCCTTTCTTCCTTCCTTCTTTCCTCCCCGAGCCAGTAGCCGTTACACCTCCCACCAGGCTCAAGAAGAGTAAGGACTGTTTTGCTTGGTGGAACTGCTCTGTGCTCTCTGGGATCAGCAAATAGTGTAAGCTAGTGTCGCCGGGTGGGTCTGGGAAATTTTTAAACCTAACTCTTTTTTTTTTTTTTTTGAAGACTTTTCTTTGACTCTTTATGATTTTCTGTTGCGCAGTCTCTCCCCATGTTTCTTTGACTCAGCCAATGGATCTCTTTCAGATGGAAGTGTATCATGTTTCCTCAGCTCCATGACATCCGTGGCTTGCTTTTTTCTGCTTTTTTCTGCTGAAACTTCCTCACCCCTGTAGATAGTCCTTGACTATACTCCCCCTGAGGCACTCTGGATCCAAATCTGGCACCCACTCCTTCCTTCCTCGGATATCCTGGGAGTGCCTCTGATCGTGATGCAGCACTTTCTGGTTGGTCCTCATCTCAGCTGGTCAGTGCTTGTGTAGTCCTCTTTTGTCACCTAGGAGCCACACCACAGTCCATAGTCTACCTTGACTTCCTCATGTTTGAGTCAGCCATTGGTCTTCTGCTTCTCCAACTGCAGCCAACTTGTTTCAGATTTCTCTGAATGGCCCCCTGAAATCCTCCTTACCTGGATTCAAAAATGGCATCCTGAAGGCAGAAGAGGGTGGCCTCAAAGAGAGGTAACAGCTCTCTCCAGAGAAATGTGTCCAACAACGACCTCTACCATGCATGTGATATCTTTTATAAATCTCATGGTCAGGTCCAAAAAATCTGGGACAACCTCTGAGGGGCACTTCCTTTGCACTTATGCATAGGAAACTTGAGTGTTTATCTACCCGCTCTGGTATCCTGATATCTATTGTATTGGTAACTAGCTTGAAACATTACATTAAAATAGAACTTGTCACTCAAACCAGACTTCTACGGGTTGGCTAAACTTCTCCATCCACCTCAGAACACTCATCTAATTAATTAAGTCCTGTTAACTTTCTATCGTAAATGTTTTGCAACGTTCCTTGCCCACCACCCTCATCCTTTCTCACCTGGATCGACCCTTTTATAACTACCGTCCACGTATAAAGTGGGCCTATAAAGTCCACGTATAAAATCCGCACATGAAGAGTGAGGTGCATAAACGTGTAGTAGGTGTCCCACCCTCTACAAACAGAAACTTGCCTGTAGTTTTCTGCATTCACCATGCTTTTCTCACACAGCGAGACAGATGGGCTTCTCTTTTCCAGACTAAAACCTGCTTGATGACACCCCCTTTGTCCTATGTCCTTTCAGCCTGGAAAGCACTGCCTCCCAATGTTTACTTGGGCTAACTCTTATTCAGAACTCATTTTCTGTAGCGATCCTCTCCCGAACCTCTATTTGGGGTGATCCTCCGCTGAACTCCGTGGCTACGTCACATCTCTATGTTGGCACTTAACGTGCTTCAGCCAGGCACCGTAAGACCTTTCCCTTGAACAAGGACACAGTCGATTTATCTCTGTGTCCTCAGAGCTGTGCCTGTACCTGGCAGGCATTTAAAAGATGCTTATTGAACAGAACCCAGCAAGTTAAAATCCACCAAACTCTTAATAAATTTTGCTGATCGAATGCTTACTTTTAAACTATATAAATAGTTCCTAATTGATCTGGCCCAAAATAAATTTACTATATAGGAGTGAAAATTATTTCCAAATGCCTATGTATATGGGATCTCACTGAAAATATGGACAGGTTTCTGCCACTGTTTCGCCATGAAATTGTAATTTATTTGTTCTATTTTGATGAAATGAAGATGATTAATTTGAATATATAAATGAGATCATTGAATTTAAGCTTTTTAAAAATCAAAGCGTAGAAGATAAAATTCTCCACTGAGGCACCTATACATTTGTCTGGATATTTATTTGAACTCTTACTTAATAGGTCAGTATTGAGTGTTTGGGGCTTTTTTATATGGGATCCAGGTGAAAAATTACAGAGCTGAAAAAAATTGAAGCCCCTGGAGAAGCAAAGCTCTGACATGTCTTCATCCTGCTGGGGCTCCACTGAGTAACACTTCCCATTATCGCATGCCATTTGACTTTGATTGCCAGGACAAGCTGTCCGTTGGATTAATTAGACAACATTGGATCTGACAGCAAACTCACTCAAATCTCTACTGTTTAGAAAACCTTGTATTTGTAGATCTCATTCTGCACCTATTGAAAACCACCTGTGTTCTAACTCAGTCTTCAACACCACCACGAATTTTGCACTGTGTAAATGAAAGACACTTATCCTGGTACCCTCTTACATTGAAGACATTTAGACCTGAAGAAAGAGTGGATTTTTCAGGCCCTTTCCTCCTTTCCCATACAACTCTGGACAGAGAAATGAGATCAGTTCCTAAACGTTCATAGTTTACAGTTTTACCAATTATAATACTCTGGTTTCTCTTCAGATCGCATAAATCTTTCGCCTTTTACAGTTTTACCAATTATATACACTGTCTTATATGTAACTAAGGCGTTAAGAAAACCTGAAATTGGCAATCAGTGGCTAGGTGAATAATCACCTGTCAGAAATGAGAAAAGGGGGTGTTGGAATAAGATGGGAGGTTTTGCCAAATTCTCCTTAGTTTGTGTGGTTCTGAATAACGTTAGTATTTATCAGGTAGCTTTCAGAAATTCAGGTCAGTTACCCTCCTTCTCCCACTCAGCTGCTAATGTCCTGCTTCTACCCTGCATTGATTGAAGAATTTGCTTTCAGTACCACAGTCTACATGCATGTGTGTATATGTGCATGTGGGCACACACACATACAGGTGTTTAATTTGCTTAGAGGAATGTCATATATACATACGGTGATGCGTGGGTGCGGGTGTGCTTTGTGGCTGTGTGTGTCTATATATTTCACTCAGCAATTTGCTGTTCTAATCAATCGTACTTAAGTTTTGAAATATATCTAGGTTGATGCATATTTGCTCCTTTTCCAGCTTATTCTTTTTCATTGAAATCTACTGCTCCATCATTCATTTATTCAACAAATATCTACTGAATACCTAGCATGGGGCAGACACTATTCTAGACATCAAGAATGCAATAGTGGGGGAATCAGACATATATAAAAGGAAACATAGTACTTCAAATGATGACAAGGGGTATCAGAAAAGCAAAGTTCAGAAGAGTGTAGGGTGTGCAGGGGTCCTTGAAGGAAAAAAATTGCCATTGCTATATTATATAGGGTAGTTAGAAAGCATCTCACAGCTAATATGAAACTTGAGTAAAGCCTTGAAAGAAAAGAGGGAACCAGGTATGCAAATATTAAGAGAGTAAAGAATCCAAGTAGAGGAACAATTCATTTATTGAAAATACAGTTGACCCTTAACAACAAGGATTTGAAAAGTGTGGGTCCACTTATATGAAGATTTTTTCAATAAATTCAGTATTGTAAATGTATTTTCTTTTCCTTATGATTTTCTTAATAACATTTTCCTTTCTCTTGCTTACTTTATTGTAAGAATACACTACATAGACATATAACATGCAAAATATGTGTTACTCCACTGTTTATGTCCTCAGTAAGGCTTCTGGTCAACAGTAGACTATTAGTAGCTAAGTTTTCAGGAAGTCAAAAATTATATGCAGATTTTTGACTGTGCAGGGGATCAGTGACTCTAACCTCTGCCTTATTCAATGGTGAGCCATACTTCAGTGTATTTATCCATTCCCTTATGAATGGATATTTTTTATTCCTCTTTTTTTTTTATTCTTGGCATATAGAAACAATGGTATGATGAACATCTAATGGTTTCTTATAACCAATACAAGATTTGCTGTAGAGCAGCACTGTCCAGTAGAAATATTATGTGAGTCACATAGCTGTTAGATTTTTCTAGTAGCTACATTAAAAAATTAAAAGACACATGTGAGATTAGTTTTAATAAGATATTTAATACAGTATATCGAAAATACTATCACTTCAACATGTAACCAATATAAAAATCATTATTTAACTTTTTCTCATGATAAGTCTTTTAAATCCAGTTTCTATTTTATACTTACAGCACTCAGTTTGGATTACCCACATTTCAAGTGTTCAATAAATCTTGGTGACTAAATAAATAAGTTTTTTAATACATTATCTCATCCAACCGGGCTAACTAGGGAAAGATATGAAGTCGACATATATGGGATCCATATTTTTATCTTGATAGACATGGAACATATTGATAAGTTATAATTATAAGTATTTATCCAACAAAAACAATAATTAATGTGACCAGAGTAATTTTTTTATTTTTTATCTTTATACTTTTTAAATTTAAATTCAATAAACTAACATATAATGTATTTTTGGTTTCAGAGGTAGAGTTCAGTGATTGATCAGTTTTATATAATACCCAGTGCTCATTACATCACATGCCCTCTTTAATGACCAGAGTAATTTGAGTAATTCAAGGACTTGATTTCCAAGTTTTATTGATCACATTATCTACATAATTAGACAAGTGCCCTATTCCCACCCACTTTACACACCCTGGGTCTCAGATTTGTGTTCCTGCCCGTTCAGTTGTTTTGCAAGTACAGAGCCAATCCATTCCATTTCAGAAAATGAGCCACCACATGAACCAGTGCCAAAGGAAACTAGTTTATGAAAAAAAAAAGAAAATCCAGGTGCATATTCTAAGATAAATCCTTAGGAAATAAAAATTTGTTTGCCCAAAGTGCATGGAATAGATATAGTTAAAGTCAGCAGATTTAGAGTTGGAAATCAAATATTGGCAAGAAAAGCCATTATATTTTTAAATTATGCAGTGATCCATGCAAGCTGTTATTGCAAGATAATGGGTTATAAACAACACACATAATAGTTACAATAATTATATATTGAACAGATGAGAATATGATAAATGCATCATTTCAGTTCCTGAAATAGCTGACATCCAAGGAAGTTATGTGGTCTAAAGGTTATGTTTATCATTTCTTCTTTTGCTTAATGTTTATTTTCATCACCATTATTATGTATACTTCAAATTTGTTTTTAAATAGCTTTTCTGAGAACTGGCTTAAAATTGTGGGTGACTAGGTGGAGCTCACATTGCTTTGATGGAGGGTGAATTTCAGAGATTTGTCATTGTATCACATTCCGGGGACATGAGTAAGACAGTAATTGTACAGTTAGACCATCAAGGCTGCGTTCGTACAATAGATACAGAGTGAGCCTCCTTTAATTAAAAACAAGTTGAAATAACACCACAATGAATTGCCCTCGTTAACTCTTCTATTCAGGAGATGAAGCGTAGATGAATTTTTGAAATCTATTAAGTTCTTTCTCTGTTCTCTTTTCTCAACACCATTCCCCCCTCCAACTCCAAGTTACCTTTCTCTCTTGATCTTACTGTCAGTAATTCCATGAGAAAGTGTTAGCAAAATGAAAGTTTGCTAAACGAATGACTGTATTTAAGGAGTCAGATACTTAAAGGCATAATTTCTTTCCTACACGATCACAGGCCAATAGGGAACTTCTAAACCTGGAAAACCTTCAAAATTCAAAGAAAAATCTCTTCAGAGTTGGAATGAGGTGTAAGAGCTGATTTGGGGGGTGAAAACAAACTAAATCTATCTGCCCTTCTAATCCTACCACCATAGGCACCATGGCCTTAAGGAAGTCAAATGATCTCACTTCTTTGATCCACATGTTGTACAGTCTGCTTGTCCAGCTCTTCAGAGAAGAAGAGGGAAGGGGTCAGGAGAATGGGGTAGGGCACAGATGTTGTAGATCTTATAGACTTTCCTAGGTATCATGGCCAGTGGGAAGAAGATCCTAATTCCCAGGGCTTGCTACTTTCCCTCTATCTTTCTCCCGATACTTAAGTGAGCAACTTTTAGAATTGCTACTTTATTCAATCATACCTTCTACAAATATTTTGAGTATTTATCAAATGCAAGTGGGAGAATTCAAAGAGGAATAAAACATTTCCTGCCATCAAGGAATTAATAATCAATGGAGAAGATAGCTAACATAGTTAATATATAATTATTATGCATTAATATGGAAGAAATACATAGTTGACATAATACAAATAGTTATGATGATAGTTTACATAGTTAACATGACGCAAGACCTAATGAAGTACCGGAGAGTACAGTAAGGAGCCCCCTACAAAAACACAGAATCAAGCTCATGTTTTCCCCTCTTAAAATATTTGCCTTCCATAACTCTGATTTTTGTTAATTGAGCAGTAAGTTTTGGAATAACCCCTCTTCTGGCTGTAAAACTTCTGCAATGTGACTCAATAGCCATTTCAATATGCAGCATTTATTTTTACAATACTGCATTGTTAATGGAACCCATTCTTCAGGCACTCAGGGCGAAAGGGAGACTCCTTGCCAAGGGTTCATATTGAAAATGTGCTTGGTGATTCATTTAGCATATTTGATTATTCTTCAGAATTCCCAGACTAGAAATAGTGTGCTCACCAATGCATAAAAAATTGATGGTGCTAAACATTGATATCAATCAATAAACTTATGACCAGAGTATATGAATCAATTAACAAAAGTAGAGAGAGAATTGTCAAACATTGCCCTACTAATAAAAATTCTATTTAAAATACAAATTAAAAAGTGACAATTTCTAGTTGTGTTCAGGCCTGCCAAATATTGACATCTACAACTCGGCAGTCAGTCTAAAGTGGCCATAGTTTAAAGCTAGAAGGTTCTGACAATAAAATTTAAATTCGGAATTTCTTTTTAAGACAGATAATCAAAAGTCAGGAGCACTATTTTCCTTTGTTATATTTGTGTGTTTGGATCAGCAAGTGAATTACTTTCCATGACATGGGGGCAGACCAATCCATTCAAAGAAGGAAAGTTTATTATTATATATGAGTACATATATAACAATTTTCCATTAACCCTTTCTCATAATGTGTTAAGGTGGTATGCTTCTAATACATGTATGTGTGCACACACTCACACTCATATATACTTGAGTCTTGAATTCAAGAAAAATACCAGTGTCATCTTGGTCCTATTACTTCTGAGCTATGCGACTAAGCAAGTCACATCAACTGTCTCAGTGACCTCAAAATTCTGAGTCTGTGTCCTTATAGTAAGTATTCTAACAAGAGGCAGGAAGGTTGATCAACTACTTTTCCACTTGACCTCACAACACCCCTGGAAGTCTTCCTTCCACTTTACATAAGGAAACTGAGGCTTAGCAAGTTTGGATAACTGGCCCAAGATTACGAGCTAGAACACAACCCAGCTAAAATCTTACACTGTTGAGTCGATGGTCTCCATCTCTGTACTCCACTGCCTTTCTAAGATTCCAGAATTTTAAGATGACTAGATAAAGCTTTAATCTCTACGTAGTGGTATGCAGTTAGCATGCCCCAAAACACTTGACAACACTTCTTTATGTATGTGCTTTTATTTATTTAATAAATCTGCCTGATAACCTTGCGGTTATTCTGCAAGATTCCTCAGAGTCCTCTGGGGCATAGCTATGCTTCCTACCCCATGACAGCCTGAAAAGTCACAGATGCCAGTGACCCAGAGTCTTCCTCTGTCCTGACGAATGATCAGGGGTTCTAGCACATCTGGCTCTCTTTGGTCAGTGGGTGTTCACCCTTCTTTGATACAAAATATGACTGTGTCCGCTGTAGCTCCCATTCCTCTCATTTACACTTACAGTGTACTAAAGAATTGAAACATCTAGACTGTAAACATAGTACACATAACTTCTCTGAAGTTCAGTTTTCAGCAACTTCGCCTATCTGACAGAATTATTTTTACTCCTTCAATGTTATTATAGAAGGGTAGCTTGTAAGATTTTCATGGTAATATGGCAAATTTCCCAATTCCCTCATATTTCAATTGGGAAATGGAGATCAAGGAGTAGGTGTAACACTCTCTAATTGTCACGAACAGATGGGAGAGAACCTTCTGAGTGCTCGTGCACTGGGTGTGTGTTCTTTGGATACTATTCTGATATACTTGGTCATTTTCTCTGCCAAGTGCTTCCTCGGGGTCAGAAAATACGGGTCTGAATCCATGCTTTGTTCTGAATCCAAGCTCTATGTATATCACACCCTCATCTCATAAAATGAGGCTAATAGTTCCTACTTCCCACAAGAATGAGAATGAAAGAAAATAGCATTTGTGAAAATGTCCAGTATATCTGACATGGGACTCGGAGAGTGTTTTCCAAAGTGAGATATTTTGTAGCACGTCTGTGTGCTGATTGGAATGATCGGTCAGAGAGGGACAAAGTGATAATACGAGAGAGGGAAACTGCAGAAGCAACATCCTTGTGTAGGTGAGAGAGTCTGGTGCACCCATGGGGTACGAGCATGGATAGTGCATCTTACTAACAGGAAGGAAATGGGAGAATTCAGGCAGACGTGCTGGTAATGAGGTGGGTGAATGCGACGGTGGGAACATGTTGCTTCTGCTTTCTCAGTAAGCTAGAAAGCAAGATCTTCAGGTCAGAGTCCGGATGATCAGTCAGGATTCCTTATAACAAGGGAAAAAGTGGGTGTTAGCCACATTACCTAGGTGTGAAAATTCTTCTAGGGTAGAACCGTTTAATGAAGGAAAAAATACTCATATATACCATTTACCAAGGTTACTCTGAAACATTTATTCTGCAATCAATATTGAGCAAGTTATACTATATGCTGGGAACTGTGACAAGAACCGTGCCCATCAGACAGGTGAGATGTGGTCCCTGACTTCAAAGAAAGTAAATTCATATATGAAGACAAACACAAAGACATATGTGTCTTCCTCTGGGCTGACTTGTAAGCTAGAAGTATCTTTAAGATCTAGTGGGGGTCACAAGGGCAACAGTGTTCTCCATCTGAGTTGCTTTAAAAGCCATCTCAGAGAAAATGAAGGCTGGCCTACACTTTAAACAGTGAGCTAGAGTGTAGGAGGCAGCAGGGTGGGGAAGGGCATTCCATGTTTGGAGACTAGTTGGTGGCTGAGGATGAATTATGGTAGGAGGTAAACTGGTACTTGATGAGCAGAGGCCAGTTCACAAAGGACGTTCTGTGTTAAGGAATAGGAGCAATTCTGTAAGCCAAAATGTAGTGTGTACCAAAATTACATGAAGAAATTGTTAAAAACAAACAAAAGAAGCAGTTATTTCCCACGTTTAACCCCCAGAAACTTAGGTGTTTCTTACTCTAGTTTGAGAAAGATTGCATTTTAGGTAACAAGATGAAGTTAAATTATGTTGTCCATCCTCTATCCTCTGTGTATTGTATAATTCGTCACTAGCAAAGGATGTGAGAGATGTATTCATGCTTTCTGTTGCACCATTGTTCCTAAGTAACCTTTCATCTGTGTTCACAATATAGAAGATGCTAAAAGAGAAATTAGCCCAAATAAGTATGGCCTCTTGCCCTCAAGATATCAGATCTGAGTGAAGATCTAAGAGTAACACAGAACAGCAACGAACTCATGCTGAGGAGCAGGAAGGAGTAGGAAGAAAAGAAGAAAGGCCTGTATCAAGCCTTTCTTTTTCCCTAGTTTTCAGAACAGCAGGGGAGTTGGGGATATGAGGGGAAAATGTGGGGTTGCCGAGGAGGAGGGCAAGCCTCTTCTCCATCCTTCCACCTTTCCTTCTTGGTCCTATGTGGGCCAACCAGCAAGTTCAGCCCACGGCCAGAGCTTTAGTTGTCTACCTTATTGAAATTACAAACCAGTCATTTGAACGTCAAGCTAATTATAGCTTGAAAATAATATTTGAACACTAACTCACTTTGTGTGCAGCCTATGAAGGAATACTCAGGGAAGAGGATGAAAATGTTCATTGTTGGCATGTATGTAAGTCGATCCTAAGATTTGCCTTGGAAAGTCAGGTTTTGACACTAATGACTTGAGTTGACCTTTTGGGTATAAATGTTAGATTTTTTTTTTTTTACTCATTCCTTTTTTAAATTGATTTAAAGATGGCTTTAAAGTTTATGTGACATGATAAATAAGGGTAAAGGCAGTGTCTTTTAAGGAGGCCATATTCTTTTCCCCTTCTAAATATCCTATACTCTTTTTAAGTAAATATTCTAAACCAATGGCAAACAGGCTGGTAACAACATTATCTAATTACCCAAGCGATGTAGACTTACTCAAATCATCCAGTCAAGATTTATGACACAGAAAAAGTATCTAATCAGAGAATGGCAGTAGCTGCGGCTAAAGTTCTTCTGAGAAAGTAATTGAAAAACAAACATTTTTCTGAATCCATATAGGTGATGAGTGTGTGTGGTCACTGTCAAATATTTTCTAAGACAATTCCAACAACTGCAAGGGACTTGGTTTTAAAGAAATAATGAAGATTTGTAAATGTGACAAACTGTTGACCTAATTTTGAACCTAGCTAAGTTTGCTCTATTCAACGAGTTAACACATTTTCTTTTCATCTTCCTATTATTAGAAATGGAACCAGAGCATCTCTACACAAAGAACACATCTAGCCAAGAATTGCAATTACCCTCACAGCCCTCCCATTTTATCAACAAGATTTGCCAGCAAAACATTTTGGAAATAAGGACAATAAATGAAATTCTCTCTGCGAAAGGTTACCTAAACATTAGATAATTATTCTGCATATATTTAGCTTGATAGAATTCATATTTCAGATGCTAGTGCATAATATGTTGACTTACATAGGGTCAAATTTATCCAAAAAATTATACAAGTGCTTTTTATTCATTCTATTTTTGTTTTTTTAGATCCGAACTTCTAAATTAATTATAGCTTATGAAACACGCAAGTCCAACAATTTTCACTTTGACTATTGACAAAATTATTGGGTATTGGTAAAATAAAGGTATTTTTGTCATTTTTATATTGGGATGAAAATTTGAGGAATTGATAAAAGGAAGGAGAAGTAAAAAAAAGGCAGAAGAATAAAATAACAAAAACAAACAAAAACAAGAAAATCTTTGGAATGAGACCACTAAGTTAAGTTTGGCTTCCCCATTAACTAATCTTACCTTGACTTCTCTGAGACTCAGTTTCCTATCAATAAAGAAAGGAGATAAAACCACAGGCCTTGGAGGGTTTTGATCATGATTAAATGAGATGACACGTAATATAATATTCAGTCAATATTCTGGTCATCTTTCTACCCTCTATGAGCTTAAGGAAAGTTTCCATGTTGTCTTGAATGGTGGAAGAGGGAAGTTCAGTAGGACAGAGAAGGAACTAGGAGAAATCTAGCCTCAGCCTTATCCCACCAGTGGACTTTGGAATGTGTTTTTCACCACAGCATGCATGCACCCCCTATGAGGCTAACACACCCCAATAATATTCATTTGTTGGCTATAGACTACCACTGGGAGTTTGGGGCATAGCCCCCAGGCATCTCCAAGCTGGCAGGCTCTTGTAGGCCAAGGACAGCCAACACTCCCTGTAGCAAGTACAATCTACTGATAAAGGGGGATGGAGTGTGGCACCAACCAAAACTGCCACAGATAGGAGGAGGAAGACTGATTTCAATTACATCAATTTTATTCTAAATCATGCACTCCAGCATAGAGTGATCTCAATGTAAACAAGACCAGTATGGCAATTCAGTTTTTCAAGACCAAATATGAGAACAATTACTCACTTTTAAGAAAGGCTTACTATAGGATTCTTTGAACAGGAATTATTCTTAGAATATTTCACATGGAATTTGATTTACGTATATGTGATTTGCCTACTAATTTTAGGAATTAGTCTTCCAAGATCTCCAGAACTGTAGTCTTGTGAATCCATCAAATGCACAGAGTGAATGTTGCAGCTATATTGTGGGACACTGTTTTACTGATTCAGAAACTAGGGTACCTTATGTTACATGTATAAAATCATCAGGTTGTACACCTTAAGTATATACAATTCTTAATTGTCATTATAGTTCAAAAAAGCTTCCAAAATGAACAAAATATATTGAAATGCATGACCTGGAAAAATATTTCTTAGCTGAGTTATGTATGCAAATTTAAGGAAAAAGAAAGAAAAGAAAAGAAAAGAAAAGAAAAGAAAAGAAAAGAAAGAAAGAAAGAAAGAAAGAAAGAAAGAAAGAAAGAAAGAAAGAAAGAAAGGAAGAAAGAAAGAAAGAAAGAAAAAGGAAGAGAGAGAGGGAGGGACGGAGGGAGGGAAGGGGGGAAGAGTAGGAAGAAGGAGGGAAGGAAGGAAGGAAGGAAGGAAGGAAGGAAGGAAGAAGGAAGGAAAAAATTAAGACGCCTTTACTAATACCATGAAGCTACTTACTGGGAAAAAGAACCTTTCAGTGTTGGAATTGTCCTAGAATTAAGGTGACCAACCCTCAGTTTGCCAGGGACCAAGGATATGAGAGTTCAGTTTTAAAACCCAGACAATCCCAATTCAGGGCAAAGCAAGACCTACTGGCCAGCCTACCTGGTTGTAGCAAGAAGGTTCTTTATACGTGTGAACTGAGAAATTAGTGTATTTGGCTCTTTAGTTTTAGATTATGTAAATACATAATTTGCTTCCTCCACATTTTATTTATTTTATTTTATTTTATTTTATTTTATTTTATTTTTTAAAGATTTTATTTATTTATTTGACACAGAGAGAGACAGCCAGTGAGAGAGGGAACACAAGCAGGGGGAGTGGGAGAGGAAGAAGCAGGCTCCTGGGGGAGGAGCCTGATATGGGGCTCGATTCCAGGACTCTGGCATCACGCCCTGAGCCGAAGGCAGACGCTTAATGACTGAGCCACCCAGGCGCCCCTCCCTCCACATTTTAAATTGAGAATGAAACAAACAGTAGGTAGGTTTTATATCCTCTTCACTGCCCCCCACCATTGCCCAATGCTTGAAGAGTTGTTTTTTTATGAAGTTCCTAGTTACCTGACAGGATTTCTGTCAAGTATCCCACTTGATTGTTCTGAGGCAGAAACTGAAAATTCATCCGTCATCCCTGGTTTCTCTCAGTAGGTACTGAGCAAAGCTTTATCTTGATTCCGAAGTGATTTTTTATTTATTCCTATTCATTTCTATTTTGAGCCATTGGGAGGCTAGAATTTTATCCTCTATCAACTCGAAAGCTGGCTTTCTACTTTTTAAAATTTCAGGAAACCACACCATTGACTAAATCAATTTGTAATTGGATTTCCTCAGTGTACACGAAGCCCGTAGTTGTGTGGCGCCAAGAGCAAAAAACCCAGAATTTTAAATGATGTGTTAACTTTCATACCAGTTAAGGGACTTATGCTAAAACCAAAGAAGAAAGTGAACACATCCTGGTTTTATGTTAACTTCAGTGTTTTTCTCCAGAACATCGCCACTTTCTAGCCCCCTCCCCCACCCCGGGCCTGGATCACGCAGTGAGGTTCTTGTTTCACACATTTTTCTGATCCAAGCAACTGCTGGCAACCCTCTGACCTCAGAGTAGAGTAGAAGTAAAATTTAAATTTAGAAAAGACTAGACTGTTCCCAAGAGAATGAGAGTAGGTGATGATCTCTCTGGAGCAAGTCTGACAAAGTGCTTGCCCTCCAAGTCTAGAGCACGTCCTCTATTTCAAGGGAGTTTAAAGAAGGGCCATGGCGGAAGCAAGCCATCTCTTTCAATAAATTGCTTCATTGAGTTCTAATTCTGTGCCTTGTAACACTTCCACATGTGGTGCCCTCATCCCATTAAAATTGCTGTAAACCTTACATGAGATCACCTAGCAATTTGCTGTAAGAAAAAGTCCACTGAGAACTGAAACAGTACCTGCTACCTCTCAGTTAATACCCAACTCTTGAAAACCATGGAGGTGATGCTTGCTTTTACCCATTGGTCTACTCAATATTGTTGGGGCCCCTGTCCACATCCAAACCAACGTTTGCTGGTGGACGCACCCTAAAGTAACTGGCTAGTAACTTCTTAACATCAAATGCTTTTCACATGCTTCATACACACGTCTTTACAGACAATATGGCATCTCCAGGAACAGAGACTGAATTCAACTTCGGCACTTAATGGAAATCTCTAAGAAGTAAAAAGAACCATGACCCTCTCTGACGAATGCTAGATATGATTCCTAGATATGAAGAATATTTTAGCTCTCATCTTCATTCATAACGCTCCTGCAAGGTAGATTTTTGTATTCCCATTTGATAAATGAGGAAAATGGAACTCAGTTGGTTTGATCAACTTGTCCAACTGGTAAAGTGCAGAGAGAATTTGACTCTGGGGGTCTGGGAGGCCAAAGTCCATGATGCTTTGTTATATACCGGAACTGCCTCCACTGAAGAAATTTCTGTTCAGTACGTTTAACTGACAGCCTCACAAAAGGTATAGTAAGAACATTTATTACAAGTTATTTGAAGCATTAATACCCTGTCCTCAATGAATCAATAGTTAAATAGGAGAGGCAGACAAAGGGAAACAATTAATCCAATACAGAGTAATGCATACATTCATAGGGAAAATTACAGAACACTATGGGAAACTTAAGAAGAACACCTAATCTGGTCTTTAAGATTCAGGGCTTCTTGGAGGAAGGAACATTAAAGATGAAATCTGAAGGACAATTCGAGATTATCAAGATGCTGCTAGGATATTAGGCTACCCCAAGCCTTCCAAAGAGGGTAAATGTGATAAACTAGAACTAAGGGGTTAATGAATACATGGGAATCAAGCCAAAAGCCATCGTTCAATAAAGAAGAATTGCAAATTCAAACGATCATGAAGCAATAGAGAAGAAACAGACTTTGAATAAATATATTCTAAAATAAGTAAGTTGCTACATATTCTCCAATACCAGACTATTCAATACCAGCCCCCGGAGTCCCCTCAGAAGGTAATTTGGCTTGAAGCACGTTAAGGATACAGGGGAAATAAGTGAAACTGATACCACACTCCAAGCCTCTGCCTATCTGTAATGTTTTTAATACTAAGCAAAATATGGATGACAGATGTAAGATGATCTTTTATTCCCTAGGCTCAGTGAATTTACATTAAATGGAAATAAGCAGCCTGTCTTAGTAATTGGAGTGTGACCCTTTTGCAAGCAGCTTCTGGCAACAGGCCTGTCCCGGAGCGCTTGTAAGGCCATTGCCCCAGGGTAGCTGCACACGGGGGGGGGGGGGGGGGGGGGGGGGTGAGTAGAAGCCGTGCGCAGGTGAGAGCGGCGGCACCTGGCACACATCTTTTAAGAGCATCTTTTTATTAACTATTTGATTGTGTAATGCCTTTTACACAAAATCAGTCAGATTCCGTATCAGTTGCTCAAACTTGCCCGGGGGGGGGGGGGGGGGGAGGGGGGCGGGGCGGGGTACAGTCTGGCAAGAACTTCAGGAGTACCTATGCTGGTACTGTCACAAATATCAGACAACAGAGAAATGGACGTTCAGCAGCTATATTTATCATAGGAGGAGGCCTCCTCACACTGCACAGAGCCAAGTTCACATACTGCATTCTCACTGCTAAGGGACAGCAACAACCCCATCACTGCTGTGTCACTGTGCTCCTGTCTCAGGTGTTTTATGTATTTTTAATGCAGCAGTAATAAGATTATTAAAAATTAAACCAGAGGTGTACTTTCATTACCATACTTTCAGTGTAGTTTGCTAATTAGAGATCTGGAAAGCCCATCTTTTATAATTGGTTTTTCTTATTTTAAAACGTTTTATTCAGTGATGCCTGATAGTAAATTTTGCTCCATACCAAGAGAGAATGGAAGCTGATCTAAATGAGAACGAACCCCACCTATTCTAATTAACATGATTCAACTGAACTGTAATGGTATCAAAACAATTGACTTTTACCATTCCAACTTAATTATTCTACAATAGGCAGAGTAATGTATGCTGCTTCCCCCTTAAAGCAATTTTGAAGGCGACATCTTTGAAGTATGGCACCAAGCGATTTTTTTCTCACCCACAATTTGCGAATATTGTTTTAAAACACCATTAAGTCAAATAACCATAGTCTAATTAAGTCTTTTGTGGTTTTAAGGCAGTTTCATGAAATGCCACTGGATTTATTTGACTCTTTTCTTCACTTGACTGGAAGTTCTTGAGAGGCTGAGTGAATCTAAACCCCAGAATTCTGGTCCTGAGGAAATAAATGCTGCAAAGTATTTGAGTTGAAAAAGTATTGCTTAATCTGATGTTAGGAGAACAAAACTGAAAGACTTACTCAGCAGTTCTGCCAAAATACCATGATATTGCTTTAGGCAAGTCCTACTCCCTTCTCTGGGCTCTGGTGGGTACTGTTGCAAAAGGGTTAGTTAAGGAGCAGTAGGAAGATGAGCACTTGGGATTTATAACATATGAACCTGTCACAGAAAAATTAAAAAAAAAACCCAGAACTAAAATACAAGATAATTTTTTAAAGCTAAGTTTATCTGTTTGATGAACAAGAGAGTGGTATATCTCTCAGAAAAAAAATGAGTTCTGGAAGTATCCTGGAGCTGAATGACAGAGTAAGGACAGAAACAAAGGAAGGGACTTACTCCATGTTAGATTTCTAAGCATGGCATTCTCGTGGATTCATCAGAGAACTGGGCCGGACATTCCTCCTTAGATTGGCCATTTATCTGGTTTAACTTTCAGAAGTGTGGTTTTAGTTTTCAGAGAGGACCAGAGTGGGTTCCTAACACTGCTGGACTCTGCACTCAGGCAGCACATACTTGTGTAAGCACATGTGGGGAGTTGGGGCAAATTTCCAAACCAGGTAGAGGAAGGAATAGAACAGTGGACTCTCAGAGATTGTTCCATTTAACATCTTCATGTATAGAAGCAGACATGGAAGCCCCATGAGACGAAGTGATTATCCCAGAACCATAAAAGTCTTGCTACTTGCAAGGAATCCAAAGTCACAAAGGACTGAGGTTGAGAAAAAATAGGGCTATTCTATTGTGATCCAGATAGGACCACGGAAGTCTCTGACATTAGAGAGTTTAACAGAGAAGGGCTCGTGTTATCTCAAAATAATTTCTTTTTTTTTTAAGATTTTATTTATTTATTTGACAGAGAGAGAGAGACAGTCAGCGAGAGAGGGAACACAAGCAGGGGGAGTGGGAGAGGAAGAAGCAGGCTCCCAGCGGAGCACGGAGCCCCATGTGGGGCTCGATCCCAGCACCCTGGGATCACGCCCTGAGCTGAAGGCAGACACTTAACAACTGAGCCACTCAGGTGCCCCTCAAAATAATTTCTGATTGAAGTATGTCATTTGCATCTTCTAAAGTTGAGTATCAAATAATTTTTAATGGAGGATTTTAACCAGAATTCAATTTATTGTCACATACTGGATATATTCTATGCATGTAACACTGTTGGGTACAGGAGGAGTGGTGAGCAGTGAAAGTAAAAGATGAATACAAACCTGATCTTGACCTTAAGGAAACCATAATCTGGAGGGAAATACACTAATCGTAACACAAGACTGCTATGATGTGGGCTATAATAGGCTATAAGTACAATACCATCAAATTCCAGAAGAAAAGCTATACATTCTAACTGAAGGGATTGGAAATGGCTTCAGAGAAGAGACAATATTTGAACTGACCTTGATTTTTTTTTTTTTTTTTACTCATTCAAGAAGTATTTAGTGAGCACTACATGAAGACTCTATTCTTGGTAATTAGGATACATCAGTGAACAAAATAGATAACCATACTTGCCCATGGGAAGCTAGCCTTTTATCAATGAGCAGTAAGTATATCTAAGAACGTATCAGGGGACAGAATTCCAGGTAAAGAGAGTAGCAAAAACAAATTAGTGAGTGTTGAATATGCATGAAATCTGGGGAGGAATGCACATGGTTGAAAGACAAAGTTCATGTATAGCTATTGGGGTGAAACGTGGTATAGGGGAGGAAAAATAATTTCCTCCTCCCCCTCTAAGTTCTTGACTGAGATGACCCAGTAATAAGAAAAAACAAAACAAAACAAAACAAAAACAGGTTAGCAGGAGAAAAACAGATGTTTAATAACATGTGTAGATCCTGTATACAAGGGAAATGCCCAGAACACCTTAGTAACATTGGAGGGGGTGAAGAAGCCAGGTTTTCCAGCAAAGCACAGTAAACAAGAGTATGGTTATTATGCAGATTTAAATCCATTTCTTCTCCATTGATAAGTTCCTACAGATTACTCATTCTTCTCTTCTAGGACAGAGAAGGAGATCCCTTTACAGATTTGGAGATTTCCCTTATAAATGTAAATTGTTCTCACAAAAGAATAATTTCTGTTTGGTTTTCAGAGCTTGTCTGTATCTGCTGTTTTCTAAAAAATAATCAGCCTAAAATAATCCTTATGCCAAAAGACATATTTTGGGGTGACAAATTCTGCTCCCCTTGACAAGGTGAGGTGGAAAAGGTGGTCGGAAACAGTCGTAAATAGTACATTTAGAAAGGTGGATTTTTCTTCTTTAGGTAATTGAAAATATTGCTTCAGGAAGTGTTCCAATGAGGGATCCGAAACACCCCAGTACACACACTGTAACTGCTGTGAGTGTTGCTCTGCAGGAGCACTGGAAAACACCGAAGATCGGTGTAAATGCTTCCAGAACTGGCAACAAGAAGGCGTCCCTGGACTCTGAGCATAGCCCTGAAACTTCCAGGCCTTGCTCAGGTCCACACTGCTGTGTGAGCTTTGGACTGCTATGGTCATGCCAAGGAATCTTGTCTATCACCAGGATAGTGTTCCACTGAGGAAACACTAGTGAAAAAGAAGGAGAAGGAGAAGGAGAGCAAGAGGAAGAGGAAGAAGAAGAAAGAGGAGAAGGAGGGAGCGGGAGGAGGAGGGGGAGAACCCACCACCCAAAACAAAACAAAACAAAACAAAATTCCTAAAAACTTGGTTTGAGGCCATGCTAGGGATTTATGCATGTATCCCAAAAAAGGAACTGTGAGGTCAGTGTGACCCCAAGGATAATTGTAATAACTAGGATCCTTGGGGGCAAATCTATTTTTTCCGGGCAAGGACAGGCTTTGAATAGACTTAGTAGATCTCTTTTGCCCACAATACACTGAAAAGCATTCTCTCAGACAGGTCTGTATTATTTCTAAGAAGTTCCTAGAATATAGGAGTATAGGATCCAATCACTATATGCCTAGTCACATAAGGACAGCATTCCACTAGACCAATGCTACACTGAGAGCTGTAAGAGTATGCAGTTTTTCATACCCTACTTGTCTTCTGTGACTTCAATCTCCATCTTCTCCTAAAGACTGTACTGACCATACCACCCACGGCTCACTTATCTCAATTATGGGAAACTGTTATCAGTGCCATTCACTTACTTTTTTTTTTTTTAAGATTTATTTATTTATTTAAGAGAAAGAGAGAGTAAGCAGGGGGAGGGACAGAGGGAGAGGGAGATAAGCAGACTCCTCTCTGAGTGGACAGCCCCATGTAGGGCTCTATCTCAGGACCCTGAGATCATGACCTGAGCTGAAATCAAGGTCAGCCACTCAACTGACTGAACCACTCAGGAACCCCTATTAACTTTTTAATTATATATTCCCTGCAAAGGGAGAGAAAGAGAGACCTTAATCCTCCAGATTCGAGCTCCTTCGGAACTGGAATCAGACTCCATGCTTGATGGCTCACTGGTATCACTTGGTGGGATTATTCATCAAACATGGGCAATATAGAGCCTATGGAAAAGGTTTGAGCCCTATTTCAATAATTCTCAAATTATAGTTTGAAGACCATCTTCATCAAAACCAAATGGAGTGTTTGTAAAAAAAAAAAAAAAAGAAAGAAAGAAAAAGAAAAAAAATGCAGATCCTTGGTTCCCACCTCAAATGTGTCCTGATGATTTTGTGCTCATTACAGTTTGAGGGCCACTACATTAATGTAATTGATGATGTAGAAAGGCTGTTGTTTTTTTTTTCTGACAAGCAGCATAAAGTCTTAATATACAAAATTCAACAGAGTGAGTTTGAGGATTTAATTGACTTTGTTAAATGATTCATGAATTGGGCAACATCCTATCTAGCAAGTAGAGGGGCGCTCCAAGGAGTTGTACAAAATGGGTGGTTTTTATAGGAAGGAGGGTGGGGCAAGAAAGTTATAAGGAAAAGAAAGGACTGTTCCAGGCAAGGTCACTTTCCATCTGGGGGATGGTGAAAGGGGGTCTTACCATACCAATTACCTCATCTTCGGCCCATGTTACAAACTCTTTGGCACCCATCAGAAAATTCCTGATTGACAGTTGAAGGTTTACATTCCTAGGGGAGGTTGGAACTAAAATTAGTTTCAATACTAAGCCCTGCTTAGGTGACTTGGCCTGGCCCAAGTAACAGCACTTTGGGCCTGTGGTTTCCTTTTTGACGGAAGAAAGGCTCTAAGATGGAGTAAGACTCATTGCAAAATGGTCTGTGAGTAATCATGTATCTGTGAGAAGAGTTAAGGAACACTTAATTAACTAGGTCAAGATAATAAAAGAACTGAATTTTTATCGAGCTTCCATCTGACAGTACTCTGTTAGATGCTTTGAAGCATCTTCTCTTTTAATCTTTACAACAACTAGGTAAAGACAGTATTGATTTTTGCAAATGGAGTTTGAAGAACTTAAGTAACTTGCCCAGAGTCACCCAGCTAATCAAAGACAGAGCCAGGATTCAAACCTATGTTGTTTGATTCCAAAGTCAAGCTCTTCCCAATATACCATGTTAAAACTTGGTAACAATTAAAATTAACTATCATTATGTCTGAAACCATCTTTTTTACAATGCTGAGTTTTTAACTAAAATTTGTTTATGAACAATATGTGAAGACCAATGAACTTATTATCAGTATGTTTTTGTTGTTTTTAAACACAATTTCTGATTTTCTTTTTGGTGAAGCTCATAAAAGCACATCGATTAGCGATTTTATTAAATCCTCCTCTTTTACTTGAAAACTTTGCATTTTCCATACATCTTTCTGAACTACAAACTGGTTCTGTCATGTTGCCATGTGATGTGCCTTATAAAAGTCAAGGCATCAATGACATCTCAGAATAACAGAAAAGGAGGTATTTTTAGCTTAATGAACAATGAGGAAGACAATGTACTGAAGAGAAGGGAATCCATGGGAAATCCAGGAAGAAGGCTTGAAGGGAGGAGACTCATTGTGACTGAAGATAAAGGACTTTAAACATGCTGCTCAGTCTTACAGTTAAATTTTAAGTCAGCAAAAGTTACCAGCATTTATGGTATAAAGCCAATGAACAGCCACATGCAACCAATCCGAAACGGAAACCCCAGAAAGTAGGACCATCCTGGGACTTTAAGCCCCTGGTAAGCAGGTAGAATGGGTTTCTGAAGGGCGGCAAAGGGAAGCGATGACAGGAAAATTAGAGGCATTTCAACCAAACTAACATTAATACCAAGAGTTCAACATTTTCTAGACTTTCCCCTTGCTCTGCACCCTGACGGCCCCTGGAATACTGTGTGTAGATTCCAGTTGCCCCAGGACTTCTAAAGAGGGAACTGCATGGTGAAGGCTGATGGCTTCTTTTAGTCTTAAGTCAAGATACCAGCACGTTCCAGCTGTGAGATATCGATCTTCAGGAAAGGCTGCTCTATGCTCCATGAAGAAACTGAGAAGTAGAATGCTGGAGGCCAGGTCAGAAGTTTTAGTCTCTCTAACTGAAACTGACAGATCCAACTTGGGTCAATTTGGGCAACTCAGGCTTCAAATGTACCAGTGAGTTAGTGGGAAGTCAAGATTTTAGTGCTGATTTTAAATTTCATTTATCTTTCCTTTTCAATTTTTTGTGTCTTGGCTTGAGAATGTCCGTTCCTCATGACTCATGCAAAGTCCAGTGTGAGGATTTAAATTGGGAGACATTGGCCCACGCCTCTTCATTTGCTTTCTCATGACCTCATCCGCAGGAACGCAGCATGGTGAAGGAGAGAGTATTTGAGGTAGAATTGGTTCTGGATCTCTCCAGTGCATTTTACTAACGGTAGGGCCTCTTCTCTTCAGTAAAGTGGAGACACTTCTTCTTACCTTATCTGGCTACTGTAAGGATCAAATGAGATAATATACATACACCACTTAGTATTTGTCAGTACATAGTTTTTAAAGTTATCAACATGACTTTCATACAATATAAAGAAAGCATGTGCCAAAAATACACTTACCTTGCTTGTGTGGCTCAGTTGGTTAAACATCCGACTCTTGATTTCAGCTCAGGTCATGATCTCAGGGTCCTGGGATGGAGACCTGCATCAGGCTCCCCACTCAGCGGGGAATCTGCTCGAGGATTCTCCCTCTCCCTCTGCCCCTCCCCCCATTCATGCTATGTCTCTCTCTCTCTCAAATTAACATATAATTTCATAGTCTTGACCATAAACAATAGAAAATAGTAAAACTAGCAAAAGTACAATCACCTGCAGAATTCAATCTTCCTTGGGTGGGCCTGTTAGACAATGATCCCATAGGACCTTAAAGGAGATGCAGTCATCCTTTTGCTTTATTTCCAAGTTTCAGACAATTTGTTCAGAAGTCTCCTTTTGTATCATAAATAATCTCCAGAGCTTGTTCATATTACAAAAATTCTGGTGTCATTGTGTTTGGACCTGATTAGTTTACACAGTAAGGTGTTAATCAACCACATAAGCTTCTTTGAACATGGCCAGCAAATTCAGAGCTACAGTTTTTAAGCAACTACTCAGCCCAGAAAAGTAACTTTTATATGCAAATTTTTAAAGGAATCTCTGATTGCATTTTCAAAAGCTTTTTTTGTTCCAGACGTGTTTTTGTTGCTTTTATGGGCTCTTTTATTCCAGGGTGTATTCATTTCCTACTGCAGCTTAAATGAATCACCACAAACTTGGTGGTTTAAAGCAACACAAATTTATTCTCTTACAATTCTGAGGTCAGAAGTCTGACATGCTTTCGGGGGGCTAAAGTCCAGGCATCGGCAGGACTGGTTCTTCTGGAAGCTCTACAGGAAAATCAGTTTCCTTGTTTTTTCCAGTTCCTGGAGACCTCCAATAATCCTTGCCTTGTGGACACTTGCCTCTATTTTCAAAGTCAGCAATGGCTTTGCATTTTTCAGTCTCTTTCTCTCTGTCCCTCTGCTTCTGCCTGTCTGACTTCTGCTGGGATCCTCTTATAAAGACGCCTGCAGTTACATTGGACCCACACAGATAACTCGGTACGATCTCTCCATTTTATGATCCCCAACTTGATCACATCTACAAAGATCCTTTTGTGTATTTTAAGGTATGGGGATTAGGATATGGATACTTGGGGGTAGGGGGTGTTATTCTCCCTACCACACAAAGGTAAGAAATTAAATCCAAGAAATTCATCTGCACAGCATTCCTATAATGCCTATCTATATTTTGGTGAATTTCTCTTTGAAGTACCCAATAGCTGATAGATTTCCTGACCTGTCAGGCAATGGCCTTCCTTATCACCTGTAAGTGTGAGATTCCATAAACCACAGAACAAATAACAGACCAGTTTCCTGAGAGGGTTTCTGGCTCTTGGGTCTATAGATAAAGGAGAGCGTTTGTTCCTTGATAGTGGGTTTGCTATATCTGATTAAATGAGATTTATTCTCAGGTGTAACAATCCTGGTTTGACCTCATTTACACAACCAATTTGTCAAACTCTATCCTGGTAAAAACAGAAGACAGATATCTGTTGTCTTATGCAAATGACCACATTGCCATAAAATCTACTGAGCTGTTACTAAATTCTGAGGCTTCTGGGAGAAGAAAATACCATGTAAAGAATGTGTCACGTGTAGGTTACTATGTTGAGGTTTGTAGATAAAAAAAGGACATTTTAACTCCCTTAATAAGACATTAAAAACCATATCAGCAATACTCAAAGCCAAAAAATCACACTTAGATTTCTCTTCATCATTCATTTAATCTTAAGTCTTGTATATCTGGACATTGGGTCAGCCCTCTGCTTTCATAAGGTCTACTCTGAACCTACTAAAAAGAGTTCTAGAGGTCCCAATTCAGTGCTCTGCTACAGTCCCAGTTGTCTAAGCGATGTCACTTTAAGCTCCAAAGTCTGTACCCATGGGTCTATTTCTTAAAGTACCAATAGGTAAGAGAATCTGGCACCATTTTCCCATTAGCTCTGAGACTGTCATTCTTTGACAAAGGCCCATATAGCAAAAATTCAGACAAACATTAGGAGAAAGTAGAAACTACTTGATGCTGGGAATAAAGGTCTATCTGATCATATTACATAGAAGGAAAGTTATAAACTTTATGTCTTCTTAAGAGCAGACTAAGGACGCCAAGACCAATTGTCATTTTAAAAGAAAGAGAAAAAAATCCCACCAGTTTTACATTCATATAGTATTTGAAATAACAGGATCAGAGGGCAGGGGGTGGGGGATTGGGATAGGCCGGTGATGGGTATTAAGGAGAGAATGTATTGCATGGAGCACTGGGTGCTATACGCAAGCAATGAATCATGGAACACTACATCAAAAACTAAGGATGTACTGTATGGTGACTAACATAACATAATAAAAAAAATTAAAAAAATAAAAAATAAATTTAAAAAAATTAAAAAATGAAATAACGGGATCGACAAACTTAAAATATATATTTTATTAATAAAGCCATCAAAACTAAACAAACTTTGCCAAAATTTTAACGCACATCTTTGCTTTTATTCAGACTTATCATGTTTGCATCAAGGCAAACAAAATTCAATCCCCTCAAATAGTATACACACTCATGCTCTTTTGTTCACTATACTTTTTCATAATTTGGTACATATTTTCTCTTTAGCTTATATACAAAAGTATAGCCCATTACCTTATATAAACGAGCATGCATAATGCAGTCCTGCAGAACCACATACAGCCTTTGAACATCTTTTTCAATGTGACAAAAAGAAGCATATTGATTACTATGACCCAAAGGACAGTTTCTCTGTGACATATACAAATAATAAGATATATAGAGATATACATGTATATATGTACACACACATATACAGTGACCAGTTCATCAGTATTATCTCTTATTGAGAAGCCATTTAGATACCCAAAGATTATTCATTAACTTATCATTAGCTCAAGGTCTTAAACTCAATAAGAAACTTGGAAATTATGCTTAAACGGACACATCACAAAGCGTAATTACTGTTGATATAAAAATTTTGTCAGAATCCTAATTCATAGTCTCTCATGCTTCATTCCCCTGAGAGCTTCAGAGGGGAGAGGAAGGGGGAATGGGATAGGCTGGTGATGGGTAGTAAGGAGGGCACGTATTGCATGGTGCACTGGGTGTTATACGCAACTAATGAATCATCAAACTTTACATCAAAAAAAAAAAGAATCCTAATTCAATATAATTACATACATAATTTATATCTCCTTAATTTTAAACATTATGCAGCAATTCTAGCAATTCGGTATACCAGTATAAGAAGTTTAAGAAGTTCATGGGGTGCCTGGGTGGCTCAGTCAGTTAAGCGTCTGCCTTTGGCTCAGGTCATATTGCCAGGATCCTGGGATGGAGTCCCAAGTTGAGGTCCCTGCTCAACAGAGTCTGCTTCTCCCTCTGCCCCTCCTCACCAGTTGTGCGCACTCTCTCTCTCTCAAATAAATAAATGAAATCTTAAAAAAAAGAGAGAGAGAGAATTTTAAGAAGTTCGATTTCCTACCCCCTACAAGATATAAAACACAAATTGGTAAAAAAAAAAAAAAAAAAAAAAAAGTGGGCTTAAACTATAACTCAATACTGATAAAATTAGGTGAAAGATACGTATTGATTCTTTTAGTTATTTTTTTTAAAAATCCTTAAATGTGCTCAAAGATGCACTTTGACTATATGAACTTGGGTTTTTACATAAAAATGCTTCTGAGCTAACAGTTTCTGAGAACTTTTTTATTATTATAAAATATAGTAACTTTAGTTTCTCCATATAATGGGAATCCTGGGTATATTAATATAAGTAATCAAAGAGGTAACCAAAAAAGAGGCCCTTTGATTTGCAAGTTTTTATAACCTAATATATTAATACTTTCTGGAGATAGGAATAAATTTCATACTCACAGAATGAGATAAAGAGGCTTTTCTCATTTCCAGACATAAGATACAGTCTCTGAGGGTTGCAGCCTCTGTTCCACAATCTTAGCCATGAGTTGAAAGTAAACATAGAGCACAAAAAATATTGGGCGTGGAATTCAAGGGGTATTTCTCCATTCCAGTGAACCTGAGATATATTCTTGCTCAGACCAAAGAAAAAGGCTAACAAACCAGATTTTCAGTCATTTGTCACACTACTGACAGAGAATTAGATTACTTTCTCTACATGACAGACTACCAGGTAATCAGAACAAAATGCCAGATTCCAATTCAGTGTTGCCACCAATAGAGAATGACTTAAAGGCCATGTGCAAATCAGATTTTCATGTACACAGCACGTTTTCCTGACTAAGTTCTTGAGACTAGACTAGCATTCAAATAACCATTAGTCCCTAGACTTGGTCATGGCCAAAACCAGGATCTTCTGAGACACAAAGTGCTCCCTTGACTATGCAGTAGAGATGGCCCAGTGGTCAGAAACCAGACACAGATCTACTGGTCTCTGCACCGAGTATAAAAATAGAAAGAGCCCAAACTATGAGTTAGGCAAGGTACTTACAGACTGAGAGACTTGGGCAAGAATCAGTATCAAAATATAGAGTCAAAAGAAAAGAACAGGAGAAACAGAGTTAACAAAGGTAAAATCCATTACTGTTTGGGATTTGCTCCAGGACTGGGATAAAGAGGACTAAATGACCCATAAGGTTGGCTTTGGCAGGTGAGTTTATTTGGTCATCTTGGTAGAACCATCTCCAAAACAGACAAAGTATAATTTTAAAATAGTTACAAATGTACTAATACAAAATGAAGTGAGCAAGGTTGAAGACACATTGAACTTTGAGGGCACGGGCAAGATGGTGATGCTCATTCCAAGGAGATATGGAGGAAAAGTAATTGTAGAGGCCACCTGGAAAATCACAACTGGTTAACGTGCCAGGGCAATGAAATTATAATTTGAGGGTTATCTTTTCTATTAGACAGAAATCGCTTACATCTTATAGATTTACATTTTACAGAGTCTGGGAATTAAGATACATTTCCCTGGAGAATCAAGTTATCCTTGGGTGAACCTCTTAGACAATGGCCACTATGACAAAGGCCATGCAGTCTTTTTAATTTTTTTTCCCTTATTTTCAAATTTTGGTAAGTTTCAATAACACATAGAATAGTCATTTAAAAATTTCTTTCTCTCATCTTAATCTAATTCAAAAGGAAACTAACCTTTGAGTTCGCCATGAACTTTCTATCTACAATACTCTTACAAGAAATACATAATTCCTTAATACATAAATGAAAATGCTAGAAATCATTGTCCTTAAAAGATCATATCTAGTAGAAAAGCACATTCTCTCCCGCTCTTTTGAGAGGAAGTTTCTTTCAATAAGAAAGAATTTATTCCCCATGGTAAACGGGAATGGCTGTGTCAGGGAAAATTCTAAGAAAGGAGGCTTCATGTGCTTTTATATATTTAAGTCCCCTTTAGGAAAAAAAAAGAATAAAAGCAATCATTTTAACAAAATTGTTAAAAGTTGACTATTACAAGAGCCTAGAGTCAGGTACTAGCCACTTACTTCCTCAAAACTAAAATATATGTATTTATTTGGACAGTAAAGATTATCTTGAGAAAAAGCATACAAGTAAGACATGAATGAAAACTTCTGTTTCTCTTCTTCCAGCTCTTGATTTCTGTCTCTTGGCCATCAGATAATGTGCCTGATAAGAGAAAAGAAAAAAGTCACACCATTTTATTCACTTGCTGTTAGACAATTGTTGTCAAGAGGTCTTGTGCAGGGTAGAAATTAAAGCTATTTCCTAAAATAGGGACAATAGTTTAAGTATTGTTTTCAGTTAAGTATACTATAATTGTCCCCTGCGCAAATGTTTCTACATAAGGCAAACAAATTGTAGTTATGACTAATATAATTATATATCATTATCTAAATTGTATATGCTTCAGCCTTGCCCCAGAAAATGGATTCCTTATGGATCTTATTTCCCATATCCAGGAGTTAGTCATTGTCTATTCACCCTAACCAATAACGCATTGGTGATTAATAAATGCTAATCACCAATTACTTTGAAAAATAAAACAAAGAACATAGACAGAAATGCTCATCTACAGATGGGAAGCAGGAAGACGAAGCAATTGTGTCAGGAAGAGAAGCTTGACTTTGAAGGTCAAAAGATATTCCAGCTCAGTAAAGAACCAGGCAGGGAGTCTTCGTAGATATTTGAGGCAGGGAAGGAAGCATTGTTAAAGCATGAAAAAGGAACTTTTCTGCCACTCGGATGAGCAGGGAGGAGAAGCGAGAAGTGGGAATTGCACTGCACCAGTGACTGGAACGCTAAATTCAAGAACCAAACCAACGCAACAGAATCCAAACAAAGGGACACGATAGATACACTTAGTGGAAATGAAATTGGATTTCTGAACTGGATTTTAAGACCCTGCTATGAGCTATAGGCTACATCAAGAGATAAATGCTACAAATTCTGTCCGTTTTCAGAGAGCTCCCTAAACTCGGGACAATGTATTGAATTGACTCACAGCATGACCCCCGAGAAGGAAAAGTTGCCTGTAGAAAAAAGCTTTCTGAAAATCCTGTAGAACTTTAATGAAGAAAACTGCCTCCTTCCACACAGATCAGGAAGAGGGTTAAAACTGCACATTTTGAGAAGTATGGAGAACGCCCCTATAAAACTGACTGAGTCCAAACCCCTAACACAGTACAAATTTCCACCCAACTGAAGTCAGGCAAATTGCTTTCCACTCTCAGGTTGATGCTATGACACCAATGCAGTGGCTTATTCAGTGACTGTCGTTTACCCCACCGGTCCAAGAAACCAGCCCTGGACTTGCAAAGTAAAAAGGGACCAGAGTCCAAAAAGTAGGACTGGAATATGGTGGGAAGGAAAAGGGGATTACAATGCCAGGAAGTGTACTTACATATACACAGGAGAGGACACTTCCTACTTGCATTCAATATTGATTTTTTTTTGGTCCCAGTGCAGAGAATGTAATTACCTATATTTCAGCAAATATAACAACAGGTGTTACTGTCAACTCTAAAAGTATGCCATCTCTTTGTTTAAAGCTGGTGCTAGAGTTTGGCATTATGACTTCCCTTGGCAATAAACTCAGGAGGCAAAGTTCAAGGATCTGAAGTACTTCTTATGTGTTACTGCCCTGGAGTAACTCACATCTAGTTTGGCCATGTAGATGGCTTAGGCGAGAGCTGAAGGCCTTCTGTGTCCAGGTATCATTTCCGGACATGAATTTAACTTCCAGCATTATCAAGTGATAAAATTTACCTCTGACTTGATTTCCATTCCATCTGCATGGTAGTCAGAAAATATGTCTGGGTTAATTGTGTTGGACCCTGACAATGAAGTTGATTCCATTCACTGTTCTGTCTGTAAGAACTTTAACGGCAATGCTTTCTTCATGAAACTGACCACCCTGCTGGGGAAGTATTTCCATTAATACTTAATGGTGTGCAAGTTGGTGGGTCAGGGAGATGGAGGAAATGTGCTGTCCCTATGTTCATATACGGGCATGTGAATATGTTTCATTTTGTTCTGTGAGAAGTACCCGCTAACCAATCCTCTGCTTGCAGTCTTGGTCTTTGAGTCATCCTCCCCTCGTTCTGCGAAAACGGTCCCCCTAGAGTGCACATCTGTCCCTGACACTCCTAGGCCTAAAACATTCTGATGATTCCCACATGCCTATTGAGCAACGTCCAAGCAAAAGAGCATAATTTGTAACACCCTTAAGAACGAGTGCCCACCTACCCCCTTCCTAGGCCCATTTCTCATCATTCCTTACCTTGCATGATGGATCCATGGCAGACATAATTTATCTATAGTTCATGCTTTCTACTCAGGCTGTAAACCTTTGCTTGGCCAATTTCTCTCTTTTTTTAAAAAATTTTTTTAAAAGATTATTTATTTATTTATTTATTTGACAGAGAAAGAGTGAGGGAGAGAGAGAAGGAGCAGGGGGAAGGGGCAGAGGGATAAGCAGACTCCCTGCTCAGCAAGCCCAACGCAGGGCTTGATCCTGTGCCTTTGGGATCATGACCTGAGCAGAACACAGCTGCTTAACTGACTGAGCCACCCAGGTGCCCCTGCTTGGTCAATTTCTCATCCTTTGAGAGCTTAGGCATTCCTTCCTGTAGCAGTCTTTTTGCTGAGTCTTTCTGGGCAGTTGGGATAAGTACTTCTTCCCCATACTTCTTTCTTTAATTACTATGTGCAAATCTTTATCCTCACACCCCCAGTGCTTCCTTGTAGTACATTAGTGTTCTTGTTCCTACTAAACTGTAAGCTACCAGGTTCTATATTCTGAGGTAGTTTCTGGCACAGAGAAGATGAGAACCAGCAGTGCCAATGGTGTTAAATCCTTGTCCAAAGGCAGAAGAAGACCAATGTCTCAGCTCAATCAGTCAGACAGAGAGGGCACATTTTCCCTTCCTCTGCCTCTTTGTTCTAGTCAGGCCCTCAATGTATTAGATAATGCCCACGGACACTAGGGAGGAGATCCGCTTTATTCAGTCTACTGATTTAAAGGGAAACACCCTCACAGACATATCCAGAGACAGTGTTTAACCAGATAACTGAACATCCCATGACCCAGTCAAGTTGACACATAAAATTAACCATCACGAGCTCTAACGTAAAGTCAAGGTTTAGACTAATTTATAGGCAGCATGAATCCATTATGTACTTTAAGTGCTGGGGGAAATGGCATGAGTATGAAAATTGTATTTTAGGACAATGAATCTGATGTTGGTTTGTGAAGTGAAATACAGAAGAGATCAGAAAAGTGTACACATATGAGTCCTGACACGTGAGGTAATACAAGCCAAACTCCAGAGTTTGTGGGGAATGTGGGAAGGAAAATAAGAGATAGTTGTCAAAATAATACTTGTTTAAGTTTTCAGTACTTTCAGTGAGTGAAGAATAGTGTGAAGTTCCATTTAAACCTCACAGAAACACTGCATGGTTCAGACACTGAAATCTGAGACAACCCAGGTTCAGGTTAAGTCACTTGCCTGAAGTCACACTTCAGAGATTCAAACCCAGCTCTGCGATAAACTCATACTCTTCCTGCTGTGTTGCTCTGCCTCTTGGCCAAATGGGTAAATGGGGCACGTGGTGTAAACATGGCAGATATGGCATATCTTTCAGGATTTTCTTCACATTTCACAAATGTCCAGTGATTTTGGAAAGGTCACGAGAGAGAAAAACAGCCAGGTAGATACAAAGCACTGAGTTCCCATGTATCCTCATTTGCAAGTCAGCTCAAATTAGACAAAATTGTCCAAAATCACCTAGAGATTGAAGCTCAAGAAACTCCGGGGCCACTACTTTTTATTTAATGAAACCATCAAAGATGTCCAGTGTGAGTTCTGTGAAGGCAAGATTGCTGTGATTTTTAGTTTTTAAAATGCTGCAGATATACATGGGGCATGCAGAACAATGACTCCCCTAAAAACACCCATGTCCTACTCCCTAGAACGTGTAAATGTTATCTTTTATGGGGGGAAAAAAAAAGACACGGCATGTATAATTAAATTAAGGATTTTTGAGATGGGATGAGTATCCTGGATTATCTACATGAACCCTGAATGCCACCACACATATCCTTATAAGAGACAAGTAGAGAGATGGCACAGAGAGGAGAAGGCAATGTGACACAGAGGCAGGCACTGGAGAGACACAGCCACAGAACAAGGATTGCTGGCAGCCCCCAGAAGGATGGAAGACTCAAGGGACAGAGTCTCCCATGAGTCTCCATGAGGGAGCATGGCCCTGTTGACACTTTGATTTTGTTCAGTGTTGCTGATTTTGGACGTCTGCCCCGGCCTCTAGAACTATGACAGAATAAATTTCTGTTGTTTCAAGTCATCCCACTTTGTGATAATTTGCCACAGCAGCTAAGGAAACTAATATAGTGGCCAAATGACATTAGAAGGCCTAAATCCCGAACACCCTAAAAATTCGATAACACACTACTGAATTATATCCTTTTCACAGAGAAAAAAAGTGGAGAGGGGTAAGTCCCCTGGGCAGTACCTTTAAAGGGATTTGGCTTGACCTTGGAGAAGAGAATATTATGGCTTCCCAGACTTTGTTTATTTCATGTGTAGACTGTTTAACAGTCATTCCTCCCATACTGCCCATTTAAATTGTCGCTATCACAGATTTGACTGATGTCAGATGTTAGAACTGACAAAATAAATGAGTGCTAATAAACCAGGGAAGTGTTCTGCCGTGGAGCCACTGGAGCGATGCAATGCTTTCTAACACCACGATGAAACCAAATAATTGGATACTGTGAGGAATTTGAGGTATTACAATTTGGATGGTGTTAGGATGATGATAAGTGTGAAACAGTAATGCCACGTTCCTTTTGTCCATAGGCTCGGTGGGATGGCCTGACTGGGCGTATCACCTTCAATAAAACCGACGGCTTGAGGAAGGATTTTGATCTGGACATTATTAGTCTCAAAGAGGAAGGAACGGAAAAGGTAACCTTCTCAATAATAAATCTAAGACTAAAATCAAGAGCACTGTTCCAGCATTTTAATCGCACCTACAAGTAGCAGGGTGGTAAGATGATGCTCTTAGCATGCTCATTTATGGCCAGTTTTCGAGCTCTCTCTCCCTACCCTGCTGATAGATGTTGACATGCTGGATTCTGACATTGTATGGTATTAGTAGTGATGCTAACATTCTCAGTGTCTGCAGCAGGCACGATTACAGTATTAAATACATATGGCCCACGGGCGGGCTGTCGTTAGCCCCACCTCTCAAAGGTTTAGGAACTTGTGCCTCGACTTGGAGAACAAGGCGTTTGTCAACAATGTATCTATGGAATGGTCCAAGTTTTACTCGGAAATGAATTTTAATTGCACCTGAGATTGACAGGAGGACAGACTAAAGTAGAAGAGAAAGGGCTTACGGGATCCTTGATTTTAGGAGGAAATAGGCCAAAAAATGCATTTCCATGTCGGGTTCTGATTTTAGGATTATTTTAGTTGTCATTCTCAATCTTTCAAAGTTCCAAGTTCCATATGAGCTCATTTACAGTAATGCAAATGAGAACTATTTAGTTAAATAATAATAATAATAAAAGAAATTGGTTCCTCGGTGTATTTTATTATACCAATATTATTTTGCCCTTCAGGATCTTAAAGAAAAAAAGGTTTTGAAACCCCCAAAACAATCATCTGAAAATCAAAACTCTATAATCCAACATTTTTTTTTTCACTGTAGTGCACAAGAAGGTATGTTTCCTGTAGAAGAGTGTCTTTGAGAACCAGTTACTTACTAATTGTAATGTTTGGGTTGATTTTTAGAATGAGATTAGATTTCCTTTTCTGTTCTGTTGTTTTTGTTAACTGAGACATATATATATATATATTTTTTTTTAAAGTCCTGACTATGCCCCATCCGCAAATAGCCTAATTAGAACAAAGATTAATTAGGCTGAATGTAATAAATGTTGACCGCTGGTGTGGAAATGTTTGAGAAAAATTATCAGTTTGCAGCTCTGAGGCTACACATTATGTCTGCAAGTTCCCATTTCGAAAATGCCCTCTCTTCCTATCTCTCTCTGTCTCCGTCTCTATCTCTGTCTCTCTCTCTCTCTGGCTCTCTCAGGCTCTCTCCTTCTCTGTTTCTCTGTCTCTCTCTCCTTGTTTCTCTTTGTCTCTCCCTCTCTCTCTAGCTCTCCTTATATCTCTCGTTCTGTCTCTCTGTCTCTCTTTCTGGGGTCTCTTCACTCAGATTTGCTCCTTTGTTAGTTTAATGTGTCTGGCAGAGCACAAGGCACCCACCTCGCCTCCATCAGGGCCGTGAGCACAAAAGAAAAGAAAAGAATACTTTTAGGGACTGAAAACCTCTAATGGCTGTTTTTTAAAAATGTCTGTTCCTCTGTGTATGCCCCTCTCCCCCCTCCACTCTGTTAATGTATAGGACTGAAAGGGGAACAAAAGCTGTTAAGGAAACATCGCTCGGCTCCGACGTGTGATGAAAGAGATGGAGCCATCGTTCGCCTTCACAGCTATCTATTTGCGGCAATATTATGCACACTCCATTGGTGTTTTTCCATCAAAGGCAAAATCAAATTAGATGAAAGTGTTTTCTCAATTTGTTTCTTATCTCTTCATTGTTTGCAATAACTTTTCTTTCTTCAGGTGACTTGGGCTCCATTCCTGGAAGGAATGACTGGGCCTTAAGGCAATGGGGAAGCCCGCCCATCTCTCTCAGGAGCCACGGGAGGAGATGCCCAATCTTTTCATGTCAGCCTCTCGCGTGGTCCACAGAGAAAATTGTTAGAAAAAGCCCACTTTTTCACTTCCACTCAGGTTTCTACTGCCTGGAGGCCCATAATCAAAGAACATGTCATCAAGCGTAGCGTGCTTTCTTCTTGCTTAGCAATAGCGTGTGTGTGTGCGCCTGTGTGTGGATTGATTCTGCTTATGAAAATACCTTGAACAGGCCTTCTTAAAGAATGACGAAGACCCTTTCACTCTGCAGCAAAGCTGTGCATATTCAAAAGATCTTTATATGATTTTTTTTTGGTGATCATCAGGCTGTATTACCAAATGAAAGTAACTTCTGTGGGACCCAAGTACTCAGTTCATCTCTTTACTGTAGTTGTGCTCGGGCTTTATGTTGAACTAACGAGATTCCAAACAGTGGGTGGGGAATGGAACACAGCACTCACGCATCTTGATACCTTCTGGGTTCCATGCTCCATTTTAATTAAGTGCTATTTTTATTTTTCCCTCTGAAAACCAAGGCTGCTGGCGAAGTGTCTAAACACTTATATAAAGTGTGGAAGAAGGTTTGTACTCGGACAAAAACTGCAGGAGCCCTGGGGGCGGGGTGGGGAATGTCAGGGGAGAAGCCTGCACCTTTCTGGTTTTGCCAGACCGGTAGATCTCTCCTTGCAGTTTAGAGGCGATAGTCTATATAAAGGGAGAACGGGGTGATTGACTATGCTGTCTCTCAACAACATGACTCGTGAATTGAAAACAGGCTTGAGATGGATTAAATAATGATGGATTAAATATGTCCCCCTAGATTATTTTTGTTTCCCCCAGGCAGGATCAGTCCTGGTTAGCACTGAATGCAGGGTATTGCAACAGAAGCAGACATTGGTCCATTTATATTCCTTCTCAAATCACTAAATATTTTCCCTAAGAGGCATGAAAACAACAGATTTGATACGTCAGACTAGTCAGACAGGCTAAGGCTGAGAAGGCTAGGATAAGACGTCTCTTTCAATGTCACCAGCATAAAATAGGAGCCATTTTCAGAAATTCCCTTCTCTTAGGAGATACCTTTGTTTTGTGTAGGACCTTTGTCAGTGCATATTGTCTGGCAATTTGTTTCAGAACCAGTTTCCAGAGGACAAAAACATTAGAGACTCTGGAAGGGAAATGAGATTATCTCGTAAATTCTAACACCTCCTATTTCACAGTTTATTGTACAGTATCATGTTGTCAATGTATGTGCACAGATTTATTGTATAAGCAAATGCTAGACATTAAAAACATTTGGATCAGGAAAATGTCCCAGTGATATGCAAACATTGTCTTTCGTTTTCTCTCTCTCTAAACCTAATTGCTAAAATATCTAATGATTGACAGATGCAACTTGAATTACTTCAGGTTGTTCAACTTGAATGGTTTTGTCAAGTTCACTTTTATCTTGCAAATTATTGCTTAAATCATGGAAAGTATAAACAGTTTCTCCCTGTGGTCCAAAAGCTTGTCTCTCTCAGTAGCACTCAGTAGATGAGTTCAAAAATGTCCTTTTAAGTTTAAAAAACATAGGTTTAATAACCTTGTTTTAATCTTCAATGAATCAGGCTACCAAAGGCAGAGAGAAGGCAATCTCGTTTCCTCACTGCTAATAAATAGATGAACCTAACTGGCGCCCAGAAATCAGCTTATCCCACTAATCCAGGTTGAGACTCCAGGCACTTTATGCAATGTTGAATTAATTCAAACCAAATATCCTAGGGAATGGAATCCAAGCTCTGAAACTGCATGCAGGGGAGAGGAATGTCCTCTATTTGTCACTAAACTGCAATAATCAACCCCACACACACTTCCTTCTCGGATGCAACACCGTGCCTTCGTGCCCCTTCCTCCCTGCTGACCTATCATTGCCCACGTTGTAAGTTGCATATATTGTGGTGTGCTGTTTTGTGTTATGAACGCTCATCAACAATTTACAGTAACCCGAGCGCTAGCCCGTAAGACCTATTGTCCCTTTCCAACAAGACTCACGTTCAAATTCCAAAAGCTCTTTGCATGCTGACATTATTTAGTATAAAATAGTCCACCTGCATTTTTTTTCCAAAAGAGGATGTAGCAATCTTTCCAAAGTCTGTCACTAAAATACATGCTCCTAAGTCTTACGATACAAGAAACAGACAAGTCTTTTATTTTCTTCCCTAAATACTTGATGTTGTACTCAGCAATATTGGATTTTGACTTTATGTGGATCACTCTGTAGGTTTGGAAAATGGATACTAGTCACTCTCTGAACACCCTTTTGTCGTGTCGTTTTTTTTAAAAAGTTTGCTTAATGTCATTTGGGCACTCACGTTCAGAAGCTTCCCTTGGTTGTCCTAGATAATAAATGGTTGCTCCCGTACGCCCGTTTACAAAGTGAAAGAAGGCAGGACCAGACAATTTAGCTCTTGAGTGTTCCTTCCCACGAATAATTGATCCACCCTCTGCTACTTTTCACTAGTAAATTACCGCTGTCTGCTTTTGCTCTATGGTTTGAAAATTGAGGTTCTGCTTCCTGGAGGCACTCCCCCAAGGTCAGAGAACAAGACTGAAATGCTAAATGTCTAGGCATCTGGTTAACTGTATCCCTCCCTCCAATGCACATGACTCATGAGATCTTGCTTCTTTTGAAACAGACATTCATTTGCTGATGTGTCCATTTAATTAACAGGTAAAGCCAGTTGACTACTTAGCTTCAAAACACACACACACACACACACACACAGGACTTCTGTTGTGCTGATTAAGCTATTTGAAAACAGAAGGCTGTGGTCATTCACACTGTGTATGCATACTGTCCACTTCCCAGGAAGAACTTGGAAATAACCTTGATTGCACTCAAGGACTGTAGTTTGATACTCTTTAGTCCGGATTTGAAGGGACCTCTGCTACACAGAGAGTAGAAAAAAAAATATCCTGCCTTTTCTCATTTCATGGAAGAAAGTTCACATTGAATGGGACTCTGGGACTCAGTTGATTGGAAATGCTGCAGGAATGATCTCTGACCTCTTCACTTTGGGTCGGGCTGGTAAAAGAAATAAAAGCCAGACATTGAGGTGCATTTGTCTACAGCTTCAAGTTTGTATGTGAAGAGAGAATGATATTGTGAGGCTGTTCAACACGGCCATTTTCAAATATTAGTATAGTTCCTTTAAACACACACTTGACATTAATAGAAATTAATTAAAGAGAACACATTACATTACTTAACAAATTGGCTACAAACACAGTTATTTTCTCCACTTTTTAATACTTAATTAAAAGTTAGGTTCCATTCTCCCAAGTGCCTAAGTCGAGTTTTAATTAGAAGTATAGCCAGAGCCCAATTTATACACAGCCTTCATCGAGTTACAAGTCAATTGCTCACAACCTAAAGCATAGCTTTGCATGAAAACCAACAGACTCCAGGTGTGTTTAGCCTGAGTTACGTTTCCTTAAAAACAAGGGTCTTTGCCTCAGAAAAGTGGGAGGAGAGGTACATGTTGAGAAGAAAAGGGAGAAAGAGTTGTCCCCCTTCCCTGGGTTTAAAGCCGACCAAGGAAATCTGAAGATTCTTCAGTTCGCAGATGTTGTGTGCATTGGGCGTGTTCTATGAGACATCGCCCTTGACAGTGGAAAGACTGAGTGGTTGTTAAAGATGCTGTCCTATATCCCAAGTCTACCTCTAGTAACCTCATTACAGACAGGCTCCAAATACTTCCAAATGCAAACACTACCTCCAAGCCCCCATTTAGCTAGACCTGTCTCCTTATTTCATTGGCCAACTAATTCTCACTAAAGATAGAAAGAAAACAGTGACATTGAAATTGTTCACACTGATGTGTGAATGTGTGATAGTCCTTGAAACATCCTCAAAAAATTCACGTGTCTAAAAAGAGTGTTTGTCAAGCTAAATGAATTTCCAGCTGCTGTATTTAGGCAATAAACCAAAGCAAAGAATTAGAAAAGGAAAGAAGAGGCCTAACATTCCCACCGCTGATATTTTATTTAATCATCAGAAAATCCCTCCTTCCTCCACTTTGCTGATGAGGAATTGAGGCACAGCAGGGCTCATGAACTTGCCCAAGGTCACACTGCTGGGGCATTGCAAAGCTAAGATCTGGACAAAAGTCTGTCTGTAAAGCTTATATTCTGCCCAGGCAGGCAATGTCCTCTCAATGGGAGAATATATTCAGGGATCAAACATAGGTCTACCCAGTCTATCCCAGAGGCTGTCCAGGTGTTAGTGTTCCTCAACTGCCCCTGTACTTCATGGCTCCTATACTTTGCCTGTCTTTAAAATTAAATAAATAAATAAATAAATAAATAAATAAATAAATAAATATTTCACTCACAATCCAAATTCTTTCATAGCAGGGCAAGCTTGAAGAAGTTACTGGGGCAGTCATGTGAATGCCCTTTATTATCAATGTTTGTGTAGCTCTTAACAATTACCAACACTTCCACGTGCATCTTCTCATTTGGTTTTCTCAATATCCAGATGACGTACTTTACAGTTAAAGAACCAAAGCTCAGAAAGATTACCAGCTTGCCCAAGGTCACACAGCCATTGGCTTTGCCTGGCTCTGAGAGACATCTGCATTCTGTCTATCTCACCAGGCTGGAGATAAATGCCTACAGAAGGCTTCTAATAAATAGCTCAGTTCCCTGAAGCTTTTCCCCTAGGTTCCTCCAAAAGCTAAACAAATCAGTGTACTTCTTTAGAGCCTACTAACCCAGGAGTGACTTGGCCACTGGAGAAAACTGTGGGTCATTAATTTTTAAAAGAGCATTGGGTTTCACTGACTAGTAATCACCATGGGTGGTTCTGTGATAGATCAATGAGCAATAAAAATGAATACCCTCACTGAAGGAGTTCATAGTCAAGTACACCGACATAACGAGTAAACGGAAGAGTGACACCCCCGAGCAGCACTGACCCCTCAATGAAGACAGGATCAGTCAATCTACTGTTCATCCACACTTTTTTCTTCCATTTATTTTTTTCCCTTTCAGATGCCCCATCTCTCCATCATCCAGCTTGCCCCTTTCATCTCATTCCTTATAAATTTTACAGACACAAATGGTACCACTTTGGCAATGTAAGGTTTTTCACTAGAATATAAGCTGCACTAGGGAAGAAAGTTTTGTCTGTTTTGTTCATTGCTATGTCCTCCAATGCCTAGAACAAGGCATGGCATAGAATGGGTGCTCAACAAATACATATTGGAAGAAAAATCTGATACTCATTTAAGAATTCTTCATTTAAAAAAGAACAGTGAGCTTAATAAATTAATAAGCAAAAAGACATCTCCCCCCCCATCCCAAATGGCACTAATTTTTCCTGTTCCATGTGCACACTCATTTCTCATTGTTCATTTTCCCACAGTGAGTAGCTTCAGTGTGATGCCCTGGTGTCTTCTCCCCAGACTCTAAGCTTTTATGTTCATTCCCGGTGTAGAAGGGGCCTCTCTTTAATGTAAATGGGGTCATTGACAACCAGCAGCCTCTGATGTATTGTGTTCTGCGTAGATTGGGATTTGGAACTCCAACAGTGGGCTTAACATGACCGATGGCAACAAAGACAGGTCCAACAATATCACCGATTCACTGGCCAACCGGACGCTCATCGTCACCACCATTTTGGTAAGTTGTCTGAGTGGAATTCAGGGTGTCTTATCCAGACTCCAACCCTAAACTTTGAAGAATTCTTCAGCTATCTTTTTCATGCTGACAATTTCGTCTGCAAATGTCTATTTTTAATTAGGACACTAAAAATTTATGTTTGTATATACCTATAATTGCAATGAATTAGAAGCCTCCAGCAATGTTCTGAATATCTTTCACCTTCAATCTTTTCTCAGCTCTGCCCTGCTCCACTCTGTGGCCCCACTCAGCTAGTCTCCCTTGCTCTCTGGCTGCTGGTTGGTTTCAACCAAGTAGAGACTCTGGCAAGAGACCAAGGAAATAGGGAAAGAAAAGTAAGAACATTTCTTCCCCTGCCTCCAATGGTTTTCTCAGAACCTCTATCCTTCATAACCACAGCTCCTATTCTGTCAATGATCCTGCTTCCAGACCTCTGCTGTCCTGGACTCCAGGAGCATTCTTTCCTCCTTGCCGCCTTAGCCCTAAGTGCTACAAGCTTCCTGATTATGTCGGTACCCGGATTATACCCCATCATTCCTCCCACCTCCATTCCTATTGGTTCCCTTTGCCTTGCTCACACCTCTGTAAATCACCTCTTTACTAAGAGGCTTTACAAAAGCCTAGGTAAGGGTACTTCCTGTTTCCTATTAGAACACTGATCATACCCCTCTCCAGTCATTGCACTTCCCCAGGTTGCTCATTCTTTTTCTTTTCCAGCCCTAACCCAAGGAATAAAAGATAGAGTGGCCACCTCTAAAATCTTCACTTTCAGACATTCCTGTTTTATTTGATTCAGTCTATAATGTTAGACCAATTTATTTCTGAAACCACTAACTTCTGAGAATTGTTCATCCATAATAAAAATGATTTGTTTTTTTGGTGACTACTTTCTCAGCAACTATCTCATGGAAATGTAGAATTTTCTATTTCTCTCAGTTTGTTTGAGGATAAGCCTAAATGGGTCTTAAATGTCTGGGGGAAAAAAATGTATAATGAGAAGTAAAAGGACATATCAGTAATGTAGTAACTATTATAATGTTATAAAATAAATTTTCATTTAGCCAAATGAGAGTAAGGTTAAAGATACGTAGTAGTAAAGAAATGTCCATTATTCATAGAATAGGGGATTTATTATGTAAGCATATAAGCAAAGAATTACCAAGTATAAGATTTGAGATGAGTTCAAATAAGAAAATGGAACTGGTAATATAAGAAAACATAGAAATAGTCTTTGAACAAGATAACCTGAAGGAAACCGACCACAATATGTAGATAAAAGTGAATAGTGAAACTGAGATGAAATTTAACTGAGAGATGAAGAAATGAGAATATTTAGTAGATAGGAAGTTTGAAGAGCAAGAGGATGTACTCGCTGATTTAAATTTCCTCTTTGTTAGTAGTCAAAGCTCTTATGTAAGAGCCAGGAAGGAGGGGGTCATGCAAAGGAAGTCTGGGTGTGGGGACAGATGAAGGCCAGACACCTGGACATCTGGTCTTCGTTTCTGGACCTCAAGTTCAAATGTGACTGTGTGTCTATCATACTATTCACTCACAGCCTTGCCCTCAGGAGTGGAGGAAAACATTCTCATTCACACACTGAAGAGGGAGAGAAACTAATATGGGAAATGTTCTGTATTGGTAGAGGGTATAGGGAAAATGAGTTTAGGGAAGACAGGAAGGTGAGTGACTAACTTCCTTACTCTGAAATCTTAATAATCATTTTCAAATATTTTATATCTTCTGACTGTGGATGGAGCTTGTAAAAGGAAATTCTGCCTTCATTATAACAGGGTTTTCATATTTGGTTTGTTTCATATAGGAAGAACCCTATGTGATGTACAGGAAATCTGATAAGCCCTTATATGGAAATGACAGATTTGAAGGGTATTGCCTGGATCTGTTGAAGGAATTGTCAAACATCTTGGGTTTCATTTATGATGTCAAACTCGTCCCTGATGGCAAATATGGAGCCCAGAATGACAAAGGAGAGTGGAATGGAATGGTCAAAGAACTTATAGATCATGTAAGCAAAAATATATCTTTTATATATGGGTTTTAAGTGTCTGACAAAAGGCATAGCAAGAAATAAAAGAGAAAAAAACGATTGAGTCAGGGTCAGAAGAAATGTTACATTTTTTTTAAATCCTAATAATGGTTTAAGAGGTAGGAGAAAACAGCAACGAAATGGAGTTTGCTTATGTAGACGGGCAAGTAAGGACACAAAGTGAGGACAAAAATTTATGGGTCCATCCATCATGCTGAAGAATAAACCTGAGTGATTCTTAAATTTGATAAAGAATTCTACAGTTTGCAGCTCAGAGCAAAGTCTCATCTTGTCAGCTGATTTTATGACCAAGTGGCTCCTTCCTTGCTTTGCTCACATGCCCTTTTTAAAGAAACCCCCTGCAGTTTTTTCCTCCATTTAGTTCCAAAATGTATATATGTCCATCAGTCTGTGTGTATTTCATATCTTCTGGTTTCTCTTTGCTAATAAATACTATTTCACAAGCACCACTTTGTAGATCAACTGTTTTTATACTAGAGCCAATCATTAGAGAAGCTTCTTGCATGAGAAACTTTTGGAATTGAGAAATATAGATCAGAAGGACCCAGGAAAGTCCGTACATTTGCTGGGAAGTGAGACAACTAAGACAATGATTTTGAACTTGCTTTTGCAGAAGGCTGATCTGGCAGTGGCTCCTCTTACCATTACCTACGTTCGGGAGAAAGTCATTGACTTCTCCAAGCCCTTCATGACACTGGGCATCAGCATTCTCTACAGGAAGCCCAATGGTACCAACCCAGGAGTCTTCTCCTTCCTCAACCCCCTGTCTCCTGACATTTGGATGTATGTGCTCTTAGCCTGCTTAGGCGTCAGTTGTGTACTCTTTGTGATTGCAAGGTAAGTTCGAGAACTACTGAATTTACAACAACAGATCTAGGTAGGTCTCAGATTAGTATGTACGCTCTAGACGAGGTAAACATAGGTTAAGAACTTTAAAGTGTTATTTTAGTTTTGCCTAGTGCTCTATTCTGTCAAGTTCTTCCTCAAAAAGCCACGCTGTGAATGAATGGTTTCTAATTTTTTATAAAGGCATTTTTAAAAGACAACAAGAAGATAATTTTTTATTAATTTAATTTTCACAGTATTTTAGGCATCAAAAAAGGTTTATTTACCTATTTTCCCTGAATTATATTACAAGAAAAACAACATCTAATAAATCTAAAATGTTTCAACAGGAAGAGTAAAATGGTGTCCCGATACTTGACCCTGGAATATTCCATGATGCCAAACAGAAAAAAGGTTAGCTAGGAATTATTGTAGCAAATAAGAAACACTGGGGTGAAACAGATTGTACAGTCCTCGGGAACAAAGAAAAATACTTTGAAAATTTGATAAAATTTATTTTTAAAAACTTTAGAGAGTGAAAGAGCATTCTAGAAATAACTATGAAAGGAAGGATTACTAACATGTAGAGTCTAGAGGCATGAAATATTTATGCTACCATTGATGATTCAGCTTAGGTTTCATTTTCTGAGAGAATCTATATTTAACCATTCCACTTTACACAATTCTTCAAAGGATTTTTATACCTTTCAGGAGATTGTGTTTTCTAAATACCTTTGATGCTGAATTTGAAACACAGCTATTTTATCTTTCTGTTGGCTTAAACATTTGATATCCCTAGATAGACCATGTAAAAAAATAATTGCTTTTGTATGTCCCCCACTTGTTTTCAATCTTTTTCATCTTTCAACAAAACTTAGTGAACTTTTCCCCCTGATCAATTTTTGTTTTCCCTCCAGGAATTTCTATGAGAAATATTTCTTCATGCCAGCTCTCTGTCATTGTCCACTCTCTGGTTTTGATTAATGCCAGGTAACTCTTTTCCTGGCATAATTATAAAGCAAGCTTGGGGAAATACCCCAGTCTAGAAAGTCTTAAAGACCCAGGAGGCACACACATACAGTTAATCTGAATGAATGTGTGCTCTCACATGTGGGTATTTATACATTCAATTTGAAATAAATGTGTTCTCCATACCTCACACCTTATAAAGGGTATCATTACCAGATCCCAGATCATTTTCCAAATTTTACCCAAGCATTAAGCTACTTTTAAATAATGACCAAAGGTCTCTTTCCATAAGTCCTACCACAGAAGATAATATATTCACAGTATGTGTAGTGATATTGTGCTTTGATACTTTAGTTCTCTAAATCAGTAGTTCTCAACTAGCAGAGATTTTCTCTTTCAGGTAACATTTGTCCATGTTCTAAAAACATTCTTTTTGGTTATCACAACTGAGGGTGGAAAATGCTACTGGTTTAAAGTGGGTAGAGTTCATGGATACCACTAAACATTCTACGGTTTGCAGACAGTTCCCAACAAAAAAGAGTTACCTCAAAATGTCAGTAGCACCAAGACTGAGACACCATGCTTTAAATAATTAAAGAAGATGTTGCTTTGGGCATCAAATTTTAGAAGATAAGTTTCTCACCTTTGGCGGTGCATTTCTTATTCCTGGTTAGTAAGCGACATTAATACTACCCTAGAATTGCTATTTAATAAATGACCACTTGATGAACATTCTAACGATGAGTAAGAAAATTTGCATTGGTTCATTGTTTCATTCCTCTCTTCTGGGGCCCACATCTGTTGGGTGATACGGAGACAGTAGAGCAATCCAAGGAGCAGAGGCAAGTGGGTTTCCATATCCCCCAGTCTGCTGCTCTGTCTAGGCAGTGATGCTGATGAGTAGAATAGGCAAGACAATGCTGATGACCAAATACATTATTCGTCACACCGATTTGATCAAAGCCAATGGGAGACAAAGCATGCCAGCAGCATCCAGAAGTTCTTACAAGCGTACAGGCTGAAACTAACCCTTTACACCTCACCCGAACTGTGCCTTTAAATTGCCTTATTTTTGTCATCAGAATGTCAGAATAGTGTGACAGTCATCCTCCCCTCCTTATTTTGACTGTTTCTCTATCAGCTCTTAGTGACCCAGAGCCTTATATTTTCTGACTTCATTCTATTTCTATTAAGAAAGCAGCCCCCCCCCCCGATCAATACCATCCATTCAATATTCCCACTCACCGACAGCACCATTAATAAACCAGCTCTTTATTTAGCTTATTCTCCTTGTCGCCTCCTTCTCACTGCCTTTCCTCTCATTCTGGGTCTTGCTGTGTATCAGGTGCACCCTTGCAAACAGCATGGTGATGGGACGTGGGAAACCACTCCTTGTAGTACACAGGTGCACCATCTTGGGGATCATACTTCCAACTACGTTCATCTCTACACCCTTGAATCCATTCCTACTTCTACTTCATAAAGCCCCTAACTATGTTCTGGAGGTGACTCCCAAAGACAAAATCCTTGTTGAATAGATGTGCCAATTCACTTTTACTTCCCGCCACCATAGCTTGAGACCATGAACTGGGTCACTCTGCACCAAGAAGCTAAGATGCAAAACGGCTTTCTGTTACCACCTTTGTGGTTTGCCTTCAGAGTTAGTGAAGTAGAAATAAAAAAGGTAATCTCGTAATCATCGTTAGCTCTAGAGAGGCTTTTGAATGTGTGTTTTGAAGTATATCCTTTTATGTCCTTTTAAAGGGAAAAAAATAAAGTTCATCACTGCATTTAGGCTAATGTTCTCACTGGATAGACATTTAAAAATCATTTGCTAAACTGAATTGATTTCATAAAGTTAGACAAACTAAGGAAAACTATATACGCATTTAAGTGACTATGACTTGTTTAGTTATGATGCTACAAATGTGCAGGTCGGGGTTTTTGTTTTGTGGTTAACATTTTTTAAACTACTTTTTGAAAAACATTTAACCTCAAGGAATTATGTCCATCATGAACACACGATTTAAATAAACCCAATATCCAGATATCACATCTGCTTACGTTTTATGATTTATGTTTGTCTTGTTAAAAATGAACACTTTTTAGGTTGGCATTTAGCAAAAAAAAAAAAAAATCAAGAAAACCATTGACTGTAACTCCAAAATTATAATACAAACCCAACAGTTATGTCACAAGCTCAAATAGAGTTCTGTCCTTTAAAAAATGAACAGATCTCCTTCTCCTCAATGCAGCGTAATATCCATTCTCAGCCATAAAAAAGAATCCCTTAATTAGAGATCTTCGGTCTGAGGATTGTTTTATATCTCCCATTTAAGTAAAAGCTTGGTATATATAAACATAAACCCAAAATGAACCTTTACATTTCAACATAATGCTACTGTTTTATATGCAAATGTTGACACAGATTCTAAGCACATATGTCCCTTTTCTCTGTCATTTTACTAAAGATCAGTATCAATGGGGAATAACAGCTCTAGAATATCATTGGTGCAGATCATATATTAATGTCCCCCCAGCCCTTCTGATGCTGACGCTGCTGTCACCCTGGTTATCTCTAAGCAGACATAGGGCATTTCGAGCCAGAATATCTACATCCAGGCAACAGGTAGATCGACTGCATGATGAAAACCCCGTGTCTCACAGCACAGCATCCTACTGACACTTCATAACCCTCAGTCCAATGCAAATCACTCAGAATCCTGGAGAGAAAGACCTAAAAGACCTTTGCAGAGCAGACAGAATCTTATTGCTGTTTAGACAGTTTTCCTTTTTGCCTTAGAAAATTAGATTAATTGTTCACTTAGAACTGCAGAGTATGAAACACGGAACCAAGCCCACAAGAAGCATTTGGAAGAGGAAAGGGGCGAGCTCGTGAATCAGAGCATAGATAAGGAGGAAGTACCTGACTATCAGGGGGTTAGTGGTTGCTCGATTCTGTGGTCTGTTGAGAAAAGCTCCTTTTGAGTGCAGAAGACTCCTAATTTATTGCAATTAATATTTTAAAATTATTGTACAAGTGACAATGATATTGTTGAAGTAACGGCATCTTCACTGTGCATACTGTCTCAATTAGTGGGTTCATTAATATTGGTATTCATTTCTTCAGCTCAGCAAACTACTATGGTTAGAAGAGTGTATAAATTCAGGGGCGCCTGGGTGGCACAGCGGTTAAGCGTCTGCCTTTGGCTCAGGGCGTGATCCCGGCATTATGGGATCGAGCCCCACATCAGGCTCCTCCCCT